>NW_024070193.1:58404958-58574285 GCF_014754425.2 Oryx dammah
GGCCTTCTCTCCTCCCGGGGCTCGCTTCCGAGGATCTCGGCGCCGGTCAGACCCTGGGAAACCCACCCTCTGCCCTGGGAGGCGCGCGGTTCCACCTGGCGACGCCGCAGGCCGCGGTGAGGAGCTGGTGAAGCTCCCCGTCTGCCCGCCGCCCGCAAGCCGTGCGCTTTGTTTCGGGACTTGTCCGGCCGCGTGGACGAGCCGCCCGCCTTTGGCGGCCACGGTTCCTCTCGCCGCCCATCTGCCCGGTGCGCCGCCTCCTCTCCTGGCGAGAACCCGAGTGCCCTCTTGCCACCGGCCAAGCGTGGAGACGAAGGTGTTCCTAGCGAGCCCTGCGCGCTACTCCTTGCCAGCAAGAGCGCCTTTACTGTGGAGCTCGGAGTGGTCTCGGGTCAAGGGCAGTTGGGGGTGGGCTTTCAGAAGTTCTGCCTTCTAATTTGGGATACCCGACGGGCCTAGACTAGAGAAACCGACTTCCTGCTTTCGGGGGGGATGCACAGGTCCCCACGGCTGTGACTCAAAGGGCAGAGAAGTGTTAGAAATTTTCCTACTTCCAGCAAAGGAGGAAAGGTTGCAGTGAAAAATTTTCCAGTCTTTCACAACTAACAGGAAAATTGCTTTTCATGTATTCTTATTCAAGAATTTCACTTATTCCACCTCCCCGTCCTTTTAGAGATTGTAAGGCCCTGGAGAGTAGCCACTCATCATTTCAGCGTATTCATCTATGACTTCTCAAAACATGGAGAAAACGTATCCAGACAGTGAAGTTATTAGCAGTGGTTTTTGGAACATCACTGGTACTGATGGTAATAGAATCCTGGAAACTTGTCCGTCTTAAGGAATCTATTGTAATTCTTTGTGTGGGCTTCGAATAAGCTTGTTTTAGATGTATTGCTTAGGACCTTCCCTTATACTATGTATCAGATGCACTTGGGCATTCTTAAATGTATCATTTCCAGACTTTTAGTTCAGAGCGGTAAAGAGCCTGCGCGTTTTCTTAAAGCTGGAGAGAAACTGTGATGTGTTCTCAAATATTATCTTCTTAGCTAGCAAAGGAAGCCTGTGATAATGCATTGCCTTACTAAATCCTTCATTCGTTGTGATAACACTGGGAACCCATTTTGTAATATCCAACGGAGACAGAAACAGCTCTGCTCAAGGGAGGGAGACAGAGGACAGGGGGATTATCAAACGCTGTTATTAATGACTTGGCAAGGGAGCACTTTGGAAGTGTATGCCTCCTAAGTCTTGGGAAGACAAGACTTGGCTGCAGCGGCCGTATACACATTGATAATGTAAATCAAAGGTGATAACCTATCACAATCTAAAAATAGAATGGGAGGACAGGAAAATGGTTGGTTTAAGTTAGTAGTGACCACTGTTACTTGAAAACTGGGAAGAGAGGAACTGTTTGCATTGACAGAGTTAACGCTTTCCTCATTGATTTTCCCCTGGTAAATGAAAGTAGAAAAAGTGGAAGCTTATATTTGTCAGTTGTAACTTCTCTAATGCCTAACCAACTGCTTAGCATAGTAAAAAAAAAAAAAAAAAAAAAGGTAGAATAAAATGATTATTCCTAAAATGCCATCTTAAGTATGTAATTATGCAAAAATTTTTGAATGAATTGAGAGCAGTTTATGTTACTCTGAAACTGGAGCCCATCTGTTTCCTAACTTAGGCTCCAAGCTTTCTTTTCTTAAAATTCTATAATTTTCATTGAGTATGGTTTTGGGATACAGAGGAAAGTCATTTATCTTAATAGGAAGGAAAAAAAAGCAATTTTTGTTTTGCTTGTGTGCTCAGTCCTGTCTGACTTTTTCTGCAATTTTTCTTTGCTTTGTTACAAAAACTCATCATCCTGTTAAATCTTGTTACAACAAATAGCACTGTTAGAAGGTTCCCAGGTTTTAGAAAATGTTCTTCTTGTAAACAGCACGTGATTAAACAGAATTCTGTTACTTGTTAGCTAAGTTCATCCATTTTACTGTATTTCGATTAAGTATCTCCTAGGTACAGGCACTGGGGATGCAGTCAGACAAGGTGGGCAGAGCTCTAGTCTCAGTGAGTTTATTTTGGCAAGTGTAGTGGACACAATGATAGTATTTGCATTCGTGCTAATTCCATCAGTGAGTGCCAATTAAAATACATTCATGAGCCTGTGAGAAATACTTTTAGGAAAGTAGCTGTTAGTAGAAATGAGAGATATTAACAACCTGGTATGACTTCAGAGATGATTGGTAGTAGAGATGATTGATAAGTCTGTAAGTGTGCAGTCTCTTTGGGGAGCTCTCTGGATAGCTCTAGGGATATCATGCCCCCCAGGCACATGATAAGGCTTTTTAGTTCCCCTTTGGCCTTGTAGTTGGTGTCTCTGGGTCGCCATCCATGGAGGTGTGAAAAAGGGAGAAATAGCAAATCTGTCCTCAGTTCAGCTGAAACCATAGAACACTTGAGTTGGATTGAATTGCTGTTTGGTAACTGAGCCTGGTGAGTATACCGGTTTTCTTCTAAGAGAATTTAAGATATGAAAATAGTGTTTTGTTACGCTTGACTGCAGTTACTTGCGTAGGTTACAGTCTAAAGCCAAAGTAGGGTGGTGTTGAAGGAACTGGTACGTTGTTTTAGTGGTATGTGGTGTGCTAAAACTGTGGTACTGATACTTGTCAACATCCTGTAATGGGTTGTTTTTCTTCCGCTTTCCTTTCCTTTCTTTCTTACTGTATTTTGTACACATGTGATCTTAAATTGGATAGTATCTGCAGCTCACAAAATGGGACTTTTATATCAAGGAGCATACAGGTGATTCATAGGGTTTAAACGATAGATTATTCAGTGCGGCTTTTGATTTCCATGATAGCTTCCTCTTACTGATTACTACTTCTATAGTTACCACTTTAATGCATACACTGTTCTCAGTTTTACAATGAACATCAGTTTTTATATGCGTAAAGATCAGTCAGCTACTTCCCCCTCTTTTTTAAGCCCTCCTGTGAACATGAAAATTTTTGATTCCTGTACAAACTGGGTAGCTATACCAACATTATAACTTACAGTGAAGTTTGCCTCTGTTTTTGTTAGCAGTCAGCTTCATGTATTTTGTTGAGTAATACTCACTGAATTTCACAATTTAGGGAGACTTTCAGGATTATTTGTAACTGTACCTGACCCTTGAAGAGCACAGAGGTCAGGAGGGCCGACCCTCCATGCAGTCAAAAATCCTCCGTGTCTGCAGTTCCACGTCCACAGATTCAACTGCCTGTGGCTTGTGCAGAACTGTGATGTGTATTTCTCGGACAGAAATCCACATGGATTGTTCAAGGGTCAGCTGTATAATGATAATACACCAACTATCAAGGGATCTGTGCTGGCGTAGTGTCCTGACAGTGTTTGACGGTACTGCTGCTGGCGGTCTGCTGAAGGCAGAGGGCCAGCAGACTGGACTGGTGACAGGTTCCTAAGTTCCTGACTCTTTGCTTCCATGGCTGAATGCTTTTCATTGACTGTTTAAAACCAGAGTGGCCAAACGTGTTTTCAGTGCTTGCTTTATTTAGGAAGATAATGAGATTATGATATAGATTTGCATTTTTATCTGGAGCTGATATGCTGGTACAGAAAAGTTCTAGTTTGGCTATTTCAAGCATATTTTTAAGTGTTTTATGTTTTCTTTAGCCATAGTTTGAATTTTAATAAGCTTATTTAGAGCAATAAATACTACAGTGAAGGGTGAAACAACTCTTTCATAACAAAGTAGAAGAAGATGCGCTAATATTTTAACTATCCTTTCTTTCTCCTTGCCGAGTGGTGTACCGACTGGTGTCGCTCGGGTGTCATCCTCCTCACGTGTCAGGCCGTGTAGCCTTCTCCTTCCTGGATTCTAGGACTGCCTTGCTCCTTTTTGTCAGATTGCTCGATTTGGAGAGCTGTTGACTTGTTTATCATCTCTCATTAGGAACTTGGGAAGTGGATGTATCTTTGAAAATGGATTCACAATTTGCAGGATGCCTATACTCATGCAGAGCATAAGAAGGGAAAAGATGACACTCAAAATCATTTTTTCTCATAATTTCCCATAATATATAGTTAACACTAGATGCTTTTGTGTTTGGTACATGTTCTTTTATATACAGAATATTTTCAGCCTAATACTACTCTTTATTCTGTTAAAATACTGACAATACTTACACAGAATTCCTCTCACTTTAGGAATTAATGTATTCAACAGCATAACCCCCCCCCCCCCCAAATAAAAGGAATAAAGCAAATGTATGCATAGTGGACTCTCTTCCCTTTGAGTTCCATAGTAGTAGTGGGGCTGTTTCTGTTCAAATAAATCATTTAGAAACAAATTTTTGATAAGAATTTAAATTAGAAGTTCCCATTTTACTATGCTTTGGCCACTGGGTTATTGATCTAGAAAACATGTCTTCTATTTCAAAATTTTAGCACTTTTTAATATTTGCCTTGAGTGGGTGGGGTTCTGGGGGGAGGAAGTGTCAGGGAAGGGAGGGCAGAGGGTATTACAGGGCTGCGTTTGTGTGAATTGCAGCCTTAGCATCAGGCTTGATGAGAGGAGCTTGGGCTGGGTTTCAGCCTTTGCTGGTTCTCTCCTGTCGGTGCCCTTCTGAATCACCCTCAAACCAACTGTGGTGGCCCTGCATGTATCACCTTTCAGTGTAATATTAATACCTCTTCTCTCCTAATCATTTCTGCTGCTAGACTGTAATCATGCTTGGGAATTCTTTGTTCTGCATTTAAAAAGCACGGAATTTTCTTTGTTTCTCCTGGGCATTTACAAAGTCATGTTCAGATTTGCTGCAGAATTTTATTTCTAGTAGATGCAACTGTCTAATGTATTGTGTTTTTAAAATCGCAGAACAGATTTCATATTGTATAAGATGAATTAAAGGCCAAATTTCTTAATCCTGTTAACTTATTTTTTTATACTAAGAGACACGTGTAAAAATCAGACCACAACTGCTTGTAATATCAGTATTTCCCACAGTTATTTAATAGAATTTAGTTTTCGTGATATCATTAATTGTTAAATATGATCCCTTTGAGTATGCTTTATTCACTTGCACCAAGGAGCATGTCATGGTGAATTTTCTGCTATTTTTTTAATTAGCATTGTGTGAAAAGTGCCCTGAGTTCTGTCCTAGCATTGGGTATTAATGGTGCCATAGAAATACAGCAGTCTATTTAAAATTGCTTCTAAAATAGATGTGCCCATGGGGACTGTGGAAGTGCCTCTGGGGTCCTTGAATCCACAGAAACTGAAAAAATGTAAGCTTGTGTGTGTTACTTTCTAGAAGAGGGTCAAATAGCTTATATTTAGATTTCAAAGGACTTTATAATTCGAAAAACAACCAAGGCCTAGTCTAAAAATTAGCTCAGCTTGGTTTTGTGCCTTTCTTGAAAGTTCATAGGTTTATGTTTTGCTTAACTAGATGACTGATTATTAAATTCACCCCAGTATTTGCTAAAGTTTATTTTCCAGAATACTGTGTACCTGTAGAAGATTTTGCAAAAGAACCATTTTGTAGCCAAATCAAGTTTGGGAAATGTCACAGGCTGTACTTCTGGGAGATTGACAGTGATTAATTAGAGGCTCTGAGAAATCCTGTAATAGAGACATTCAGCTTTAATGGGGCGAGAATGCAGCCACATGCCGCAGGAATTCCTGACGGTTCCTACAGAATGCGCGCAGGAAGTCCCCGGGGCTTCCTGGGGCCCAGTGTTTGGGCGCACTGCTCCCACTGCACGGGCGTAGGTCCCGGCTCTGGTGGGGAAACCGCGCTGCACAGTGTGGGGGGCGGCCCTCAGAGAGCAGGTCACTAATAAACGCTGTGTTGTTATCGGTCTAAGGAAGCAAATCCTGTGTTTATACTTCACTTTGTTACAGTAACAGGAGAGATTTGAAAAGTGTATCATCTCGGGAGGTACTTTGGAAGCAACATGAAAGGGCCCTGGTTGAATAAATTATGCTCCATCCACACAGTAGGTTACTACAGCTATGAAAAATGAATGAGGAGGAGCTTTTTGTCCTGTTGTGGAGGGATCTCACAAATACATTGATTTCAAAAAATCAGGGTGTGGGTCAGAAGATGCTGTCCCATGCCTTTTCTCTAAGGAGCGTAATGAAAAATGTGTATTGTACTCCTGGGCCTCCCTGGTGGCTCAGCTGGTGAAGGAGCCGCCTGCAGTGCCGGAGACCTGGGCTCGATCCCTGGGTGGGGAAGATCCCTGGAGGAGGGAAAGGCTACTGACTCCAGTGGTTTGGCCTGGAGAATCCCATGGACCGTATACAGTCCATGGAGTTGCAAAGAGTGACACGACTGAGCGACTTTCACCTCATTTGTACTTACTAGTATTTTATAAATACACTGGAAAGAGTATCAAAAATCTAGTAAAAATGACTGCCATTCAGGGCATGAAGGAACAGGACTTGAGACCAGAGCGGGAACAGAGCTTCATTGTGTACCTTTCAATGTAGTTTTGATTTTTGAACCATGCAAACATATTCAGGAAAATAGGATGATTTCTTATACTGTTTTATGTCATGGGTTAACATACCTATCTAGTTATGTCATGAGAAAGAGCTGTCTATCTGTCGATATAGTATAATGCATTATGAACTACTTAATTTTTCATGTTAGAAAGGTACCACTTAACAATAAATGTCTATCAGTAAAATCACACACTACATGCCCAATTATGATATTGAGTGCTCGAATCCCTTGGAATTTTTGAGTTTGTTTATTACTGATGTCCTAATCCTTTCTCCCTTTCAGCTTCTTTCTATCCAGGAACTTAAATTAGTGAGGAGTCAGTGGAAGGTAGGAAGTGGGGAGAGACTGAGAGTGTTGCTGTTACAAATGAATGTGCCTTACATGTAAGCAAGTAGCTGTATGGTTTTTTAATATATACACACATGTGAAGTGAAGTGAAGTCGCTCAGTCCTGTCCAACTCTTTGCGACCCCATGGACTGTAGCCCACCAGGCTCCTCTGTCCATGTGATTCTCCAGGCAAGAGTACTGGATGGAGTGAGTTGCCATTCCCTTCTCCAGGGGATCCTCCCAACCCAGGGATTGAACCTGGGTCTCCCGCATTGTAGTCAGATGCATTGTGTGTCTTTAAACTTAGACTTTTCCTTTGTGGTTTTTTTACTTCCTTTTGATTGAAGATCATATATGTTAAAAAAATTTATTTAGTTCTCTTTCTTGAGTTGGAGCTTAGGAGAGTCTAAGCCAGCTAGAGGCTCTACCATGGAAGCCAGGGGACTTAGTCCCCTGTGACTCCAGAGGGAAGAGGAAAAATGGGAAGAAAAGTGGGTGAGAATAAAGAAGAAAACAATACCCAGGTGACGTCTGTTGAGCTTCCTGTGGCCCAGCCGCAGGGGGGCCGCTCCCACTGCTGTCCTGAGTTGGCTGTGGGTGCTGGGCGACCAGTGTCTCCTGGGTTGTGCCACGTGGCCGTGCCCTGGGAGAACGCCTCTGTAACTGTGATTCCTCCTCGTGTTCTGTGTGAAATTGCTAGCCCTGCATTTAAAACCTTAGTTAAACGTAAGACCCAAGGAATGATTTCCACTTAGCTAGCTTTCAGAAGGCAGTAATTTGGAAAGGAGAGTACCGCCTCTGAAGGTATTTTTATATTTCCATTTGAGTGTACACCTCAGTGATGTTCTGAGACTCTAGCACCTCAGATGAAGCAGGGAAACTCCACTGAAGATTCTGCTCTTTCTCCTTCCAGTTGCAGCACTGGTGGGGGAGGGATGTCGTTTTTGTCACGTTGGTGTAAATCACTCATCTGGGACTTGTGGTTTTGTTTTTGCTGTGGCTAAGTTGGTGAAGAACTGGTCACTGACTTTTTAGAGAAAGCCTACTTTGAGCCATGCATTTTTGGGGGCATCTTTAAATCACTTACTATTCCCATTAAGTCAGGTGGACCTTAGAAAGCATTGCTACCAACAAAGCTAGTGGAGGTGATGGAATTCCAGTGGAGCTATTTCAAATCCTAAAAGATGATGCTGTGAAAGTCCTTCACTCAATATGCCAGCACATTTGGAAAACTCAGCAGTGGCCACAGGACTGG
This sequence comes from Oryx dammah, assembly GCF_014754425.2. Lineage (NCBI taxonomy): Eukaryota > Metazoa > Chordata > Mammalia > Artiodactyla > Bovidae > Oryx > Oryx dammah. The sequence continues at coordinate 58,413,051 of NW_024070193.1, forward strand.
AAAAGGTCAGTTTTCATTCCAATCCCAAAGAAAGGCAATGCCAAAGAATGTTCAAACTACCACACAATTGCACTCATCTCATAAGCTAGAAAGTAATGCTCAAAATTCTCCAAGTGAGGCTTCAATAGTACATGAACCGAGAACTTCCATATGTTCAAGCTGGATTTAGAAGAGGCAGAGGAACCAGAGATCAAATTGCCAGTATCCATTGTATCATAGAAAAAGCAAGAGAGTTCCAGAAAAACATCTATTTCTGCTTCATTGACTATACCAAAGCCTTTGACTGTGTGGATCACAAGAAACTGGAAAATTCTGAAAGAGATGGGAATACCAGACCACCTGATCTGTCTCCTGAGAAATCTGTATGCAGGTCAAAAAGCAACAGTTAGAACCGAACATGGAACAACGGACTGATTCCAAATCAGGAAAGCAGTATGTCAAGGCTGTATATTGTCACCCTGCTTATTTAACTTCTATGCAGAGTACATCATGAGAAATGCCAGGCTGGATGAAGCAAGAGCTGTAATCAAGATTGCCAGGAGAAATATCAATAACCTCAGATATGCAGATAACCACCCTTATGGCAGACAGTGAAGAGGAACTAAAGAGCCTCTTGATGAAAGTGAAAGAGGAGAGTGAAGACGCTGACTTAAAACTCAACATTCAAAAACCAAAGATCACGGCATCTGGTCTCATCACTTTATGGCAAATAGATGGGGAAACAGTGGAAACAGTGACAGACTATTTTTTTGGGCTCCAAAATCACTGCAGATGGTGACTGTAGCCATGAAATTAAAAGGTGCTTGCTCGTTGGAAGAAAAGCTATGACCGACCTAGACAGCATATTAAAAAGCAGAGACATTACTTTGCTGACAGATGTTGTCTAGTCAAAGCTATGGTTTCTGCAGTAGTCACTCATGGTTGTGAGAGTTGGACCATAAAGAAAGCTGAGCACCGAAGAGTTGATGCTTTTGAACGGTGGTGTTGGAGAAGACTCTTGAGAGTCCCTTGGATTGCAAGGAGATCCAACCAGTCAATCCTAAAGGAAGTCAGTCCTGAATATTCATTGGAAGGACTGATGCTGACGCTGAAGCTCCAATACTTTGGCCACCTCATGTAAAGTGTTGACTCACTGGAAAAGACCCTGATGCTGGGAAAGATTGAAGGCAGGAGGAGAAAAGGACGACAGAGAGATAAGATGGTTGGGTGGCATCACTGTCTCGATGGACATGAGTTTGAGCAAGCTCCAGGAGTTGGTGATGGACAGGGGATCCTGGCGTGCTGCAGTCCATGAGGCCACAAAGAGTCAGATTTGACTGAGTGACTGAACTGAAGTGATTCCTGTTATATATGTGAACTCATAGGCAGAGAGGGTTTCTGTAGAAGACCATCAATGAATATTTGCTCAATGAATGAATGTTAGGATAATACCATGAACTCATAGATTTGAAGCTGAATATATTTCTAGTTAATTGTTTAATCAGTAAATTAATAAATTCTGTTTACTTACGGTGTTACCATTAAGAAAAAGTCTCCTACTTTGCTTTATTCAGCTACCAGTAGAAGAGAATAGAATGTTCCTTTCCTTTATTGAGTGGGAATATTGAATAAATAGTGTGGATTGATCTCAGAGTCAGAGTGCCTACCATTTGTTTAAAACCTGAGCTAGGATTTTTGGCAAGTATGCATTAAGCATCATTAAAATGAAAGTTTTATGACTCAGGATATTTTTAGACGTTTGAAATACATTTATATTGATTATTGGAAAACAGTGAGTATCTTGGTTGTATATTATTTCTTTCAATATTTGCTTTATGGAAACAGTGACTTTCAAAGTGTAAGATCATAGCCAATAGCAGGAAAAGGGATCTCACCCAGATACGATATTAGCTGCTTCATTTACTCATATGTGCCGTCCAGCTGTGTGACCCTATGGACTGTAGCCCGCCAGGCTCCTCTGTCCGTGGATTTCCCAGGCAAGAATACTGGAGTGGGCTGCTGTGCCCTTCTCCAGGGGATCTTCCTGACCCAGGGATTGAGCCCATAGTCTCTTACGTCTCCTGCTTTAGCAGGTGGATTCTTCACCACAGCGCCCGCCGGGAAGCCCCAACTGCTCTAGAGCAGTGGTAGGGTCAGTCGCTCAGTCGTGTCTGACTCTGTGCGACCCCAGGGACTGTGGCCCGCCAGGCTCCTCTGTCCATGGGGTTCTCCCGGCAAGAATACTGGAGTGTGGTGCCATTCTCCAGAGGACTTTTCTGACCCAGGGATCGAACCTGGGTCTCCTGCATTGCAGGCAGACTCTTTACCGTCTGAGCTACAGGGAAGACCCCAACTACTGTGTGTTGGTATGAAATTGCCTACTTGTGTGACTGCTTTAAACTACTGCTTAATAATAGGATTTTCTCTTCATGTGCTTTTATTTTGGTAATTTTGAGGTTCATGGACCCTCAGTGGACCTTCCTCTTTTCCGGGCTCCGTCTCCTAACTTTGCAGTCCATGGATTACTGTTTATACAGGTGCTATAACTAACCACTGGGTTGACTCAGAGTCCTTTATATTCTGTATTTATTTTTGTTTTCCTTTAATTGTTCCCAGATGACCTCATAATATGTTCAGGAGGAACTTCCTTTTCCATTTCTGCACGTGCCATTAGCAGTATCCTCAGGATAAGGTTCTGTTATGAGCCTATTTATATTTGGCCAACTTCGAATAAGGGATTCATTCAGACTAAAGTTGGCCTTTATTTGGTCTTTCATTTTATTTTATTGAGCTGTTTTTATTCAGTAATAGAAAAGTCACTAAATAACCACAAGCCCCAAACCTCTTTTTCAGAACAAGGTAAAATTTGGAAGTGGCTTAACTTTAGTAACAGGTACTGCTTGTGCTTCAGACACATGTGGGTTACCTGTCCCTGACCTGCCACCAGGTGGCCTTGGGTCAGCTGCCATCTTTGAATCTCATTTTTCTCATCTGTAAAATTGATATTATAATACTTAGAGGGGTTGTTCATGATAAGAGATAAGAATATACTATATAAAATGCTAAATGTGACCTTGGAAACTTGTTGTGAATAACCTGTGTTTTTTAAAAATATCTCATGTAACAATATTGTAAAAGACTTAGTGTACAGATTGATTGAAGACATAGAATGTCTTAGCTCTTCTTAAACCCTGACGTTGAGAGATTCTGTTTAGCTCTGTGGGGAGGGATTATGTGTTAAGAAAAGCTTGGTTTTCCTCCCACACTCACTGTGAACACGTGTCCGCCCTCGCAGCAGGGCGGACACAGATGTGTGGCCCCAGATGTGTGCGGGCTGTCCCCACACAGCAGCTCTGTGGCGGCAGCTCAGTGTCCCGTCGCTCGCTCGGTTCTGTGCCCCTGGAGAGCTGTTGGATCCCATAATGGAACACAAGGCTCCTCCCCCGCCCCAGGGTCCTGTGGGCTTCTGCCACCTGTAAGGTCCTGGCCTCCGGTCCCATCACTTCATGGGAAATAGACGGGGAAACAGTGGAAACAGTGTCAGACTTTAGTTTTTTGGGCTCCAAAATCACTGCAGATGGTGATTGCAGCCAGGAAATTAAAAGACGCTTACTCCTTGGAAGGAAAGTTATGACCAACCTGCTGCTGCTGCTGCTAACTCGCTTCAGTCGTGTCCGACCCTGTGCGACCCCATAGACGGCAACCCACCAGGCTCCCCCGTCCCTGGGATTCTCCAGGCAAGAACACTGGAGTGGGTTGCCATTTCCTTCTCCAATGCATGAAAGTGAAAAGTCAAAGTGAAGTCGCTCAGTCGTGTCTGACTCTTAGCGACCCCATGGACTGCAGCCTACCAGGCTCCTCCGTCCATGGGATTTTCCAGGCAAGAGTACTAGATAGCATATTAAAAAGCAGAGATATTCCTTTGCCAACAAAGGTCCATCTAGTCAAGGCTATGGTTTTTCCAGTGGTCATGTATGGATGTGAGAGTTGGACTGTGAAGAAAGCTGAGCGCTGAAGAATTGATGCTTTTGAACTGTGGTGTTGGAGAAGACTCTTGAGAGTCCCTTGGACTGCAAGGAGATCCGACCAGTCCATCCTAAAGGAGACCAGTCCTGGGTGTTCATTGGAAAGTGAAGTAAAGTGAAGTCGCTCAGTCGTGTCCGACTCTTTTCGACCCCATGGACTGCAGCCCACCAGGCTTCTCCGTCCATGGGATTTTCCAGGCAATAGTACTGGAGTGGATTGCCATTTCCTTCTCCAGGGGATCTTCCCAGCCCAGGGATTGAACCCAGGTCTCCCACATTGTAGACAGACGCTTTACCGTCTGAGCCACCATGGTGGTTCATTGGAAGGACTGATGCTACAGCTGAAACTCCAATACTTTGGCCACCTCATTTGAAGAGCTGACTCATTGGAAAAGACCCTGATGCTGGGAACCATTGGAGGCAGGAAGAGAAGGGGACGACAGAGGATGAGATGGCTGGATGGCATCACCGACTCGATGGACATGAGTCTGAGTGAACTCTGGGAGCTGGTGATGGACAGGAAGGCCTGGCGTGCTGTGATTCACGGGGTCACAAAGAGTCAGACACGACTGAGCAACTGAACTGACTGACTGACTGATCATTAACTAGCTTTATGCTTGTTGGTATTTTTAATCTTATCTTTTTGAAATTTTCTTTGTCCTTGAATTTCTTATCTACTGTAGATTTATAGATAACAAGGGAAACCTCATAATCTTTAAATGGGATGGGGGAGGTCTTTCTGTTGTCATTCTGGCACAGAGTTTACCACCTGAGATGGATGGTCTTCTGATTGTTGGCTTGTTATAGATTGCAGGGGTTGCTAGATACCTTAATTCTGCCTTGAAGAGATTTTACTATATTTTCTTGTTACTTAGGATTTCAGACGGAGAAGGTGATGGCACCCCACTCCAGTACTCTTGCCCGGAAAATCCCATGGATGGAGGAGCCTGGTAGGCTGCAGTCTGTGGGCTTGCGAAGAGTCGGACACGACTGAGTGACTTCATTTTCACTTTTCACGTTCATGCATTGGAGGAGGAAATGGCAACCCACTCCAGTGTTCTTGCCTGGAGAATCCCAGGGACGAGGGAGCCTGGTGGGCTGCCATCTATGGGGTCGCACAGGGTCGGACACGACTGAAGTGACTTAGCAGCAGCAGCAGGATTTCAGAATTTAGTCTGCAGGGAATTACAGTGCAAAAGAAAATTGCATCTGCTTGACAGAGTAACTATAAGATGGCTCCTAGTTTGTCTACTGAAGCATGATAAAAAGAAATTTTACTTTATTAAGAGTTCATAGTTTCTTCTTAAATTGAGTTGTCATTTTTCTCTTTAAACTGAAATAACAGGAATGTATTTTAGCTAATGTGAATGTTCTGAATTTTGTTTTGCATATACATATGCACATTATGGTCTTCCCTGGTGGCTCACGTGGTAAAGAGTCCGCCTGCGATGTGGGAGACCTGGGTTCAGTCCGTGGGCTGAGAAGATCCCCTGGAGGAGGGCATGGCCACCCTCCACTCCCCCCCCCCACCCCCCGCCCGGTATTCTTGCTTGGAGAAGCCCCATGGACAGAGGAGCCTGGTGGCTACGGACATGACTGAGTGACTTGAGCACAGCACAGCTTGCACATATATGCATACAAGCGTATGCACACGTTCATTTTTATATGTGTTTGTATATTTTATTTAAATCATTGGGTAATTAAACAACTTAGAGATACTTAGGAATTTTCAGATTAGCTATGTAACATTGAATTTTATTGAGTTTAAACAGCCAAGTTTCCATTCTGTTTTACAAATGTGTGAATTCTCATGGGAGTTTTAAAGTATAACACAATTTGTTTTAAGGATGTCACTGTGGACTTTTAAGTTAGTTGTTCTTTGCTGAGATTGATGTTTCCTTTCCTATATTTTCCAAGCTACTTCGGATCTTTTTTAAAGACAGTTTTCATAGAGGTAAAATATAAATACATACAAGTAACTTTATTGACTAGAAATCAAAGATGTGATGAGGAGGATGGGCAGTAAGGTGGGGGAAGGGTTTTTAGATTAAATTGCATTATTTCAAATCACAGTTAAAAATTACCAGTTGTGTGTTTTACATAATTGCATCTATTCAATTTTTATATGGTAATTTACTTTGCTGTTATTGCTGATCAAATTGATTTAGCAATAAATGGGTTTAAAAGGCTAAGTGCTGAAATATTGAGTGGATTAGCCATGAGGAATTGTTGTTTTATCCCTTGCTACTGCAGTTATGGCTGTGACCCTCAGATAGGGGCGGTTGGAGGTGACAGTTGGGTGGTAGTGAATTTCAGCAGATCCCTGGGGGTAGCGTCATCACTGTATACCTAGATTAGGCTGAGAGAAGCACCTGATAGACGAGTTCATCATGGTCATCGAGAAGAGTTTTGTAGAAAGCCAAAATGACAACATTTTCCACGCAGCCTCCAGAGAATTATCTGTTACACTGTAATAGATGAGCTTTGTTTGGCCTGTGGGTGGGGCCAGTTATTGCTTAAGGGCCTGTGGTATCTCAGCTCTTACCTTAGTTTGTTGTCTAAAGTAAATAAATGACCTGTGATTTACAGAGTGCCGGGCTGGAGTCTTTAGTGAGAATATTTTACTCACTTCGTGGGTCATGAAGCACAGCTTTAACTTGCTTAAACTCCTCTGTTTCTTGTCATCTTCTTTTCAAAGTAACCATGGAGTTAAAACTCTAATGAGTCTGTGCTTGGCCAGCTTTGAAAGAACAGATAGATCTTCCTCGACTTGCAATGGGTCCGTGTTTCAGTGAACCCATTATAAGTTCAGAATATCCTTGGTTGGAAACACATTTAACACAGAGCTTGGCCCTGACCCCTGAGGTCTGCCCAGGACGCTTCACAGTTAGGCTACAGCTGGGCAGAGTCATCTGTCTCAAACCTAATTTGAAAACTATCTCATGGAATTTATTGAGTCCCGTGCTGAAGGTGGAAAGTGTAATGGTTGTCTGGGTGCAGAACGGTTTTAAGTATGTTGAGCAGGATCGTGCAGCTGATGGGGAGCTCTGGCCACGCAGCCTCAGCAAGGAGGCTTATCTCTTGCTTGGGAAAAGATTGAAACTCAAAAGTGCAAGTATGGTTTCTACCAGACGTCTTGTTTAGTACCACGGTAAAATGGAACTGTTACACTGAACTGTTAAACTGAACCATTCCAAGTTGGGGAGCATCTGAAATTTAGGGCAGGTAGTCTGCGTGTTCATTGCCTTTGAAGAAATTTAGGGCAGGTGGTCTGCGTGTTCATTGCCTTCGAATGGTCTCTCTGTTTTCCAAACTATAGATTGTGACTTCTTAGTGGTTTGCAAAAGCAACTAGTGGATTAACACAGCATTAAAAAAGAAAAGAGGAATAGAAAATAACAATGCAATAGTAAGGGCAAATATTGTTTTGTGGAACTTTTGTTTTTATACAGTATGTAGACATGAAAACAGATATATGTGTATATTGGTGATGAAAAATGTATTTCTTCCCAGGGGTTGTTATGAAAAGGTTTTAAAAGAAAATCCCCCCCCCCCTCTCCCCCCCACCCCCAAAAAAGAAAATCCATTTCTGGGACTCAACTGCTGGTACAGTGGACGTAGGCACAGTCTCTGGTCTGGAGGATCCCACAGCCGTGGAGTACCGAGGCCCAGGTGCCACTGCTGAGCCCACGCGCAGTGCCTGCTGAACCCAGGGCCTGGAGCCCAGCTCTGCAGCGAGACGCCTGCGCAGCACAGTTACTGCAGCTAGAGGGGGCCGGTGCAGAGCAGTCAAGATCTGCTGCTGCTGCTGCTGCTAAGTCGCTTCAGTCGTGTCCGACCCTGTGCGACCCCGTAGATGGCAGCCCACCAGGCTCCGCCGTCCCTGGGATTCTCCAGGCAAGAACACTGGAGTGGGTTGCCATTTCCTTCTCCAATGCATGAAAATGAAAAGTAATAGTGAAGTCGCTCAGTCGTGTCCAACTCTTAGTGACCCCATGGACTGCAGCCTACCAGGCTCCTCCGTCCATGGAATTTTCCAGGCAAGAGCACTGGAGTGGGGTGCCATTGTCTTCTCTGAGTAAAGAGCTAGTGCCCCAAAAATTAGTAAATAAATTTTAAAAAATCCATTTATATAAATTAGCACTGGGTTGCATTCCTTTAGGAATAACATTTACTCTTTTCTCATTTAAAATTTTAACATATGCAAGTAAATATTTAGATTAAACACTTATTTGGCTTATTTAAATTAATGCTACATCAGCAGTTTTTATGTTGGAGAATTTAGCCTCATATTTCATTTGTCATAGCCTACTGGTTCTGTATATAATAAATGAAGTGTAATGAGAAGGAAGAACTGCCAGCAGATTTTCCTCTGTTCATTCTCAGACTGTCATCAAGTAATCCTTGAGGCTCCTGAGCGAAAATAAATTTATACGGTTGTGATTAGAAAGACTTTGTTTAGTTGGTTTGATTCAGAAGTACCTGAAATACAGCAATATATTTAATGAGAAGATCACTTGGAAGGGACCTATATGGAAGGCGCTGTAGAGGTCTTGCCTAAGCTACTGACTCAGGACTCTGTTAATACAGCAGATTAACTGCTCTGAGGTTTTATAAGAGGCGACATGAGAAGCATGGATGCTTAGTGACATTGAATTAAAAGCGGCTTGGAAGGAAACTGGATTTGTTTATTGTATTGGATAATCCTTAGAGACAACCATAATGTAAAACTGAGTATATTTGCAGATTAAGTATCTGACAGTGAAAAGCCTAGAATATGTTCCTGTATGATTTATTTTTTTGTGTTTATTTAATGGACTAAAAATTCAATAGTCAGTATTATTCTAATACTGTTAATATTCCATATTGAAATAGAGTAAATATTGAGTATATCTTGGAGATGGAATTTGAAGGTAGAGAGATTCTTATATTTTAGTTTTCAAAATTTTTACCTAGAGTATACATTATTTTTGTAATAAAAATACTTCTAAATATCTGGAGTTACTCTCTTATAACTCTTTCCCATACAAATCAGTTGAATGATTATCTCTAAAAAAAGTTAAATTATTTTTGGGAGACTGCATAAAACTCGTCTTTTTCAGAGACTGCCAGTTGGGTCATCATTTTTGGCACCATAGCAATGACTTTTAATTGTTGATCGCATTAATTGTTTTTAATGTGAAGGTGGTTGCAGTGAAAGCCATTTTCACATAATTGAAGTTTAGGTTTTTGAAAAGTTTAAGTGTGTTTAGGCATGTCTTTCATTTTATCAGAAGTCCTCTAAAATTATGTAGGCCATTCTAGAAGTGAGTTCCCCTTAGAGGTTTTCAAAGCTGATCAATGTTTGAGTTTTTGATGACTGTTAGAGAAATTGTCAGTGAAGCTATAATAGGAATTTATGCCCGTTTCTAATTTATAGGGTCATTCATGTGATTTGGTAACCAATATACTCACATCATTCTTATTTCTTTGAACTTTGAGGCTTTTTAGTTGCTTATCATCCCCACCACCCTTTTCCCCCTCTTTCTACTGGTGCACTTTCTTTCATATTTAGTTAGAATCTGTGGCCCATATATATTTCATTTAAACACCCAAGCTGTTATCTGCTTTTTTTCTTCAAAGACTTTTGAAAGGTATTCATTCACACACTCGCCAGGGCTTTTGAAAATAAAATCATGAAGATGATGGTTGTTCTTACCTTTTCTTTCTGTGCTGTTAACTGCTGTGTTTGCAGCCCCTGCCCCAGACTCGCCCCACTGTGAACAGTCTCTCCATCTCTCATTCTGTAGATGGATGCCTTCGCTGGTGCCTGAGAAGCTTAAGGCAGGCTCTCCATAAAGACTGACTCTATGAAAGTTCATCAACTTCACAGGATATGTATTTGTAAAGTATAAAAATTTAAAAATAACATCTGTATAGAGATATCTAAAAGTGTTAGTCACTTTACGAATTGATTTTGTGTAATTTTCAGGTTTTATTATAAATTAGGGTGATGTCCATATTTCTGTTATTCTGCACAGCTTACTTTTTATAATGTTCAGGCTTTTTATTTATTGCTGATGGTTCAGCTGAATATGTGTGCCTGTGTTGCGGGCAGTGTTGGAACGTAACGCTGTCACCACATGTGGTAGGGTAGCGCGTTCCTGTCGTGCAGATGGGGAAGATGAGGCCTCTGTGCGCGTTCACGCTGCTGATGGATGGAGCAGTTGCAGTCCAGACCAGGGTGTCTGGCTCTCAAGCTGGTACAGTGCCTGCCCTTAGTATCCGTCGTAGTGCTGTGGAAAATGCTCACAGAACCAACATAGGATGCCTTTTCTTTTGTGCTCACCAGTGTCATTTTCTTAATACGAACGGGAATGTTTGTAGTGGATACACATAGTGGATATAGCCTCCATCTTTCTAATTGAAAGCTGATGGTTTTCCTTGTTGATAATGTAGCCAGCTGTTCCCCTTCCTGCTGAGTCCCGTGCTGGTGATGTAGTTGCTTGGTATCCTACTCTTGCTGTCCCCATGGACTGTAGCCTGCCAGGCTCCTCTGTCCGTGGGATTCTCCAGGCAGGAGTACTGGAGTGGGGTGCCGTTTGCTTCTCCAGGGGGTCTTCCTGGCCCGGGGATTGGAGCCGGGTCTCCTGCACCGCAGGGGGATCCTTCACCAGCCGAGCCGCCAGGCCCAGAGGACCGTGAAGAGGCTCCTCTCACTGCCTTGCCGGGCCTGCTCTTTGGAGGTGCGGTGTGGCCCCAGCACCCGCAGCACCCGCGCCGTCCTCCCTGCTGCCTGGGGGTCTCCTCTCCGCTGCTGTAAGCGTTGGCCCCGACTCAGTCTTCTGTGGGGTCCTCGGGCAGAGGTCCTCGCAGGTTACTTGAGCGTCAGGCGGGGCGAGCAGTGTCCTCTGCTCATCTGTCAGCAGGACCCTTACTTCCGTTCTGTGATGCTCATCACCTCTGGCCTTAACTTCTGGAGTTCGGTTAAGTGAGTTCTTAAAGTTAGATACTGAAGTCTAAGCACAAGCTCCCCCCCCCCGCTTTTTTTTTTTTTAAAAGCTTTCTTCTCTTACTCCATTAATCCTGTGATTCTTATTCTTTGAACTTGGAGGCTCTTGAGTCACTTACTACTCACCCCTTGAGTTTTTTGAAGGTCCATTACCTCCACACACACCCCGCCACCCCCCACCCCCCATTTGCATGGCCTGTAGCCAGCCTCTGTCTTATTTGAGGGAGAATACTATCATGTCTGATAGTATTAAATATTTTGATAAATCCCTAATTCTCAATCAGTGTAACTGTGTTAGGTTGCTCAAAGCAAGTTGATACATTCTCTGATTCCTTAAAGACAGAAAATGCCTCCTGTCTTTCTAATTGCCTGCTGTTCTCTGCGTTGGGTACACTGAACGTTCCCTACTCTCAGACTGTACCCTCTCTCCCCTCAATCCTAGGAAATGCTACTACTTTCTCTGTGGAGTGCGTAGAAGATGCCAGAAGAGAGCCCTGTCCACTGCTATTTCCACTTGGATAACTCAGCTGAGACTTCACATGTTTAGAACTTAACAACGTTCCTGCTCTCCGCATTTCTTATCTCAGTGAATGGTACCACTCTCTGGTTACATAGATCTGAACATGTGAGCATTATCTGTGACTTTCCAGTCCCTCTCCATACACCAAATCCAGCGTCCTAACCATCTCTACTAAGTCTGTTTCTTTCCATATTTCCTTTCATCACCATATTTCTATTGTCTGGAATAATGCAGAACCTTTTTAGCTGGCTTCCAGTGTTAAAAAAAATCTTCTGTTACAGAAAAAATGCATTCAGTGACACTTGTTAAAGAATGGTAAAGCAGACTTCTTTTTAATGGAAGCCGTCGTGGGGGTGTACTGAAATTTGAAATTTGGCTGAAGGAGAGTCTTTGTTACCAGTTCCTTCTGGTGAGACAGAACTAAAGATGATCCTGTGGTAGGGTGGTACTAGTAATATTTAGCTGAGGACTTGTTTTGTGCCAGGAACTTTTCTATGCACATTGCATTCATCTTGTTTAATTTCTATAACCTATTAGCTGAAAGCACTGTCATTAGCCACATTCTCCAAATGAGGGTATTGAGCAACAGTGAGGTTATAACTTGCCCATCTAGTGAGTAGAAGAACTAGGATTTGAATTTAGGCGATCTGGATCTAGAACCTATACCCATTAATGTTTTATCTTCAGCTAAAATAAACTAGTTGACAAATTGTATTATATTTGTATAGGTATAGTTTTCAATAAACTTTATGCTAATACAGTTTGTAGAGATCGTTTCCTTGTTTAGGTTATTAATTAGAAACTGTTTCTCACTTTAGTATGTAATATTTAGTTACAATTTGATATGTAAATTAATCTAAATGAATTTTTATGCAGTGTTTAATTAATTAAACATGCTTTGCTTTCTGTGGCCTACCTTATTTCTTCCATCACTATATTTAGGTTACTGTCTATTTTCCAGACGAAATAACCATTCCTACATCCACTTTCCATCTTCCAAAACTTTTATGAAATCTCTCATTTGGTGCAGTTTCTTCTGTGGTCTTTATCCTTCAGTTTATCCTTTTAAAAATCAGATTGCTGTGCATGTTAGTTATATGGGAAGAAGAAATAATCCAAACCCAAATCTTTGATTTCTTACGTTATGAAATGATGACCTCCAAGTTGTTTTGCTTTACTCCTTTGCCTTCTGTAAGCATAGAATGAGTTACTACTGTAAGGAAGTTTTGTTTTTACTCCATAAAATGTTTCTCTTATTAGAGAACAAATATGGACAATATTGGGAGAATATGAAACAAAATGCCTGACCATGGGTTTGTTTGAAGGAATTACTAAAAATGATTAATGCTGGATTATATTTTATTGAGCGTGAGTACGAATGGTGAATTAATCTTCATTCAGATTTGGGTAATTTGAAAGGTAAACATTATCTTGACTCTTTAAAAAGAACTAATACCAAGGAGTACCCATCAGGCCTCTCCATGAAATTCTCCAGGCAGGAATACTGGAGTGGGTCGGCATTCCTTTCTCCAGTGTGGATCTTCCCAACCCAGGGACTGAACTAGGGTCTCTTGCGTTGCAGGCAGATTCTGTACCATCTGAGCCACCAGGGAGGCCCCAGATACCGAGTAAGTGGCAAGAGCCATTTGTTGTAATTGGTGAAGACCTGTCAGTTTACCTGCATAACAAACCTTTGGCAGTGTTTGAATTTGAAAATCTTAAATTACTGCTGTTTTGTAAATGATGGCTTTTATCCGAGTAAGGAAAAACAAGTAGGAGGAATTTTGTGTGTTCCAGGCAGGGTTCTTTTGGTTGCCTGGTGTCAAAGATAGATCTAAGCTTGTGGTCTTTACAAGTTTAAGTAAGTCTTAGATGCTTATTCTGAGTTTGTAGAGTTTTTGCTGGGATCCAGGAAGAAGCTGAAGCAGAGCTTCAGAGAGAGGACAGAAAACAACTGCCTCTTGTCTTTATTTTTCATTCTCTGACACACGGCTTCCTTGTCAAGCACCAGTGGAAACCACTTATTATTTCTGCTTCTACTTCAACCGCCCTCCTTTTATTTTTCTGTCAAACTGACTGTCTAGTTCGCATCCTTCCATGTAGGGTAGGACTATGAATTTTAATTTAGCAGATTAACCAAAAAACTGTGTTGTGGTGAAATACAAACAGGACAAGTTATAATGATTTTTCCAGTGTATTTAGTCAGTATGGATGATCCAGGGTGGAGGTGCTCTGCATTTAAAAAACCTGAAGATTCATTCTGTAAGCTTTCAAAATTATGCTTATAAAAACATGTCTATCCTGCATTTAGCTGAAAATGTTATATTGAAATTACAGTAGGGATATTTTTAAAAATAAAATTATCCACATGACATCATTGGCTTGTCTGTAAACTGAGAACAGGTAGCTTTCAGCTCTAAATTCAAGTTCGAGATGCATTTCTTCCTATAGAGTTAATTGCTAAATGCAATTTTTATAAAAGGATGAGCATTTGGATTATGTCTGAGTTCATGGTGATTTATGAGGAAGAATCTGGTAATTTTTTTTTTTCTTCACAGCATCTTGAAGCGCTGGAAGCGAGTAGCAATTCCCGGTTATTTCTAAAGCAGTGGTTCTCATTGGGGGTGCGTGTTGGGTGTGTTTCCACTTTTTAAAGGGCTTTTGGCAATTCCTGGGTATATTCTGTCTGTCACAGTGTGGGGCGTAGGGGTTATGTGTGCTGTTGGTGTGGAGAAGGTAGAGGCCAGATGTGCTTCCGACCATCCTGCAACTCACGAGACTGCCCACAGCAGAGAAGTGTCAGCCCCAAACCCTGCAGCCCTGTCCACAGAATCAAGGAGCAGAGAGCAAGAGGTCCCAAGACTCGAAAGAGAAGACAGAGATTTTGGAGTGAGAGAAGTTACCCTTCATTGGTTTTGAGTGTCTTAGACGCAGTGAGAGAGGAGTTCACTTCCGCTGAAAGCATGAGTTTAAATATATCTGAATTTACTATTTTAAGCCATATTTTGACATTGGTAATTGTATATTTAAACCAATTTTAGTTTTATTTAAAGTCTTACCAATCAGATTATTTTTTAAATTTCTTAGGTTAATACTCCTAGCTAATGGTTGCCCAAGATGAGAACTACCAGAAAGACTAATAATTAATATTTAGGAACATTCTAAGCTGGTGTTTTTTCCATGTAAATGTATACTGAACTATATAATTTTTGTTCCTAGCATTTAAATGTGGAGTATTATTAACAGAAATAGAGATACACTTTGTCGGGTACACTTGCCATTTTCTGTCACGATGTGTTTGTTTCTGAAAAGTTTTCGATAAAACAATTTTTATACTATGTTAAGTTTTTTCTGTGAATTAGATTCTTCAACTATTTAATTCTCGTGAAATTACAGGTATACTTCAAAATATGTTTAAAAATAAAATTCAAAAATGCTGTGTGTATTTGCAGGAATGTTAAACACATGACTAATTCCACTTCATGTAACACATCAACTATTCAGTGGTGGGTATAAATGCCTGCCTGAAAAGTACAACTCTATTGAATCCTAATATAGAAACAGATTATTTATTCAGTGTTTTTTTTTTCCTTCTCAGTATTTACATTTTTTTTGGAATGAAGTTAAATGTCCAAGTTTTTAAAAAAAATAGCTGTGTGGGAAGTTTTTCAGACCCTCTGCTTTTCATCATAAACACGTGGTGAAATACTCCACATGTCTCCTGACGGCCACCAGGGGGCGCGCTAACATCACATTGATAAAGGCTAGTGGTGGGTGGTGAGAACCCAACTGGTGTGAGCTGTGTGAGGTCTCCAGTGATTGTAGCAGTGGTGAAGAGTGCGGATGGGCAGTGCTCCTCTTTGAAACACATTTTAAAATTAGACTGGTTTCCGTTTGTCTTAAAGGAACTTTTCTTCTTTTTTTTTGCTATTTGCTTCAAATTTATCTATGGAAACCAAATTAAAATGGTATCTGCATATATTTATTATAATATTGATACTGATTTCATTGTGTTAAAGTTCTTGCTTTTTATGGTAGTTACTAGCTATTACTGAATTCCTAATACATTAAAAATATTGAAAACTAATTTAGTGAATGTGTCTGTGATTGAATGCTATTATCTTTTACTTAAAATTCCCTAAATAAAGCATACGAGCAAATAAAATTACATGTGGGGTAACTTAGGGGAAAGTATGTGGCCTGGTGGAAAGAGCCCAGGTTGTGAAGTCAGACAGTCCTGGGGTGGAAAATGATCAGCTCGCTTACCTTACAGAGTTTCTTATGATGAGAATTGAAAATAATGTTTGTGAGTGGCCTCCTGAAAAGTGCATGTCCCGGTACGGGAGGCATCACGGTTTTAAATTCTGGCTTATCCACATACCAGCTGTGGGACCTTCAGAGAACTGCTTTCTTTTAGAGTCTAAATTTCTTTTATATATTTAGGATAGTAATAACTTATCCTAGAACTGTTTTATCTTTTGTAAAACATAAAAATGTGATTGTAGTAAGCAGGTAACTCCATAACTCGCTTGTTTCTTAAAAATATTCCTGATGTCTCTTGAGTGGGACTTTGTGGTTCCATCTCATTCTTTTTTTTTTTTTTTCTATTTTCTACATTATTTTATTTAATTTTACACCATGAGTAGAACATTATTACATTTCAGGAATCAGGGGGCTTGGAGAGGTTAAATAATTGCTGAAGTTCATTGCAGCCTTCCCTAGACAGTTCTCATGGTTCCATCAAATATAGAATTCTGTTAAGTTAAACATTTTTAATCTATTCCTTTTCAATTAATTTTTACATAATGGACTCAAATTATAAACATGATAGGGGAATTATTTCAATGCTTCATGAAATATTCATTAAAATTGTCTTGTTTCTATTTATATATTACTTTCATTTGTTTTTTGTGTACTCTTTGTATTCAGAATTGGGCTTTCCCTTGTGGTTCATTTATCCACAAAATATTTCCAATAAGATATGCTGCAGAAAACAATTATAGCTGCTATAACAAAATGTATCTTCTGACTCATAAACATTATAAACTTAAAGAATTCACTCCTTTAATAGCTTTCCAGTACCAAAATATTACAAGTAGCTACAATTAAGGCAGGCATACATTTTATCCCATTAACTATGGTATAGTTTTATTTATTTATTTATTTATTTTTATTTTTTTAAAGTCTACAAGCAATAAATGCTGGAGAGGGTGTGGAGAAAAGGGAACTCTCTTACACTGTTGGTGGGCATGCAAACTAGTACAGCCACTATGGAGAACAGTGTGGAGATTCCTTAAAAAACTGCAAATAGAACTGCCTTATGACCCAGCAATCCCACTGCTGGGCATACACATCGAGGAAACCAGAATTGAAAGAGACACGTGTACCCCAGTGTTCATCACAGCACTGTTTATAATAGCCAGGACATGGAAGCAACCTAGATGTCCATCAGCAGATGAATGGATAAGAAAGCTGTGGTATATCTACAAAATGGAGTATTACTCAGCCATTAAAAAGAATACATTTGAATCAGTTCTAATGAGGTGGATGAAACTGGAGCCTATTATACAGAGTGAAGTGAGCCAGAGAGAAAAACACCAATACAGTATACTAACACATATATGTGGAATTTAGAAAGATGGTGATGATAACCCTGTATGCGAGACAGCAAAAGAGACACAGATGTAAAGAACAGACTTTTAGACTCTGTGGGAGAGGGAGAGGGTGGGATGATTTGGGAGAATGGCATTGAAACGTATACTATCAGGTAAGAAACAAATCGCTAGTCTAGGTTCGATACAGGATACAGGATGCTTGGGGCTGGTGCACTGAGATGACCCAGAGAGATGATACGGGGAGGCTGGTGGGAGGGAGGGGGGTTCAGGGTTGGGAACTCATGTACACCTGTGGCAGATTCATGTCAATGTAGGGCAAAACCAATACATCTCATTCTTTATATCTTTGTTATGTTACAAGGTAAATTCCCCTGTTTATTTACTTTCACTTCGTTTTTTCTGTTTTTTGCCAGTTCAAACAGTAAACATACTTGGCCTTATCTTTATATTTTGGTGTTTTCATTTCTTTGGAGTAGATAGCCAAAAGTGATATTGCCCCATAAAGGGTGTCCTCAGAATTGTAAGTTAATTCTTGTTGGCGTCCTCTTCAGAAAGTTCTGAGCAATTTACACCTTCCCACTAAACGCGTGAGCCTATGTCTGTGTCTTGCTGCCTCTGCCAGCTTCAGACGTTAGTTAGACTTATTTTTCCCCACTAATCTAATGGTTGAACCGCTAGTAAGAGTATTTGTTTTAATATGTGGTTATTTATTGGCCATTTGTATTTTCTCCAAAGGGAATTATTTGATTAACATTCTTTGTCCATTTTTATATTCCTTTATTTCCCTTAAGAAGTTTCTTGTATTAGAAATACTCAATGCCGTGTCCGTTACACTGCGTGTATTTCCTCATGTTCTGTCTTGTCTCTTTATTGTCTTCTTTAGACAAGTGTTGGATTTTTTTTTAATAGAGTAAAAAATACCTATATCAGTCTTCTTCATGGCTTCTAGTTTTTTCATCTTGCTAAAGAATATGTCCCCACTCCAGTAATATAAAACACTATTCTCAATTTTAAATACCTATTCTTCGAATTGTCTTTAATCCATTGTAATTTATTTTTACCTGCCATTTGACATAGACAGCTTCATCAAATTAGAGAACCAAACTGTCCTTCCTGCATTATATATTTAATCTGTTACTTCATTATGTTTTGTCTGGCAAATATTTACTATATGGAATTGTTTCTGTTTTTGTACCATACTGTTTAGCTTACCATAGTTTTGTGGTATACTGAAATATTTATTGGACAAAGTGCTCCCCCTTTTTTCCCCTTGATTTTATTGGAAATTGTAGTTTTTATGGAAACTTCAGAATCGTTTAGTTCAGTTAAAAAGATAAACATAACCCTTTGGGATTCTGATTTGCTTCATAATTTCTATATTCAAATAGAAAGCTTTATTATTATTTTTCTTGGTATATTTATTTAAAGCCTACCCACCCAGGAGAACAGAGTGTCAGATTCTATGTCAGTGTCTTTCAGTAAAATTTTATAGTTTTTTAGATTAAATTTATTCCTATGTAGTTTATCATTTTGTCCTTATATAGGGTCTTTTTCTACCTCTGTCTCTGGTTATTTATTGGTAGTTTAGAGAAAAGCTGTTGGTGTTTATTTATCTTGTAACTGGCTGCTGTCAAATGAATCTTTTAATTTGTACTAATTGATGGAATCTATGTATTTTAGATACACAGTGATACCATCTGCAAATATTTATTTTGGGTTTTTAAAATTTGATTTTTTTGTTGCATTAGCTACAGCATACAAATTAATGGATTATCCTAGAGGTAGTAGAGACTTAAGACTCATGTAAACAGTGAACTCTTTAGTATTTTGAACTTTAATATGTTTGCTTTTGGTGTCTGGTCAATAATTTCATCATTTTTAGTCAGGTTCTTTTTATTCCTCTTTTTTATTTTTTAAATGATGAAATTATCATAATGCATTTACAGGAGATTTAGAAAACAGAACAAAATTATGTATTTCCATTATATATTACAATTATTTTTTTAAGTACATAAATTACGATTTTTAGTTGAGTTTCAATATCAAACTCTCAAAAATTAATAGAGTGAATAGACAGAAAAGTAGAAGGATATAGTAGACCTGAAAAGCACTATGAAGCAATTTACCATAATTAAGATTTATATAATTTTCACACCACAGCAGGCTGCAAATTCTAAGTTCCCAGAGACTATAAGCCAGGAGACACTGGACCACATCCAGGAATATAAAACAAAGTGCCAGAGTTTTATGGTCTAAAGGCATTGAAATCGTAGAGAATCTGTTCTCCTATTATGTTAAAAATCAATATCAAAAGATACCTGAAAATAACCCACGTATTTTCAAGTGCCATGTGACATTTATCAGAGATCTTTGACAGCCATTGAAAGCCTTTCAGTAAAAAAGACTGAAAAAGCACAGAGCGTGATTAGAGAAGAAAGCATTTAAATTAATCAGAAATTAGTATCAAAGATACTTTAAAACCCACATGTAGGCAGGTTCTTATTCTCATTATACCTAAGTCATTAAGAGATGGACTTGAGTAAATGTTTGAAAGCGTATTTTGAGTAATGGATCCTTTTCTGATGGTTCAGCCATTAGTCTTGAATCTGAATGAGATAGTATTTAAGTAATCCTAATACTCCCAATTATTGTGATTATTGTTATTTTCAGTTAGGACTTCAATGTAATGAATTTTGAGGGGATACAATTTAGTCCATTATTAAAAGACAAACAATGCAGAACCAACAAAAATAGAAATAAGAGTCTGCGTGAGAAAATGTGTTTATATCTTGGACTTGATAGTCTGTGTCTTCCTCTTCCATGGTTAATACTGAAAAGGTCTTGTGCCTGTCCTCTCTTTTCCTCCACTTCCTTCCATAACATTCAATTTTAAACCCACAGTTCCCTGAGATTCCACAGTTATTAATCTAAGATTCTTGTCACTCAGGGCCCATTCATTTTGTTTTTTGTTTTTTTTGTGTGTGTGTTATTTGTTAGGGGCCATTCATTTTAAAGGCTCATATCTCCTATTTATTCTGGCAAATTCTCATAGTTTAATTTTTTATTATAATTTCCTTTAATCCGTTTTCTCTTTACCCTTTTTGGAACTCATATTATTTGGAAGTTGAACCTTCTGAATTCATTGTTTATCTCTCATCTTTAATGTTTTCCAGCCCTTCTTTTTGTTACACCGTTTGAGATATTTCATCTTCTAAGCCTTTTATACATTGAAAGTCTTTAATTTTCCAGAGTTCATTCTTGCTCTGTTTTTGGTACTAACGTAGTTATTTATATTAGTTTTCTTTTAATTGAAGCAAAACATAAACATGTTCCAATGGTAAGTGTGACCAGTCAGCAGCAAGTGAACGAATGCGCGTAACTCTCACATTAGGAAAGAAATAGGCCACTGCTAGCACTCCAGTCACTCTTTCCTCCCTCCTGCTTTCAGACAGCTCTGTCCTGACTGGAAACACAAGGGGTCGTTTTGCATGTTTGGCTTTTTTCTCTGAGACCATGTCTGTGAAATTTATCCCTGCTCCGCCTGTGGCAGCGCTCCGTCTAGGTGCACTGCTTCGTGGAGTCACAGTTTGTGAATATGCCGCGGCCTGTCTGTCTGTATGCTTGTTTCTGGGTGTGTGGATCATTCCGTCTCATACTACCTATGCACAATGCTGCTATGAACATTCCTTTACACGTCTTTGGTGCGTGTACGTGTACATTTTTGTTGTATGTGCTGGCATGGATTTTCCCAAAAGTAGAGTCTGAGACAAAGTGTGCTGGTGGTGGTGTAGTTGCTAGGTTGTGTCCAACTCCACAGACTGTCGCCTGTCAGAGTCCTCTGTCCGTGGGATTTCCCAGGCAAGAATACTGGAGTAGGTTGCCATTTCCTTCTCCAGGGGATCTTCCTGATCCAGGGATTGAACCCAGGGCTCCTGCATTGCAGGCAGATTCTTTACTGCTGAGCCACTAGGGAAACCCTGCAGGTAATTTACTTGTAAACTGAGCCCATGAAGCAAGAGTGATGGACAGAGAATGAAAGAGGCGCAAGGGAGCCTCTGTGAGCATCGGTTAGAGATGGGCTGTTACAGTGAGGGGCTGGCGCTCGGCAGGCAGGCCCTCCGAGGAGCCTTGTGGACTGCCTGCCCGTCCTGTCAGAGCTGCCTGCCCGAGGGATGGGGAGGGGTGCCGGGCATTTACCACTTCCCAGCACTCTTGCCTGGAAAATCCCGGGGATGGAGGAGCCTGGCGGGCTGCCGTCTGTGGGGTCGCACAGAGTCCGACACGACTGAAGCAACTTAGCAGCAGCAGCAGCAGTGGGCCTCACTGGTCAGGGGCGGCCACTAGGGCGTTACCTCCGTGTACTTTTGGGTAGTGCATGCATACATGCCTTTGAATGCTTTTTAACACAGGTTTAAAATTTTAGGATTAACTAGAGGACACATCTTAGAAGGCTTCATTATAAATATAGAATAGAATGTAAGTGTAAGTATTATCAGTCTTGTTATAAAAACAAATTTAATTGAAACCAGGATGTGGAAGGGAGAATGTAAGTGAAAAAGCTATATGTGGGTGAAAAAAATTTTTTTTTTTTGTAGGATAAACAGATACTGTCTCAAATGGTACGTTATTTAAAATTATGATGGCAACTCTAGCTACTAGAAAAAGTTACAAGGCAGAAACAGAAAAGAAAAGTAGTTGATGTCTGGTGAGTGTAAGTTGGTTGCGAGGAATGCTTGTTCAGGAACAATTTAGTAAGACTTGAATTTTCTACCATATACAGGTTAATTTAATAAATTATATTAAAATCTTAGTTTCCATATACTGATACAGAAGAATCTTTAGGATTTGTAAGTGGAAAAAAAGCAAGTTATACAACAGTGAGTTGTCTGTAGCTCCAGTTTTGGTGAGTATTATGCACGCATGCACACACACACATACACACTGCTAAGTCACTTAAGTTGTGTCTGACTCTTTGCGACCCTATGGACTGTCACCTGCCAGGCTCCTCTGTCTGTGGAATTCTCCAGGCAAGAATATAGGAGTATGTTGCCATTTCCTCTTCCAGGGATCTTCCTGACCCACGGATTGAACCCAGGTCTCCTGTGGCTTCTGCATTGCAGATGGATTCTTTACCGCTGAGCCACTGGGGAAGTCTGCTTGTGTGCACACACACACACACGCACACACATACATATGCATGTATACTTATATTTGTGTGATAAAGATGGAGAAAAGGTTGAAAATGGGGCAGAGAAACCAGGGGAATAAGTGAGACTGTTTTGACTCATGCAGATTATTTATTGCCAAGTGAAATAAGCCAGACACAGAATGATGTAGCCTGTATGATTTCACTTATACTTGAAAATATAAATATATGAAGATATAAAACAGTCAAAACCATAGAAGCAGAGTAGAACGGTGGCCGCCAGGGCCCAGGAGAAAGTGATGACCAGGGACGCAGAGTGTGTATGAGTGATATGTGCAGCGTGGTGCTTACAGCTCTCAGCACCGCATTGTGCACTCAGCATTTTTTAAGGGTAGATCTTACGGGTTAAGTGTTCTTACCACAGGCACACCCAGCAGCACTTGCAAAAATAATCACAGTGCGGGGATGAGAAGAGACTTTTAGAGGCGACAGATAATGGCTGTCGCCTTGACGCTGGTGATGGTCTCATGAGTGTGCTGTGCTGGGCCAAGTCGGTTCAGTCGTGTCTGACGCTTTGCGATCCTATGGGCGGCAGCCCACCAGGCTCCGAGGTTGCAGGGGTTCTCCCGGCGGGAATCCTGGAGTGGGTTGCCATTCCCTTCTCCAGGGGCTCTTCCCGACCCAGGGATCCCGAGTCTTTAACAGTCTCCTGCATTGGCAGGCAGGCCACCTGGCGCCACCAAGGAAGCCCTTCATGAGTGTATCCTAATTCCCAAACCCACTGACTTGCATTTATTAAATATGTTAAGCTTTTCATGTGTCAATCATACCTCAGTAGATTGGCTTAAAAGGAACGTTAAGTATTCCTATAAGATAAAACTGAAAAATCTCTAATGGACCAGCCTGATTAAAATTTTCAAGTTTATATGTTGAATTTGTATCTTTATTTTGTCAAGAAAGTAGTAAACTAAAACTTACTTTACTTTTCTCTTTAACCTGTAAAACCTGATTTAAAACTTTTAATTTGAATATTGGTTTAGTAGTGTCCAGGATAGCATCATAACAGGTAACATACTGCAGAAATGGATCTTCTGTATTTTGAGGAAGAATAACAATTTGTTCTGCAATTTGGGAAGTTAAAAATATATGTGCACCTAATTCCTCCTTTTCTCCTAAGGCCTCTTAAGCTGCTTATTTCTCTCCCTCCCCTTCTTCTGCCCATGTCCCTGAGCTGAGGGCTCCTGTCACCCAGCACAGTGAGACACACACCACATCGGAAGATGAACCACTTAATCCTAGAGGGAGCACTTTTTGTAGGTGGGAAGAGAGCTTGCGTCTGAAGGTCCGAGGGGTGCTGCTTTTAGCTGTTATCCTTATGAATATTTAATTTGGAGGTAAAATGATAATTAAAGCCACAACAGAATTTATTATTCCTGTTGTTAATATATGATTACAATAAGTTGGTATAAATACAGTAATGGTGAAGAGGTAAAACTCTCTTCAGGTGAAAGCATATTTGGATCTTTCCTGAAAATTAGATGAAATTAAAAGTTAGATTTAACTTATGTTGTTGAAAATGAATTCTCTGAAACACACATGAACACACACACACCCGTTCCGTATAGCGTTAGCATATGCTCTCTTTTTAATTAATGTAGAAAGGTTGAAGTTGAAAGCTGGTTGCTGCACTCCTCTTTCAGCATTTTCAGTTGTAGCTGCGTGTGTTTATTACCGGGCAGATCTCTTATGCTCTGACCCTGTGTGAGTGGCAGTCATTAGCAGGAAGATTAGGTGACTTAGAGGACGGTGATTGGCTGTAGCATGAAAGCAACTTAGAGGGGTGATTTGTGCAAAGCACAGTGACCTAAATCAGGTATGTCCTTACTGCCCCTGGGCTCTGCGAGGGACGTGCTGTAGTAGTACGCTGTCGGAAACGAGGTGTTTACATACCACTATGGAAAGATTTCGCCTGAAGAAGTTACTTGTATGTACCTACTTATGATCTTGTGTTTTACTTACAAACCAGTTTGAATCTTTCAGAGTGTAGTAGTGAAGCTAGAAGAAATGTCAGGCTTATTAGCACTGGCTTAGAATATTGATCATCATTCTCTTTGTCTTTGGCTGTGCAAGTCATCTGCTGAAAAGTAAATCCTTGCATGATGTTAGCAATGTTGTAGCATTTTTATTAATTATTTTGTAAAATATATATTTTTGATTAGTTGATATTACTTTAAGCGGTTTTGTATGGCTAAGTTATTAGGAAAGAAACTACTTTGTCTGAATGGTTAAATATATTTTGAAGCTAAGCTGAAGTATTTGATAACTCTGAAATTGCTTTCCATGGTTAGTAATCATACTTTATGGGAGATGTTCCCTTTTGGGCTCTAGCCATCTGTCTTACAGGGAAGAAATCACTTTGTGATGGGGATCGTCTAATGCTGTTGTAATAGTGGATTTTGTAACGTTCAGGTGTCAAAAGGAAATAGGCTGAGTCTGCAACTGTATTGTTAAATAACCGTTTAGCATTCCCTTTCCTTACTTTTGTGCCTTTGGCATTTTGTTAAAAATCTCATTTTTGATCATTTGACCAAAACAGTACAAATTGTGGATTTTGCTTAAGTAACTATGAGAGGTAATAGTAAGGTCTGTTTGATACAATGCTTAGTTTTGTTTGATGTTGCTGGGCATTCCTACTTGCAAATTGGCGTTTGATTTTATAATGGGTTAATGCTGGGCTTTTTTGTTTGTAAACTGATTGATTAAATTCCATACTGTTAAGTGCCTTTCTATGTTTGACTGTTAATTGTGCTCACAAGGAAGTGTATCCCATGTAAATTTTTCAGCCCAGGGTCTTGTCCTTTGGAACACACACAGCAGTCAGTGCATTTAACCAAGGGCAGGCCCTGCTTGGTGCTGAACAGACAGCGGTGAGTGGAACAGACTTGATTCCCTTCTGCTTGGAGCTGATTGTTCAGACTGGAAAAGTTAAGCAACTAGTTACATAAACATGTAATTACATGTTTAATAAATACTATAAAGGAGCACTGTGTGTTCTTGGCCTGTATAATAGTGACCTTGCGCTGTTGTCTCCTGGCTAAGGAACCACAAGTCCCTTAAGCTTTGTGTGTGTGTTAAACGAGAAGATTGAACTGGGAAAGTACGCCATACCTGTGGCGTACTGTGGTGTATGGATGGCGCCCCATCCATACCTGTGTAAGGCCTGGAATGGAGAAGATAATTCACTCACTCCTTGATGTCTTATCATGGGGAGCCCCCCCCCCAGCTGTAAATTAATTGACAAGCTGGCAATTTGATTATATTACAGTTTTTGATTCACTGATGTAGCCCCAGTATCTGGAATGATGCTTGGGCACATAGTGTCCACTCAGTAGGTATTTTTTGAATAAATGGATGAATCCAGGCTCCTAGTCATTACTTAAGGAAATGAGACTTCTCTGTTATGTTTTCTATCTGATCCATGGGGTCAGAGTTAATAATGAGGGAAAGGGTAGGCAAATAGACCATATTTGTGAGGGGTTTCCTGGCTCTTTCCTGTTGATTTTTCAGTGAAAAAAATCCAGTGAAATTGTAAAAATGCCTAACCCCTGGCTGACCAAAACTGGGCAATCTTGACGGAATACCTGCTACGCCTGCTGCTGTCCAGCTTCTCTGCATGTGTGTTTTCTGTCTCTGCGTGTGTATTTTCCTTCCTCCTTGTTTTCTGTGCATCTTAATTATTGATGGAGTTGACATAGTTTTTTTAAAAGCTCATTTCAGAATTAGATTTTATTATTCTCATTTCTGTTAATATGGAGAAGGCAGTGGCACCCCACTCCAGTACTCTTGCCTGGAAAAATCCCGTGGACATGGGGTCGCGAAGAGTCGGACATGACTGAGCGACTTAGCACGCATATATACTTGAGAGCCTAAAGTCCGTTTTTTCTGTGTGTTTTTGGTGTGTGTGCTGAATTAGAACTGGAATGAAGATCTCCTCATAGCAGCTGTGCCATAAGTATTTGTGATTTATAATTTCAGATAGACCCTGAGGAGGCTTTCCATCTGTCCGTGACTCTTGTGCTTTGTATTGAAGTTTCTGACAACGAAGTATCTACTAACAATCTCCTTTATTATTGGAGGCTGTCACTTGCCAACTTTTATGCCTCACACCTCTCTGAGTTCTCTTGCTCTTAGATTCTTTGACCTCTTCACTTTTTTCCTTTGTAACTTTCCTTAAAGTTCAGATTGTCTATAGTGCTAATCATGGTATGTGTTTGAAATAAAAATTTCTGAAGCTTTGTTCCAGTGTCGAAATCAACTCACTTCCTCCTCTGTCTGTTGACAAAGCATTTTTTTCAGGGCTTCACAATTATTTCTGTGGGAATCATGTGATTGCCTGAGTTTAAAATTTGCCATGTTAAATGGCTTTAACTTTCCATGGACCTTTTACTCCTCTTCCACTTATTTTAGAGTAATGCATTAATCAGAAATGCCAAGTGAATTCTTGAGAAACTGTGCATATCATCTTTTGGCTTTTTATCTGGTGAAATAGTAATCATTGATGATTCCCCCTCTTTAGATTGAGAAAGATTATTTGCTTACTCTTAAGGGTTTTGCCCATAAATTTAAAGGTTTTTAAATATTAAGGTCAATTCTTGGTGATGGATGGGATGAGTTTGGGAATATTTGGAAGACGCTTGAGTTTTGTAGGATGACATTACTATTTATATAGACTTTGTTAGATTGCCCTAGGAATCCTGGGAAAATATTCTGACGTACAAAACAAATCAGCCTTTAGAGCGCTACTTAACAGATTTAGAGTTGCTTGTAATAGAGTGAGAGTATATAGTAACATCACTGTTTACTTATGAGTTGAAATGTATATTTCCTTTTCTGAAGGATGAAAACAGTGTGAATGAAGTGAGAGTGGTCCCTATAAGGTCTCCTAAAGTGGTTGAGGGCAGGAAGCAGCCTCTGTTGCAGAACGATTGAATATGTGAGGCTGAGGTCTGTAGCTGGAGAAGGCAGTGGCACCCCACTCCAGTCCTCTTGCCTGGAAAATCCCATGGTCGGAGGAGCCTGGTAGGCTGCAGCCCATGGGGTCGTGAAGAGTCGGACACGACTGAGCGACTTCACTTTCACTTTTCACTTTCACGCATTGGAGAAGGAAATGACAACCCACTCCAGTGTTCTTGCCTGGAGAATCCCAGGGACGGGGGAGCCTGGTGGGCTGCCGTCTATGGGGTCGCACAGAGTCGGACGTGACTGAAGCGACTTAGCAGCAGCAGCAGAGGTCTGTAACGTGACCAGGGCTGTGGTGGGCAGACTGGAAAACATGGATGGATGGTTGGCTCCCCCTAAGCCACTGGGTCAGCATCTCCAAGACTGGGCACAGGAAGCTGGATCTTAACAAGCCCTCTCGGCATGTCTGAATTCATAAGATAGCATAAATCCTGAAAATTTCCTAACTAATACAGTTCTAGATCCTCGTGAGAGTTACTTGCCTTCTCTTGGCATTTCATCCTAGGTTCTTAGGAATGTACTTTCTATGAATAATTCTCCTAGATGGCCGTAATACTATTTCAGGATACATGCTGAATCTTCACATCAGTTTTAGTGAGAAAATTAATAGATGCTTGTTTCCATAATTGTTAAGGTTTTCTAATTAATCTAGTTTTAAAGCTATGGGGCCAGTGAGAGGGCGTTTCTGGTTTCCTTTCTTTGGTTCGGTGAAGTGCGGGCTCCTCTGCGGCCGTGCCCTTGTGCTTGGCACGCTCTCATGGCGCCGCGCCTCACAGCTCCTTCCGGGGTGAGTGACGCTTGTAGACGAGGGCGAGGTACGTATGTGGCCTGGCTTTCAGAAGATTGCGTATTCCAGTCTGCTTCTGTATTCACATGGCTAAAATAAATCAAAGCAGTAAAAAAAACAAACCCCAGTAAGTTCAGAGGTCTGCTCTTACTGCCAGAGGTGACCAGCTTTCCTGCTTGCTTGTCTGTCCTTCCAGTGCTCACTGTACGTTTTCAGATAGTTCTCTTCTGGGGGCTTCCTGTGCAGAAAGTGTGATAGTACGCTGTACGTGCAGCTCTCCGCCTTGTGTGTGTTTCACTGTATAATGGGTCTTAAATGGTTTTCATGTCAGTGTATAGCGTCTTCGTGT
The DNA here is from genome assembly GCF_014754425.2 of Oryx dammah. Classification (NCBI taxonomy): domain Eukaryota; kingdom Metazoa; phylum Chordata; class Mammalia; order Artiodactyla; family Bovidae; genus Oryx; species Oryx dammah. The sequence continues at coordinate 58,441,481 of NW_024070193.1, forward strand.
TTTAGCAGCTCGGTATTCCAGTGAGCGCACTGCCATTCCTCTTTTAGGGACCCTGGGGGTGGTTTCCAGTGTTTTCCAGTTGCAAGCTGTAGTAACTTTGTACATATGTCATTTCATATACAGAGAATTTAAACTTTCTGTGTGATCTTATGTGGATAATTCTCAAAGCTGTTTTCTTTTATGTTATAGAGCAGATATATTCTGAATAATTACCTTATTTTATAAATAAAAACTTGAAGCCATGGCAAAATAATTTTCTTAAGATTAGAGTCAGACAAGCTTCCATTGATACACTTATTCCTTTTTTATTCTTCATTTATTTGCACTTTCCCAGTGCCTTGGATTTGTTTCATTCTAGGCAGGCTTTATAAGGACTGGCTTGTTGGCTTACTCGTCTGAGGTTAAGAATGAAAACATTTTGATGTCGAGGTGGCTCTTGGCTTTTGCTATTTTTAGTTTTCCACTATGTTCTTGAAGTTAAAAAATGAAGGAGCGTTCTTTTCCTAGATGCAGATTTAAAAGTAACTGACATGTTAAATTGAAACTTGAATTTATTCTTTTTAAAAATTACCAAAATTACATGTTTATTGTAATGGAAAAGTAAACACTCTAGGATTGTCTGTTTCTGCTTCCCCAGCCATCCGTGTGACACAGTGTCAGTGGCTTGATGTTTAACCTTACAAATATTTGCTATTTACTTGCATTTTTTTGTATATATTTTAAAAAGGAGCAAAGTAAAATTGTACTTCATATGGTATAGTAACTTAACCTGTGGTAAGCATTATCTAGCTTAAAGCATTATCCTAAGATGGTAGAATTTAAAATGCAGTATATTTGCTTCAGAAATGCATTTCTACCTTGAAATATCAGTGACTTCATTCTGAGGGATTTTTAAGATATAGCCATGTGCACCCTGCATTTTTTAAGCAGTTTTATTGGTTTATTTATTTGGCTGCACCGGGTGTGGCATGTGGGATCTGTGATCCTCACTGCAGCGTGCGATATTTTCGTTGTGGCGCGTGAGCTCGAGTTCCCCAACCAGGGACAGAGCCGGGGCCCCCTGTACTGGGGGCGCAGTCTTAGCCACTGGACCACCAGGAAGGTCCCTGGACCCTGCTGATTTTGTTGAATTACTTGTACTGTGTTGAGATAGGCAGTGTGTGTGCCTACTTAATATTTGCCTTTAAAACAAACTGCCTTTCTGACTTATATTTCACAGTTGTTGGAAAGGAGATAACGTTTTTAAGGCAAGGGAGCAATACAGATACCTGCTCCCTTTTTTTTTTTTTTTTAACAGTGTTAAGTGTTGCAATTTTTCCAGACCTCAAAAATTTTAACTTTAGTTTATTTTGCAAGTTACCTACCTGTGAAAGCATTCTCTTGAAAACCCAAACATTAACAATAAAATAATATTCTCACTTGGCTTTCAGTTGCTTACTCAAGGCTTCACAGAGTTTAAGGAAAGCAAAGTAGGTGAGCTGTGAGAACATGAGTTTTCAGACATTCTCTGTGTTACATGCCCCCTTTTTCACACGTGGCAGTATTTTTCCATGATAGATGTTTAGAGGTCAAAGAATATGTGTATTTTAAATAAATAAATACTGTAAGCTTGCCCAGCCTCAGCTGTTTCTGTGTTAGGTAATTATTAGTGGTACATCTAAACATGTAAATGCATCTTTGATAGAAATAAGAGCTTATTATTGTTGTTAGGGATGAGAGAAAAAGTGTATTGTTTTGCTTCCTTGGCAGTTGTTCTTGTGAAATCGAAGTTTGGAATGGGAGCAGTTAATCCCTTTTAGAATACTCAGAGTGTTTGCTACCTCTTGGATCATACAACTCGTGTCTTTTGTTTAAGAATAGAGGTGGCTTCTTTTTTGTATCTCCCTGCATGCTTCGTGGCTAAATCGCATGAGCTCATCGGAGGGAACTTAAAGGTTTCATGAGTGTGGCACGCCTGATGGATGGCAGATTTACTGGTTCTTCATTCTTGTATGTGTTTCCTGCTCTAGCCTCTGCTCATTTCTAGAGGAGTGTGACTGCTGTGAGTTAGTTTAATCACACATACGGTCTACATGGCCTGCCCCCCAATTCTTTACATATAAATCCTTAGCAAGTTATTTAACTTATGAGTTTAATGTATTGAATTGAATCCCAGTCCTTTAGAGTCATATATCTCGATATCCAGGTTTGTTTGATTCTGCAGTTTGGATATCTAGCCTCCCTCCAGAAATTAAGTTTGGATATTGAGATCTGTGTTTTCCTAATATACTGTGTCTGTTTCTGAGTTTTGAGTAGCAAATAGTGAGGGTTTGGATAGCAGTGAATTTATTTGAAAATTTAATCAAATTGATTCAGTTCCTGAGTTTTAAGATATGAGAATTAGGGCACTGAGAGTTTAGATAGCCAGGAAATAGTTGTATATAAATTTACTTTGTATGCACTGAATAAAAAGCTATACCCCAAAGTAAGATATTTTAAGGTCAAGAGTTGGACCAGACCTTGAAAGATCATTTTATCCAAGCAAACTCCAGTTTTGGTCCTTTCTGAAACACGCTGATCCTTCAGATGGTGCTTGGACATGGAGAGTGATGAGAAGCTGACTGTGTGACGTGTCCTTCTGCTCTATTGCTCTAAGTGGAGAGGAGGCGCAGGGCAGTTAGAGTAGCCACAAGGGCCATGGGGATGGTTGGGAGCTTGTCTTCCTGTGGAACTTGAAAAATATAAGCTGATGGGTAAAATAACTTTCTTCTGGGAAACTAATAGTAAGTGGAATACTAACAGGGTTATAATTAATATTATTTTATTCGTATTCAGTTCTCTTATATTCATTTGCCTCTCTTGCCTACAAAGTTATCATTTAAAGCTTAAGAACCTTCAAAAAGAACAGATTACTTATTTCCTTCTTGAAAGCTTTTTTTACCAACCCTCCTGCTTTGTGCTGTGCTTAGTCACTCAGTCTGGTCGGACTCTGCGACCCCATGGGCTGTAGCCTGCCAGGCTCCTCTGTCCATGGGGATTCTCCAGGCAAGAATACTGGGGTGGGTTGCCATGCCCTTCTCCAGGGGATCTCCCTGACCCAGAGATCGAACCCAGGTCTGCCGCACTGCAGGCAGATTCTTTACCATCTGAGCCACAGGAAAGCCCAGGAATACTAGGGTGGGTAGCCTATCCCCTCTCCAGCTGATCTTCCCCTCTCAGGAGTTGAACTGGGGTCTCCTGCATTGCAGGCGGATTCTGTACCAGCCCAGCTACCAGGGAAGCCCGGGAGGAGTGTGGTGCTCTAATTTTGTCTGAACGGAAACATTGTCCATTTCCTGGTGCCCATCTTCCTCTTGCTCATTGCCCTCTTAATTGCACCCGGCTCCTTTCTGCTCCTTCCTGGCTTTTTGGCCCTTTCTGGACATCCTTTTCTTGCATTCATCTCTTGCTTTGATCCTCTGCCACAGAGGCGCTGTGGGACGGGGTCTCTCCAGGGTGGGTCTCTGCTGAATGAGGTTCCGTGTTCTGGATTCCGGTGTACTACACACGTGCACGCTCGGTGAAGGGATCCAGGTCACGCTCGAAGTTCAGACCGGCCTTTATGACATCAGTCAGCTCTTCCTCAGAATCTTTGTCTGCCTTCTTGAAACTTGAGTGTCATCCTCTGTCGTGAATCCCAGACCCAGGGTTGTTGAGCACAGGAGGGTCCTTGTTTCCCGTCCCTGCTCCTTGTACTCTGCTCTCCAGTCTCTGTTCCCGACGGCTGAGCAGATTTCCCGGAGGCGCTAGAAGTGACAGGTGGTGTCCCCCTTGTCGGCCTTGCCCACAAGAAGGGTGCACTGGGGGCCTCAGGAGCTGTGCCGGGAGGTCTGGGGGGCCGAAGAGTAGGGGTGCACTGGGGGACTCAGGAGCTGTGCCGGGAGGTCTGGGGGGCCGAGGAGTGGGGGTGCACTGAGGGCCTCAGGAGCTGTGCCGGGAGGTCTCGGGGGCCATGGAGTGGGGGTGCACTGGGGGGCCGTGGAGTGGGGGCGCACTGAGGGCCTCAGGAGCTGTGCCGGGAGGTCTCGGGGGCCGTGGAGCTTATGTGTGGGGGGAAGGGGCTTCTGCCATCTGTCTCAGCCAGTGGCACAGAATCTTGTGCATGCTGAGTTCATGATAAGTAGTTTATGAGTATTCTATCATGTTCCTTTGAAAGTTAAGTTAGAAGTCGAGAAGCGACATTAAAGCTAAAATTTTCTTTTAAAAATAGTCTGTGTAATGTGTTACAGTAAATATGGTTAGTCTTTTTGTTGAGCAGAAAAGTGGAACAAAACTGTTCACAACTCAAAGGTGGACTGTCCTTAGAGGCTAAATTTTGAGTTTGGCTTTTCCTTTGTAGACAAATAAAAAGTTCTTACAACTTTGGTTCTTAGTGATTTACAATTGAAAGTGAAACATGTTAAGTCTATGGACTTATTTTTGACCATTGTATGTTTAACCATAATCCAGTATCCAATACTAATATAGGTGAGTTAAGTGGGATTCTTTCTGTTTAGAATACCTAAAAGCAAAAAAAAAAAAAAAAAAAAAAGGTGTTCTATATTGATGTCTAAGGGTTTCCCTCAATCCCGATTCTCTGTAATTTCTGATTAACTTCTAATTTCTGAGAGTCATTCCACTGAAGTGAATATGTGTACCAGTTACTTAGTAATTTCCATGGAAGCCCAGAAAATCTTTGTCATTTCAGTTCTTTCCATGAGACTTTAAATGGTCTTCTGTGGATTAAAAAAAAAAAGCCTATAAACATATTTTTAAAACTATATAGTTAGCCATAGATGAATTCGGTTCTTTGACAGGAAGGTCCTCTATTACATATTTCTGGCCATCTCAAATAACAAACCTAGCAGTAGGCCCTCAGTGTAGACTGATTTCATGAATGAATGAGAATAATTTCTTTTCAGGGTCCCGATGAAGAAGCTGTTGTGGATCTTGGCAAAACCAGCTCAACTGTGAACACCAAGTTTGAAAAAGAAGAACTAGAGAGTAAGTTTGTTTAAAGTAACTTTTGTGTAGCAATATAAATTACTAGGGAGTGTCTGTTAGTGTCCTTTACGTTTTACTTATTTGTTGAAACTGTTGTTGTTGTTATTGTAGAGCATTCATTTACAAGAGTGTTCAACACTTTGCTAAACATAGTTTAATTTTTCTAAACATACTTTAAAGAATATATTGCAAAAACCTGGGCAACCACTACCTGTATCTACAAAGAGAACATTCCTTGAAACATAAATATCAGAATGATTTTCAAATTTTACTAATGGTCACCATTACTTACCTTGGAAGTTGAATGCCACAATTATAAAATCAGTTAATTCTTTAAATTTTTTTTTTAACAAGCTGCTGCTGCTGCTGCTAAGTCGCTTCAGTCGTGTCCGACTCTGTGTGACCCCATAGATGGCAGCCCACCAGGCTCCCCCGTCCCTGGGATTCTCCAGGCAAGAACACTGGAGTGGGTTGCCATTCCCTTCTCCAATGTATGAAAGTGAAAACTGAAAGTGAAGTTGCTTAGTCGTGTCAGACTCTCAGCAACTCAATGCAGCCTACCAGGCTCCTCCGTCCATGGGATTTTCCAGGCAAGAGTACTGGAGTGGGCTGCCATTGCCTTCTCTGTCTAACAACCTGGGTAACTTGAATTAAGAGCAAAATATAATGTGCCAGTATAATAAGCCATAGTTATCCCTGGTGTCATCTAAATGTTCATTTTATATGTCTGTTAACCAGCCTTTTAAAATACTTATAAAAACCTCAGCATAGAATTATGTAGCAAATCAGTTATTTGCCAGTCTGTTTTCCCTGAGCTTCCCTAGTGGCTCAGAGGTTAAAGCATCTGCCTGGAATGCAGGAGACCCAGGTTCAATCCCCTGGAGAAGGAAATGGCAACCCGCTCCAGTACTTTTGCCTGGAGAATCCCATGGAGGGAGGAGCCTGGTAGGCTATAGTCCATGGGGTCTCAAAGAGTCCAACACGACTGAGCGAGTTCACACTTCACTTTCCCTGAGCAGGAGGAAGTCCTGACAAATGGTTTCGTTTTTCTTTCTTTCCTTTTTTCTGAAATAATTTTAAAAGTTACAGAAGACTTGCAAGGATAGTACATGGTGTCCCCTGTATATAGAGCTTTTTCTAATGTTGACGTTTTATTAAGCATAAGTTTATGAAAATGAAGAAATTTCCCCGTTTTCCATAACCTTGCCACTTTGGAAGAGTAATAGTTACTAGTAGAATATGCCAGAATGTGGGTTTGTGTAATGTCATACTGTGACGTGATATTCTCATAGATCATGGGTGTGTGGGCAGCGTGCCACGTGTGATGGCCCCTCTCACCTGTGGACAGGTGATGTTAACCCTGAACACTTGCTACGGTGGTGATCATAGGTTTTTATGGAGATCATAAATTTTGATAGATTTATTTTGGGGTCTTTTTGAGACCTACATTTAAAAAAAATCATAATTTAATCATTTCATTCCGATATTGAGACCTACATTTTTAGGTTGAAGTCTTCAGCTGAATGCAGCCATTGCTTTACAAAAAGAGTTGGAAAGAGACCCAAATAAGTGTTCTGTACGTTTACTTCCCGAGATGGACAAAACCCGTCTTTCAAAATTGACTTTAAAAGTTTAGGCTTACGAGGGCTTCTGCAGAGACTTTCATTTACCTAGAAGCTTGATTCTGTAAATTGTAAGCACTGGAGAGGTTAACATTTTCAGCAGTAATTCTGTTAGTTCAGATGTACCGTGACCCACATGGTCCGTCACTTGGCTGTCATCCCTCATGCAGGGGTGATCCGGAGCGTGAAGAGAGCCACTTGGCTGTGGTCCTGGCCCCTTTGGTTAGCCAGGCCTTTCGCTCTTCATCCTTTGTGCATCTTTAAATCTCACTATAAGGTATGAGGGAGAGAGTAAGTTTATCTCAGAGTCTCACTGAATACGGCTTTGATAAAATAAAGTTGTGATGGAGAACACGAAAGGAGACAATGAAAGCAGGAAAAATAGTAAGGCTCCATCTCCCAGTCTCTGGATTCTAGCATATTGTTACTTATTGTATCTAGTCTTTCTAAGTTTCAAACTCAGAATTCATTTTTATCTTGGGGTGTAGGGCCTTGTATGCCAAAACCCATTAGAACTAATTGGAATAACAACTTTGTAACTCACACTGCACAGTGATACTTTAGTTTCCACTTTTGGACAGTGTTCAGAAGAAAATAGTTTCACTAAAATAAACTGTAAGATCACTGAGTTTTATGCCTTTTTTTTTTTTTCATTTTTCTTAATTGCAGTATAATTCAGCATAATGTAAAATTTGCCATTTAAAAGTGTTTTTTTTTAGAATATTCACTATATTGTGCAACCATCAAACCTTTATTTCCAGAATATTTTCATCATCCCCCAAAGAAACCCTTTGTAATTTTTTAAATTAATCTTCTATTGACGCTTAACTGGCCCACAGCACTGTTACTGCCTGGTGCTTGTCACAGTGATTTGATGTGTCACCAGATTCAGACGGAAATGGAGAAAGTGGGGAAAACCACGAGACCGTTCTGGTATGCCCTAAGTCAGATCCCTTACGCCTGTACAGTGGGAGTGAGAAATAGATTCCAGGAATGAGATCTGATAGAGTGCCTGAAGGACTATGGACAGAAGTTCATGACATCGTACAGGAGGCAGTAACCAAGACCATCCCCAAGAAAAAGAAATGCAAAAGGCGAAACAGTTGTCTGAAGAGGCCTTACAAATAGCTGAGAAAAGAAGAGAAGCTAAAGGCAAAGGAGAAAAGGAAAGATACACCCATTTGAATGCAGAGTTCCAAAGAATAGCAGGGAGAGAAAACAAAGCCTTCCTCAGTGATCAGTGCAGAGAAATAGAGGAAAACAGTAGAGTAGGAAAGACTAGAGATCTCTTCAAGAAAATTAAAGATACCAACGGAACATTTCATACAAAGATGGGCACAATTAAGGACAGAAATGGTATGGACCTAACAGAAGCAGAAGATTTTAAGAGTTGGCAAGAATACATAGAAGAACTATACAAGAAAGATCTTAATAACCCAGATAACCATGATGGTGTGATCACTCACCTAGAGCCAGACATCCTGGAATGCAAAGTCAAGAGGGCCTTAGGAAGCATCACTACGAACAAAGCTAGTGAAGGTGATGAAATTCCAGTTGAGCTATTTCAAATCCTAAAAGATGATACCGTGAAAGTGCTGCACTCAATATGCCAGCAAACTTGGAAAATTCAGCAGTGGCCACAGGACTGGAAAAGGTCAGTTTTCATTCCAGTCCCAAAGAAAGGCAATATTCAAACTACCACCCAATTGCACTCATCTCACACGCTAGCAAAGAAAGTAATGCTAAAAATTCTCCAAGCCAGGCTTCAACAGTACATGAAACATGAACTTCCAGATGTTCAAGCTGGATTTAGAAAAGGCAGAGGAACCAGAGATCAAATTGCCAACATCCATTGGATCGTTGAAAAAGCAAGAGAGTTCGAGAAAAACATCTACTTCTGCCCTATTGACTACACCAAAGCCTTTGACCCTATGGATCACAACAAGTTATGGAAAAGTCTTCAAGAGATGGGAATACCAGACCACCCATCTGCCTCCTGAGAAATTTGTATACAGGTCAAGAAGCAACAGTTAGAACTGGACATGGAACAACAGACTGGTTCCAAATTGGGAAAGGAGTATGTCAAGGCTGTATATTGTCATCCTGCTTATTTAACTTCTATTTAGAGTACATCATGAGAAATACTGGGCTGGATGAAGCCCAAGCTGGAATCAACATTGCCAGGAGAAATCTCAATAACCTCAGATATGCAGATAACACCACCCTTATGGCAGAAAGTGAACAGGAACTAAAGAGCCTCTTGATGAAAGTGAAAGAGGAGAGTGAAAAAGCTGGCTTAAAACTCAATATTCAAAAAACTAAGGTCATGTCATCTGGTCCCATCACTTCATGGCAAATAGATGGGGAAACAATGGAAACAGTTTATTTTTTGGGGGCTCCAAAATCACTGCAGATGGTGACTGCAGCCATGAAATTAAAAGACACTTGCTCCTTGGAAGAAAAGCTATGACCAACCTAGACAGCATATTAAAAAGCAGAGACGTTACCTTGCCAACAAAAGTCCATCTAGTCAAAGCTATAGTTTTTCCAGTAGTCGTGTATGAAAGTGAGAGTTGGACTGTAAAGAAAGCTGAGTGCCAAAGAATTGATGCTTTTGAACTGTGGTATTGGAGAAGACTCCTGAGAGTCCCTTGGACTGCAAGGAGATCCAACCAGTCAAACCTAAAGGAAATCAGCCCTGAATAATCGTTGGAAGGACTGATGCTGAAGCTGAAACTAATACTTTGGCCACCTGATGCAAAGAACTCACTCATTGGAAAAGACCCTGAGGCTGGGCAAGATTGAAGGCAGGAGGAGGAAAAGGGGACGGCAGAGGATGAAATGGTTGGATGGCATCACTGACTTGATGGACGTGAGTTTGGGTAAGCTTCTGGAGTTGGTGATGGACAGGGAAGCCTGGGGTCCATGGGGTCGCAAAGAGTCAGACAACTGAGCGACTGAACTGAACTGACTCATTACAAATTGATTACCATGATAAGTCTAGTTACCATCTGTCATCATGCAGTCATTATATTTGTATGCTTTCATTTGGGATTTTTCTGATAATTTTTTTTTATAATAATTGAACATGTGTGTCAGGCAACTCAAATTCTTTTTACTCTGTGCATATTTGTAAATGACTGAGAAATCACCATGAGTATTGATTTTGGGATTACAAATAAATTTTAGTGGGTAGGCATATTTACAAATGCAGAATCCATGAGTAATGAGAATTGATTACTTTCAAATCTCATCTAAAAATAAAGATCTTGAGTTTCTTGTGTTTTTTTTTAATGACCATCTTACAGAAATTATTAGAAAAAGAATGCCCTGAACAGTTTATATTTCAACATTCACTATTTTATGTTGTACATAGAGAAAGCAGCTCTCTGCCAGATGGGTTTTGCACAGCTGCAGATGAGTTAAACTTGTGGTCTCTATCCCCTTTCCCCTATCACAACTTTACACAGGAACCTCATTTAAGCAACTTAAGAAATCAAGTTTCTCCTTCTCAGTGTTGGATATAATGCTGTGAGCTGTGGACTGGCCTGATTGAGTTTCATTTAGTGCGCAAAGACCAGGGACTGCCTTTCATCACTTTTTTAAATTTAATTTTTTAATCGAAGTGTATAGTTGATTTCCAGTGTTGTGCCAATCTCTGCTGTACAACAGAGTGACTCAGTTATACACATATATGCATTCTTCTTTAATGTATATTCTGTTCCATTGTAGTTTGTGACTGGATACTGTGTATAGTTCCTTGTGATATATGGGACCTTGTTGTTCATAACTGGTTTTTGGTCTGAATACAAAACTAGGATAATGCAACACCAGAAGTAGCTTTTTCTATTCTTACCCGATATTATAACCTTATTTTATTGCTTTTAAATCCGGTCTGACAATTTTCACCCTTTAGTTAGAGTATTTGGATTGTTTAAACTTAATGTATCTCTCATTAATTTGGACCTTACTAATTTGAGATTTTCAAAACTTAATAAATATTTACCACTATCCATTTGTGAATAATCATTATTAAAGCATATCTTAAGGGCCTCTACTAAGTAGGATTGACTTTAAATGTATTGATGTCTACATAATATGATTTCAGGTGGGCCAAGTTCTTCTTTCTCAAAATTTCTTTTCAAACTTGCACATGAATACTTACAGAATATCTAGTATACTTATATGTATATCTAGTATACTTATATATGTATATCTAGTATACTTGTATATGTATATCTAAGTATACTTATATATGTATATCTAGTATGCTTATTAGTCGATGGCATTAGCCTTTGATGTAATATTTTATGTAGTGCTCTGTAAAATAAGAGAAGCAACAAGAGACTAACATTGTTACTTACATGAACTTATATGAAATGCTTTTTCATCAAAGTAGAATTTGGTATTCTTTTGTTTATATTCCTTTTCCCCTTCTTGGAAACCTAATACTGCCAATACTTGAAGATATTGTAAGCTTGGTTCCAGACCACTGAAACAAAGTGAGTCACAGTAATTTTTTTGGTTTCCCAGTGCATATAAAGGTTATGTTCATACTATATCATAGTTTATTAAATGTGTAATAACATTATGTCTAAAAAACAAAGTATCTGCCTTAACTTACTACTACTGCTACTACTAAGTCACTTCAGTCGTGTCGGACTCCGTGCGACCCCATAGACGGCAGGCAGCCCATCAGGCTCCCCCGTCCCTGGGATTCTCCAGGCAAGAACACTGGAGTGGGGTGCCATTTCCTTCTCCAGTGCATGAAAGTGAAAAGTGAAAGTGAAGTCGCTCAGTCGTATCTGAGTCTTAGCGACCCCATGGACTGCAGCCTACCAGGCTCCTCCATCCATGGGATTTTCCAGGCAAAAGTACTGGAGTGGGGGGCCATTGCCTTCTCCGGCCTTAACTTAAAAAATACTTTATTGCTAAAAAATGCTAAGCATCACTTAAACCTTCAGTGTGTCATAATCTTTTTGTTGGCAGAGGGTTTGGACTTGATGTTGGTGGCTGCTGGCTGATCAGGGTGGTGGTTGCTAAAGGTTGGGATGAATTTCTTAAAATAAGACAACGATAAAGTCTGCCACCTTGATTATTCACAGATGATTTCTCTGTACCCTGCAGTACTGTGATAGCATCTGACCCATAGTAGAATGTCTTTCAAAATTAGAGTCAGTCCTCTCAAGCCCTTTTACTTTTATCATATAAGTTGATGTAGTCTTCTAATTCCTCTGTTGTCATTTCAACAAGCTTCACAGCAGCTTCACTGGAGTACATTTCATCCAAAGAAACCACTTATTTTCCTCATCAGTAGGAAGCAGCTCTTTATCCATTCAGATTTTATCGGGAGGTGCAGTGATTCATCCCATCTTCGGGCTCCACTTCTAAATCTAGCTCTTTTGCTGTTTCCACCACATCTGCAGTGACTTCTTCCACTGGAGGCTTGAGCCCCTCAAAGTCACCCAGGAGGGTTGGAATCAACTTCTTTCAAAAACTCCTCTCTTAATGTTGATACTTTGACCTCTTCCCATGAATCTTGAATGTTCCTCATGGCAGCTAGAATGGTGAATCCTTTCCAGAAGGTTTTCAATTGATTTTGCCCAGATTTATTGGAGGAATCACTACCCATGGTGACTGTAGCCTTACAAAATATATTTCTTAAATAATAAGACTCGAAAGTTGAAATGACTGCTTGAGTCATGAGCTGCAGAATGGATGTTGTGTTACCAGGCATGAACATACCATTAACCTCTTGTCCATCTCCACCAGCGCTCTTGGGTGTCCAGATGTCGTGTGAATGAACAGTCATATTTTGAAAGTGATTTTTTTCTGAGCAGTAGATCTCAACAGTGGGCTTAAAATGTTCAGTAAAGTGTGTTGTCCGGAGAAGGCAGTGGCAACCCACTCCAGTACTCTTGCCTGGAAAATCCCATGGATGGAGGAGCCTGGTGGGCTGCAGTCCATGGGGTCGCTAAGAGTCGGATACGACTGAGCGACTTCACTTTCACTTTTCACTTTCATGCACTGGAGAAGGAAATGGCACCCCACTCCAGTGTTCTTGCCTGGAGAATCCCAGGGATGGGGGAGCCTGGTGGGCTGCCGTCTGTGGGGTCACACAGAGTGGGACACGACTGAAGCGACTTAGCAGCAGCAGCAGCAGCAAAGGGTGTTGTCAACTGATGTGCTGTCATCTAGGCTTTGTAAAACCTATAATGGAAAAGAATCTAAAGCTATACAGCTGAAACTAACATACTGTTATAAATCAACTAGAGTTAAATAAAATAAATAAAAGAAATGGGCCCTAGGCTTTCAGATGGTAAAAGAGCATTGGTGCTTCATGTCACCAGCTGCATTAAAGAGTCAGCCAGTCCTCTGAAGCTTTGAAACCAAGTACTGGCTCCTCTCTAGCTGTGAAAGTCCCAGTTGGCATCTTCCTCCAATAGAAAACTATTTCATCTGCATCCTACCCAGACACTGAAACTTTGTCCTTATCAACAGTAAGGTCATTTCAGTTTCCTGTCATTTGTGTGTTCACTAGAGTCGCGTTTTTAATTTCCTTCAGGAACTTTCTTTTGTACCCACTTCTTGGCAGTTTGGCACAAGAGGCCTGGCTTTAGGCCTCTCGTGGTTTTCGACATGCCTTCCTTACTGAGCTTAATTATTTCTAACTTCCGACTTGAAGTAAGAGACATGTGACTTTCTTTCACTTGACTCCTTGGAGGCTGTTGTAAGGCTACTGCTTGGCCTGTTTTCAGCCTCGCTCTGACTCAGGGAACGAGGAGGCCCGAGGAGGAGAGAGGTGGGGGAATGGCCACCATGGAGCCGTCAGGACACACACATTTATCAAGTAAGCTTGCCATCCTTTGTGGGGCATGGCTTGTGGTGCCCTCAAAGAATCGCAATGACCACGTCAAAGATCACTGATCATAGATGACCGTAATGAACACAATACTAACGGAGAAGTCTGAACCATTGCCAGAGTTACTACCGAAGCATGACACAGAGAGGGAGTGAGCAGATGCTGCTGGGAAGAGGGTGCCCATAGGCTGGCTCAGTGCAAGGTTGCCACAAACCTTCAGTTTGTAAAAAGCAGGGTGACTGTGAAATGAGGCCTGCTCGTAACGTTTCTGAACGTCTTACCAGGCCATCGAGCTGTGTACATCGGTGTTCACGTCCCGTTTAGTAAAGAGAGTCGCCGGCGTCACAGGCATCGCGGACACAAGCATCACCACCGGAGGAGGAAAGACAAGGACTCGGACAGAGAGGATGGACGGGAGTCTCCTTCTTATGGTAGGAGAAGTGGGAAGTTCTTTCCTGGGAAGTTCTCCACCAACGCTTTAAGCTTCTTTCCTGGAAATTCTATTTTTAAATAAACATTTCCTTTTAAAAATCATATTTCTATAATAATTTAGACATTATATGCATTGAGGAATAGTAATTGAAGTAAGAATATTTTTTTTCTTTAAGAAAAATGCTTAGTTTATAGCTTAAGATCTACTTGAGATGGGTGAAAAAAGTAAGGGATTTTGGTTTCTTTATTGTATTCTAGCCGTGGAACTGTACATCTTGAGTGCTGGCACTTCAAATTCAGTTTAGGAGGGTTTCTATTTCCTTTTCTCTATTATATGTTTCGTTATTTACATACGCAATGAACAAAATATCTGGAATCCTTAGGCTCCTAGAAGAGATTGAAATTTTTAAGAGTTTTCATTTTTAAGTACATTTTTTGACCAGAAGATTTTATCCTACGCTGGATTACTTGGTTTTCTGTGGGGGGGGTGGGGTGGAGGAGTGCTTTGATTAGATAGTATGTCTTTAGAAAGACAAGACTTTTTGTTTGAGAGCAGAGCAATAAAGAAGTGCCAGCAGACACAGTAAATGTTGGGAATCTTAGAAAGGAAAAAAGGCATATAGTAGAGAAAAGAAAATTAATAACATCTGATAATAATGATTGCTAGTTATTTAAGTGGCCCTGAGAGCTGGAGAGGTGAGAACCAGAAAGAGTAGCTGTGCAGCTTGAGCAGGGGCCTCAGACGTGCGCTCAGTCGACAGCCAGGGCATCAGTGGCTTTTGAGGACATCATGGCCCTCGTGGCTGTGTACACCATAGGTCCTGTGTGTGTGCTCTCAGGAGCCAAGTGAGCTGCACCCCATGGGCATTTGTGTGCTGTACTAAAAAAAGGTTTTGTCGAAAAGTGAAAGAATTACTGTGTGTTATACAGCTTATGTCATGACTGAAGGAAGGGAGATACTGATGGCCTAGTAAAATGCTAACTGCTCTTTTCTGTGAAGTATTCCATAAAGCCCTTGACATATGCCCTTTGATTTAATCTTCTCATCATTTAAAAAAACGAAAGATTGGTATTGTTGTTTTCATTGTATAGATGGATAAGCCTCAACTTAGAGAGGCTACATGATGGGAATCTCTTCACCAGTCCTAAGCGATAACTGACAGCCTGATAAACTATCAATATTAAGTGGTCGAATAGTCAAAAAAGATAACGTCACTAGCAAAGGGAAAGTTGATGCTCATTTTAGAAAGGCTCGCTAGTGGACTCTGATGCTATTGGTAGTTGAGAAGTATCTTGCTGGGCTTCCCAGGTGCCTCAATGGTAGAGAATCTACCTGCCAAGCAGGAGACATGAATTCAATCCCTGGGTCGGAACATCCTCCTGGAGAAGGAAATGGCACCCCACTCCCATATTCTCATCTGGAGAATCCAGTGGACAGAGGAGCGTGGCAGGCTCCATGCCGTCCTTGGGGTGGCAAAGAGTCAGATGTGACTGAGCAAGTATTCTGCTATTCCGTGTGATCACCCATCCAGTTTAGAATATTTTACTTTGTGAGTAGATGAACATGCTTTTTTATTTCATTCTAAGTAAAAAGGTACACAATATTTTTTAATAGAAAAAATTTTTACTAAATTATGTTTATATGTTCACCTGGCTAGGCGATTTAATAAACTTTCAAGCTGAGGTCTGACATTTGAAGTCTAAATATAGTGGTTTGAAAAATATATTTGGTGGAGAAAGTATTTGTGACTTTTTCATGGAGTTATTATGCTTAGAAAAGTTTTATGTCGCAGAAGTGGGTTTATTTTGGTTTCAACCGCCAGTCTGTATCCTGGAAAAAGCTGAGGATGAAGTGGCCTCTTCCCTCCCCTGACTCTCTAAGAAAAGATTATGCTGGTCTGCTGCTTCTGGACATAATGGAATAATAGGAATTGAATTTGCATTCCAATTTTAAATAACTAGAAAACTGCACAAAGTGTTTGAAATAGTAATTTTCAGACACTGGACAACAGGCAGCATAGGACACTGAGCTCTGTGCGAGGGGAAGTGGTGAGCTGGGCCCTGTGGTTCCTGAGCTCATCAAGCGAGGTGGTTCCCAGGCTGCAACATGAGGAACTGGGACAGAACCTTGCAGCTGTCAGGGTTGAGGAGGTAGGCTGGGACTGGGGAGGCCTGCTATGTTAGCATTTAAGATGTAGAGTGCCAGAGAATAGAGAGCTGCACGTAGAGGGCTCCAAAGGTCTGAAGAAGGGCACTGTTCAGTCTTCGGCTGAATACTCACGTGGGTGTATGTGTGACGGAAAACTGTCTGGGGCTTGCCGACAGCGAGCAGAAAGCAGGCGCAGGAAGTAGATCCTGGATTCCACATGAAGACTGGGCGCAGGTGTATTCCCACCACTCTGAGGGCAGAGGCCTCAGAAGGGTATTGACTGAGGTTTACACTCAAGACTGCAGTGAATCTACTATAAAAAAAATTTTTTAAAGCAGGTCTTGAAAGAATTGAATTGACCTTAAAGTTTCTGCATGTCAGAACAAACTCTAGTACTACTAAAAGAAATACAGTAAAACCTGGCATTTAATCATGTGAAGTGCACAATATCTGACATTCACAACTTATTTGAAATATAGTGAAGTAGGAAAGTAGGCATAACCAAGAGAAAACTGAATCCGTAGGAACAGATCCAGAAATGACAGACTTAATGGAATTCTAAAGCAAGCATGTTAAAGCAGTATGATAAATGCTCTTTATATGATCAGAAGGAGAGAGAAAAATAGACTGATGAGGAGGGAGGCTGAAAATATATGAAAGCCCCAGATGGAAGTTCTGCACATGAAAAATATAGTATTTGAAATGAATAGTACAGCAGATAAGATTAACAGATGATTTGACATTACAGAACAAGAAAGATTAGTGATTTTTGAAGAGATTGTGATAGAAACTAATCAAAATGAAACAGAAAAAAAGCTGAAAAACCAATAAACAGCATCAGTAATTTGTCAGACAATATCAGTTCAGGTAGTCTAAAATATATAATTGGAATGCCAGAAAAATTTCCAAACGTAATTAAAACTCTGAACTCATAGGTCCAAGGAGTTCAGCAAAGCCCAAGGAGAAGAAACACGAAGAAAACCACCCAAAGTCACAAATATAAAACTGCTGAAACCAAGATGTAACAGTCCTGCATAGCTTTAAAATCCATGAAGCAAAAACTGATAAAATTGGAAAGCGAGAAATTGACAAGTGTAGTTGGAAATAACAACTTTCCTTCCTCAGTAATGGATAGAACAAGTGAACAAAAATTCAGTAAGGATGTGGAAAACCTGCGTAACACTGTCAGGCTGACAGTCACATGCATAGAACTCAACCACGGCAAAATACATGTTCTCTACAAGTGCATATTGAAGATTTACCAAGATCATATTCTAGGCCATAAAACAAGTCAGTACATTTGAAAAGACTGAAAGTATATTCTCTGACCACAATAGAATTAAACTAGAAACATACTGAGGTAAATACCCAGATAGTTGGAAATTAAATGCAAAGCTTCTCAGTAACTCATGGGTTAAATGCAATCACAATAGAAGTTAGAAAGTATCTTGAATTCACGAAAATGAAAACCCAGTATAGGCAGTAACTGAGAGGACATTCTTCAAAGTGAGGACATAGTTTTGACATGCACAGGTTTCACTCAGCATGGCTCTATGCAAAGTGGGGATGTATGTATTTTGAAATTTGTCAGGTGTAGCTGAAGCAGTGCTTAGAGAAAAATGTATAGCATTTTATCTTTATGTTAGAAAAAAGGAAAGACCTAATCAGTGATTTAAGCTTGTAACGTAAGAAGTTAAAGGAATAAGTAGAGCAAATTAAACCAAAATAAGGAAAAGAAATCATTGAAATGAGAGCAAAAATGAATTAAATTAAAATTAGACCAGTATTAGCAAAAATCAATCAGACTGAAATCTGGTTCTTTGAAAAGATCAATAAAATTGATAAATCTAAATAGCCAGACTGATCATGTCAGGGGAAAAAAGATACAAATGACCAGCAGTAGAAACTTTCAGTACAGATTCTACAGATTAAGGAGGGAGTATTATGAATGATTCTATGCCAACAAAATTGATACTTCAGATTAAATGGGGAAGTTTCTTAGGATTACATGCTATTAAGTAGAAATGGGTAACTTGAATTACCCTACATGTAGAAAAAGAAATTGAATTTGTAGTCTCAGACATTCCCATGATGAAAATTTTCTCCTCCATACATAGCAACATATAAAAATAAGAAATAACACAAACTCTGCCTGATTATTAAAGATAACAAAACTAGGAATCACAAACTAGGAATATTAGAAAACTTCCTCACTTTCCAGTCATCTTGTGAAGCCAGCATTCCCTGGTACCAAAACTTGATAAAGATGTTATAAGAGAATAAAACTGCACACTAATTGTTTCTCACAAATGTAGATTCAGAAGTCCTTAAGAAAATAAACACATCCTTTTCCCACCAATATTTAAGAGAGCTAATCCACCATGACAGTAATATGCTGAGTAGCGGCCTCCACCTTGTCTGCGTCCCTAATGTCCGAAATCTGTGAGTGTCAACGTTATTTAGCAAAGCTGAATTTACAGATGTAACTAAATTAAAGGATTCTGAGTAGCGGAGATCATGCTGGATTAATGGAGATGGGCCAGATTTAATCACAAGGAGTCAGAAGATCAAAGCAGACAGTAGTGGTATTGATACAGTGGGGAGGGGTCCAGACCCTGGGAATGTAGGCAGCCTCCAGAACCTGGAGCCTCCAGGAAGAACCATCCCTATGGTTTTAGCCCTGCATACAAGTCATTTTGGACTTATGGTCTCCACAACTATAAGAGAATAAATTTATGTTATTTAAGGCACTGAATTTGTGACAATTGACTATAGCAGCAATAGGAAATTGATAAACAAGTGGAAATTCAGGGTCGTTTTTAAAATTTAAACATCTGTATCAATGTAAACTTATTAACAGTATAAAGCAGAAAAACCCCATGTAATCATATCAATAAGACAGAAAAATTCCACCCCCCATTCATGATAAAATTCCCCTAACATACTAGGAATATTAGGAAACTTCCTCAGTGTGATAGGAGCTTCTAGAAATGCTGGTGGGAGACTGAATTTTCTCCCTATGAATTGGGAAAAAGCAGGCTGTCCTCTCACCACTTCTTTTCAGCGTGGTACTGGCGCACGTCTCCAGTGGAATAAGGCAAGAGAGAAATGAAATACGTCCAGAAGATAACCAAAGATGTAAAATTGTCTTTATTCACAATTACAGAATCACATATGTAGCAAATCCTAAGCAATCTACAAAGCTACAAAAATACATGAGTTTAACAAGGTTGCAGGGTGCAAAATCAGGGTACAGAATCAACTGTATTTCTATATAAGAGCAATGAGCAATCAGAAAATGAACTAAATACTGACACCGTAGCACCAGAAAAACTATTTGGGGATAAATTTACAAAAGATACGTAAGACCTAACTGCTGGAAGATTCAGGTGTTAGGAAGTCCAGTCACACCACGATTTTGCCATGTGTTGGGCCCGGAATATTCCTTCATTGTGAAGAGCCACGCCACGTGCACGCCGTACAGGTCTGCGTTTCGTACTCCTCTTCCCCTGTGCTTTATGGTTTCCTCTTTCTGGTGTTTTTCCTGTTTGACCAGCTTATTCTGTTTTCTGTATCTCTTAACCTTGTGTGTTTTTGTCTTGTCATTATTGCATTTGGTATAACCTCCTCCTTGCATCTGAATTTTCCTTTAACAGTTCTAATCTGCTTTGTAACCTGTTTTAATTTCCCTGTTGGGGTTTTAAGTTCCTGGAGGTTTGTTTACTTAGATGTAAAATTTGAATTTGACATCCTCTCTCATATTTGGAAGAATTTGATTTTGCTTTTAATTGATGCTTGTTGTTGTATGCTTCTGTGTCTATCCTGGAGCCCCTGGGCTTTCA
Source organism: Oryx dammah (assembly GCF_014754425.2). Taxonomy (NCBI): domain Eukaryota; kingdom Metazoa; phylum Chordata; class Mammalia; order Artiodactyla; family Bovidae; genus Oryx; species Oryx dammah. Next base: position 58,461,389 of record NW_024070193.1, read on the forward strand.
GCTGTTCTGGGCTAGAATGTGTGTTAATTTCTTGGCTGGGAATCCTGTACCACACAGATAAACTCAGAGGTCATGAGTGGCAGTGACCTGTCCCACCTCTCTGGCCTCAGAGACAGACTTGCTTATCCATAATAGTAAGAAAAGGAGTTTTGCGTTTTCTCATCTTTTTTTTTTGTTTTTTTTTTGGAACTCAGGGATTTTTTTTTTTTTTGAACTTTTGAACTTTAATTAACTATTTTAAATGTTGTATGTTGTCTAACATTTCCATCTATTTTTAGTGAGGGAAAAGTCCTGTTTTTATGCACAGTGTTCTCTTGGTTTTGGATGTTGCTTACTTTGTTTTTACAGAAGTTTGTTGAAGATTAGTGTGAGTTATCTTTAACATACGGTTTTTCTTTTCCATCTGTAGAGGTGATCTTTCTGTGAAATTCTTTTGTTCCAGCTTGTTGACCCTTATTTCCTTTCAGAATTGTATTGTTTTAATAATAATCAGAAGAAATTTGTTTTAATGGAATATATTTGTAACAAAACAGTGAGTAGAGAATTTCCTCACTTCTGGAAATTCTGTATTTAATTTACCTTTGTATTAATTGAGGAAGATTTTTGAGTGTGTGTCTTTCAATTCTGATTTTTGTCAAGACACGCCGTCCCAGAGAGTCCAGTTCATCCTCGGCACGGAGGACGACGATGAAGAGCACATTCCCCACGACCTCTTCACGGAGATGGACGAGCTCTGCTACAGAGACGGAGAGGAGTGTGAATGGAAGGAAACTGCCAGGTGGTGATGCTCTCGGCGCTTTCAGCTGCTGCTACTTTGCTTCTTTTAGTAATGAAAACATAGAATTGAAATTATGAGACCCACAACGCTTTAAAACAATGAGCAGGGAATTTCCTTGTGTCCAGAAATTCAGTATTTAATTTTTCTCTTTATTCTCATAATTTGTTGCATGAAATAATTCTTGATACCATAATAGAACACGAAAGGAATTATGTGAACAGTAGATTTTCATGTCTTTAATTAAAGAAAAAAATCTGAGAAGACATTTTGCATATTTAAAGTTTAAAATAAGATTGGAAGTTGACACGATGAAATTCCAGAGTTTGTTTCTATAGACTCACTGTTGTGATAGCTGCAATAGAAAGAGGAACTGCCAAGCTCTAGTGACTCTCAACATTACAGACCATTAGCTTACTTTGTAAAAGTGTGTAGAAAAATCTTATTTTGGTGATGGTGATCTTTTTTTCTCTTTATAAGAATATGCTTGCATTTAGCATGCTTAACAGAATCATCACTGTTTGTAACCTATTTGGACACGTTATACGTTTCAGATGGCTGAAGTTTGAAGAGGATGTTGAAGACGGCGGTGACCGGTGGAGTAAACCTTATGTGGCAACTCTTTCTTTACATAGTCTTTTTGAGCTGAGAAGTTGCATCTTAAATGGAACAGTCATGCTGGATATGAGAGCAAGCACTCTCGATGAAATAGCAGGTGACAGCAAAAGTGACTTCTTTATGTTTAAATTGCAGTGAAGTTGAGATGAATAAGGAAAACAAAGGGGAATTCTAGACCGTTGATTCGATGGTTACATGCTGAGCTTCCATTCTGTGCAGGGCAGTGTGAAGCGATAGACGTAGATAACCCTTTTTATCCTTGGGAAGTTTGGAGTCTGAAAGATGGACTGAGACAGGTGTAGCTAACAGTGTCAAGAAGACTGACTCATGCCATAAGCAAGAGCCGGAGTCTGTTCTCTGGCGGTGCAGAGGGAGGAGCTTTTCGTTGCCTTGTTTCTGGACCACGGGATCTGGGGAGACCTAGAAGGTACATTCCCTGGACAACGTATCCATAGAGTGTGAACACGTGGCAGCAAGGGGAAGGTGTTGTGAGAGGAAAGAAAGTGTTCTGAGGAGGGAGAGAAAGAAGAGAAGGCTGGAAAGTACCAACAGGTATGGTCTCAGGAAGGTCAGTTCTCTGTGAGTGTACAGATTTCTTGAGATTTCGCAGGAAAATAAATCAGAGGTGAGTTACGACTATCCTTGAATTACTGGGTTAAGAAATTGGGTTTGATTTGATAAGCATTTTGGTTCTCAGTGATTTTTAAGTACGAGAGTATTACCAGATGTGGAACAACTGACTGGTTCAGTATTGGGAATAGGATCCAACAAGGCTGTATATTCTCACCTTGTTTATTTAGCTTACGTGCAGAGTACAACATGTGAAATGCTGGGCTGGATGAATCACAAGTTGAATTTAAGATCACCAAGAGAAATATCAGTAACCTCAGATATGCAGACAGAGAAGGCAATGGCATCCCTCTCCAGTACTCTCGCCTGGTGAATCCCATGGACAGAGGAGCCTGGTGGGCTGCAGTCCATGGAGTCGTGAAGAGTCAGACACAACTGAGCGACTTCACTTTCACTTTTCACTTTTATGCACTGGAGAAGGAAATGGCCACCCACTCCAGTGTTCTTGCCTGGAGAATCCCAGGGACGGCGGAAGCTGGTGGGCTGCCGTCTGTGGGGTCGCACAGAGTCAGACACGATGGAAGCGACTCAGCAGCAGCAGCAGATATGCAGATGATACCACTCTAATGGCAGAAAGTGAAGAGGAACTAAAGAGCCTCTTGATGAGGGTGAAAGAGAAGAGTGAAAAAAGCTGACTTAAAGCTCAACATTCAGAAAACTGAGATCATGGCATCTGGTCCTACCACTTCATGGCAAGTAGAAGGGGAAAAAGTGGTAATAGTGACAGATTTGATTTTCTTAGCCTCCAAAATCACTGCAGACAGTGACTGTAGCCATGACACTAAAATGTGTTTACTTGGAAAGAAAGCTTTGCCGAAAAGGTCCGTCTAGTCAAAGCTATGGTTTTCCCAGTAGTCATGTATGGCTGTGAGAGTTGGACCATAGAGAAAGCTGAGTGCCAAAAAATTGATAATTTCTAATTGTGGTGCTGGAGTAGACTCTTGAGAGTCCCTTGGACTGCACGGAGATCAAACTAGTCAATCCTAAAGGAAATCAATCCTGAATATTCACTGGAAGGACTGATGCAGAAGCTCTGATACTTTGGCCACTTGAAGCAAAAAGCCGACTCATTAGAAAAGATCCTGATGCTGAGAAAGATTGAAGGCAAAGAGAGAAAAGGGTGACAGAGGATGAGATGGTTGAATAGGATCACCAACTCAATGGGCATGAATTTCAGCAAACTCTGGGAGATAGTGAGGGACCGGGGAGTGTGGTGGGCTACAGTCGGTGAGGTCGCAAAGAGTCAGACACAGCTGAGGACGGAACAGCAACAGTGATCTCGGTGTGTGTCAGCAGGGTTATTCTGGGAGGGGGGGTAGGGTGGCTCTGGGTTAGAACAGGTTAGAAGCCAGGAGGTTGTTTATTCTCTCGGAATGTCTCAGCAAGAAATGCCAGCGGCCTGAAGTGTGGCAGGTGGTGCCAGTGGAAATGAAAAGAGAGAGCAAAAAGATGGCTATGATGAAGCTACCTGGTCACTACCTGAAGTTGCTCAAAGCCAAAATCACGTTCAGTAGTGATAAATTTTATAGTGTGACTATCATTATAGTCACCTCAATATAAAAAGAAAAAGCTATCGTATTTGATTTTCAAGAGAACCGTAAATTTATTAGAATTTCTCAGGCTGGAAATACTTTGATGTTACCAGATTGTTAATTTGACCTTGTGCTGCAAATCTGTAAGTTATCAAAGTCCTTAACTTTCTTGTCCTCTATAAAATGACTAAGAAAGCGATTTGGGAATTAGAAATATTAAAATTTAGATAAATGTAGTATGTCTTAGCTTGGCTTTCCGGTGATCACATAATACAGTATATCTTAGTAAACGTATAGTCCACCTTTCACATGGATGGTAGCATGTAGTTGTGGTTTTACTGTTAGAGTTTACCTGCTAGTTTGATCCCTTACAGTTTTTCTCTGAGGAATCTTACAGATTTGAAGGCCTGACTCTTATTTCAAGTTAGTGGTGCTTTTAAAAAATATTTATATCAGTGTGTACTTTGTAAATTAAAATAGTCCAGACAGCACAGTAGCATATAAAATGTCATTGCCGTCAACCCCCGCCCATTTCCCACCCGCCTCACAGCCTGATACGTACATCTTCCACAGAGTTACTACTTCGTATTTTATCTGTTCAGTTACTCACTGGTTTTCTTCCTCTGGATGAGTGAGAGCAGAAACTCAGTTTGCTTTGTTAATTACTGTATTGCTAACACATAATAGGTGCTCAGTAAATAGTTAATTATTGAATGAATAAGTACAGATATTCATCTACAGTTTTGGAGAAAAATATGAGATGAAGCCATAAAATACCTCCATTTCTTAGGAAACCAGTGTTATTTAAATATCCAGCTTAACGGAATTTATTATATATGTATCAATAAAGCACCTTCAGCTATATAGGAAGGCTCTTGGTGTGTAAAGTAGCTTTTTAGTAAATATTAGTGTTTATTAAAATCAAAGTCTCTATTAATATGTTCAGTTTTGTTGGATAGTGTTCGTACTTATCATTATGCATCCGTTATTAAATGTTAGAAGAGAATAATGCTTTTGAGTGCTATGTAAGAGTCCTGTTTTCCTGGTAAGATTTCATTTACCATTTATTATATGTTACAGTCATCCAGCTGCTAATTTTATTTAGTAACGATTGTTATCTGTGTATTTTTCTTTGCCTAGATATGGTACTGGACAACATGATTGCCTCTGGCCAGCTGGACGAATCCATCAGAGAGAATGTCAGAGAAGCCCTTCTAAAGAGGCACCACCATCAGAATGAGAAGAGGTTCACCAGCCGGATCCCCCTAGTTCGATCTTTTGCAGACATAGGCAAGAAACATTCTGACCCTCACTTGCTTGAAAGGAACGGTGAGATAAGTTGTGGTGTCCAATTTTTCTAACACTTTACTAATAGCATTCCAGCTTGTTACAGTTAGCATTTGGGAAAAGAAACTCATTTTTTGTAGATAATCACGTAGGTCTTTTATCTTTTTAATTCTTTTTTCAAAAAATAATAGTAGTATTTGTGCATTTAAATATTTCATTTCTGAAATGTCTTTATAATGTGGCAGAATTATCTATAGAAATTACTTAGATGAGAAAATTAAGCATTTATTCTGTTAAAATGGGACATTGAAGTATTGGTAATATTTAAACACTACTGTAGTCTTCCCTCATAGTTCAGTTGGTAAAGAATCTGCCTGTAGTGCAGAAGTCTCTGGTTCGATTCCTGGGTCAGGAAGATCCCCTGGAAGGGATAGGCTACACACTCCAGTATTCTTGGGCTTCCCTTGTGGCTCAGCAGGTAAAGACTCTGCCTGCAATGTCGGAGACCTGGGTTCTGTCCCTGGGTTGGGAAGATCTCCTGGAGAAGGGAAAGGCTACCCACTCCAGTATTCTCGCCTAGAGAATTCCATGGACTGTATAGTCCATGGGGTTGCAAAGAGTCGGACATGACTGAGCGACTTTCATTATCTTTCAGACACTACACTGTACGTAACCCTGATTACTCTCCTCCTTGCTTTTTTGTTTCTGTTCAAGAATTCTTGTATGGTTGATATAAGAGCTGTAAACTGCTATCTATAAATTTAGTTTTATCTTTTGAAAATTCAAAGTCTTGTGTTTGGACCTTTAATATTAGATTTTTCTTAAGATTTTTTTTTTTTTCTCCTGAGTAGGCTATACTTGCTGGGCATAAACAGTATTTTGGAGCTGGTTTGCTTTTAATTTTCCCAGCTTTTTATTGACATAATCTGTAAAAGGTTTTTGTACTTGTTCCTATTTTATGATATCGTCAAGTCACGGAGAGTGGCACAGACCCACGTCCACTCACTCACGCTTCAGCAGTGGGTCGTGGGGACGTGGGGAGACTGTTTGGGTAGCTGCTCCCCTCTGTCCCTGTCTTAGAGCTGGCCTGCTGTCACTGCGGCTCTGTTAGGGTCTAAGAAATGGCTCTGATGTGACAGAGCACTGGGGTTTATCTCAGGGTCACTGCTGTGTCGAGCTGCCTCTGTTACCCAAGGCACATGAGAGTTACGGTGAAGAGGAGTGGGGGGTGGGCCACAAACCTTTCCGCTCGTCTTTCTGTCTCTGAAATACGAGTGTGGCTCTTGGGTGCTGCAGGCACACTCCCAGGGGAGGACTCACTACATGTACAGTGAATGGTACTCAGTCTCCTTCTGTGGCTCAGCCTAAGATAATTAAGTCCATTTTCTTCTGAGTATGTGATCATTAAAACTCTTTTTAATCTATTTAAAACTGCCTTTCTATTTTCAAGGGACCTTAAGAATAAAAGAAATCTCTTACGGACCTAAGTTGAGTTTGAAAGCAAGCCGTCCATGTCACCGCTCTTTCATCTTTCCGTGTATTGCATATTTTCCAGTTTAGTAAAATGAACTCGTTTGCCCGGAGAGACCACAATAAATCCTTCTCCCCCATACATAGTGGTTCCTGATTATCCTCCAGTTGTCAGCTGGTTCCTTTTAATCATGAGACATTGGCTGTTTTCTTATAGATGCCATTTTAGCATGGGCATTCTTTTGTTTTGCTGTATTACTATAGTTGTAATTTTAACAATTTTTCTGCATTTAGCTTATTTTTTACCTAAATAGTGGTGGTTTATGGAATAAGTTAATATATGTAATATTTTGGGGACTTCCTGAGCATGTAGTTTTTATTACTTATATCAATAGTCCCCCACCTTTTTGGCACCAGGGAACTAGTTTCATGGAAGACAATTTTTCCATGGACCAGGGCTGGGGAGGTGGTTGAGGATGCTTCTGAGATGATTCAGGCATGTTACGTTTATTGTGAATCTTATTTCTATTACTATATCAGCTCTACCTCGGATCATCAGACATTAGATTCAGAGGTTTGGGACCCCTGACTTAGATCAGTTGGGATTGTTATATTTCTCATGCTTTTCCTAAAAAAAATATTGTTCCACTAAGCTACTCTTCATTAAAATAACCTGGTGTTTGAACTATAAGTATACATGACCTTTTGAAATACTCTAGACTTCCTTATCATTGTTGTTGGTAAGAAATACTTTATTTTTTGCTAGTTAAATTAAACATCGTATGTATTTGTTTTAATTTATCTGCTGCATTAGATATGGAAGCATATCTTAGGACATTTGTTAATATCAGTTAGATAGCTCAAGAATATGTATCTTGACATGTTTCTATTTTGAAAAAAAATTCCTATGACTTGCCTTATGTTTTTAAATTTTACTTTGAGAGTTCTGTCAGTAGATGGTGCCCTGTTGGCTTAATGTTATACAGATTTGATACTAACTTTAAGTTAGGAATCACTAGAGACTTTAATGTGGGCTCTTCTTGTGAAAGAATATGTAGCAGTTTGGTCCAATGTAGATAAAATACACTGAATATAAGCTCTCAGTGCTGGTAAGTTTTGTTTGGGGTTCTATTTCTTAGATTATTTTGTGCTATATTTTCATTTGCTATTTATCATTTTTTAAAGCAACAGCTTTGCATTGTTATTATTCTTTGTTTTTAAAGCCACACTGTTGGACTTTCTCATTCCTAACAGAATATTGTCCCTCTCCATCTATCATTAACGTTGTTTTTCATTTTTTGTTTTGAGTTTTGGATGCAGCTTCAGAGAACTAATTATAGTTTAAGCCATTTTTCAGTGATTTTCTCATATTTAAAAATCAGATTGTCATACTAACCCTGACAGCATGCATTTGAAATTTTGGACCTTGTTTTAAAGCTTGCGGTTTACAGTGTAAATTGATTTTTGTGTGTCTCGTTTGCCTTCTGCGGTAAAACTTCATCACTTTTCATTTATTTGTTTTATCTCAGGGGAAGGCCTCTCAGCCTCCCGCCACTCTTTGCGAACAGGTCTGTCTGCCTCAAACCTTTCCTTGAGAGGAGAGTCGCCTCTATCTCTTCTTGTCAGTCATCTTCTTCCTACTTCGAGAGCCGGGACCCCTGCGGGCTCGAGGTGCTCAAGCCCCGTGCCCACCCCTCAGAGCAGCCCTCCTTCCAGCCCTGGCCTCAGCCGCCTCCACGCCAGCCCTTCCCGGCAGAGGCAGCCGCAGGCCCCAGAGCTGCTGGTGCCGCCTGCCAGTGCTGGCATTCCCACAGTAGTAATCCATCCGCCCGAGGAAGACTTGGAAGCACTGCAAGGCCAGGAGCAGAAGAACGGGAACGCTGGCGTCACTGCAGGCAACTGTCCAAAGCCCTCCATGTGTGGTGCTTTCTGCCTCTGGGCCACTCGCACTTGGAATGCCTCTCAGCACATAGCTTTATCAGCATTATGTAGACGATGCTTTATCAGCATTATGTAGACTATGCTTGCAATTTATTTTGACCTCTGCATGTTTTTTTTTTTTCTTTATAGTGTATTATAGAGAAGGATAGAATTATTTAAAAATTTTAAGTTTTACAAAGATTTCAAAGGAGCCTACACATAATTTAAGCCCTTTCAAAATTTTTTACTGAGGTTTTACAGGTCAATACATTGGAATGGCTCAGACAAATGTAGACATTTTTATAAGTCATCTTTTAATTTGCCATGATTAAAAAAAAATGGTGGCTCTTGTTGTGCATTTCATTCCATCGAGTGAATGAACACATGCTTTACATAAAGTATAGTGAGAAGCCTTTTATCTACTGTTTGTGCTTTTGTGTAAGGAATGCAGTATGTTTTCACCTTCCTGACAAAGGTAGAATGAATGTTCTTTTTCTCGACTCTGAGAAGATTGAGATTCACTGTTGACTGCCTGGAGTCATCATCATTCCCAGACTAGTTTCATAATTTGGAGTAGACTTCAGTTGTCTTTGATTTAATGCTGTATCTATCTTTAATCCGAATTCACCTTGCAGTTTTTAGGAGTAGAGTTCCTATAGTTGCAGATAGGATTTATTTCTACATGAATTAGAAAAATTATGTCTTAGTGGATAAAAGTTTTGTAACTCACTTAAGCATTGTTATATCTCTATTTGATGAGTTTATCACTGTTAATACAATGAAAAAAATTAAGACTTAGAAATGTTAAGGTTAGACCATAAATGACCAGATAAAGGAATTGAACCCAGAACTACCCACAACAAAATCTATAGTATAGAATTTCATTGTAAATTTTAATACTTTGTGGAAAAGATGTATTATAATGAGGTAACTAAACAAAAATGGAGGAAAATACCTAGAAATAATTGCTCAGAAATAATGAACACTTTTACTTCATTAAAAACGACTCACAAAATTGACTATTTTTATTGAACAAAAATAACTTTGAAGTTACTTCCCCTTGCATTTGTTTTTACCTATATCTGTCAGTAATACTATCTCTTGTTTTACCAGCTTCAATCTAATTAATGATAAGAGACTTTAAACTTTGTATGGGAAGAAAGGGACATACAGGTTCCCAGTGACTTATTAGGTCATGTTAAGAGGGTAAAAAGAGCAATTAACTGAAAATTGAGGGACACAATTAAATTTTTCCTCCCTCTGCTGTTAAGTATGCCATGGGATTTACTTGCCTTTTGGAAGAAAAGAAACTAGAGTGTAGGGAAGAGAGACGATTTCTGAGGACAAGGGAGAGCTCCTAATTGCTGTCTAAGATGAGATTGTAGAAGGAAGGTCGTCACAGTAACAGGGACAGCTCTTCATTGGTCCCCATTGCCTAGAGCACCTGGAAACCCTGCTGTCTTTTCCTGAAGTCTGGTGAAGAAGGTAGCCTCAGCATCATTTCTGAGAGACCAATGCCAGAGATTTTTTGTGTCATGAGGTTACAATTTGTGAATACCTGTAGGAAAGGAAAACAAAGAAAGCAATGTTTCCCATTAGTTATTTTTTAGAGAATACTTACGTAAAAGACATAACTCACTTTTAGTGTTTGAACTGTCTTCTGACTCAGTGTTTCTTACCCTCGGCAGGACTGGCATTTCGGGGTGACGCTTCTGTATGGTAGGGGGTCCTGTGCCTTGTCAGCTGTTGAGCAGCACCCTTGGCCCACACCCACCAGCTGCCAGCATATTCATAAACTTCCATGGGTGGGAACTGCTGCTCCAGAAACTTCTGCTTTCAAATTTTTAATGACAGGAAACTTCAATATCTTTGCTTAATGTTTCTTTAGGTAGATATGCTATTTTGAGGGGAAAAAAATGGAAGGGCAAAATAATAGAATTACCAGAGTATGACTTAAATCCCAGGATTGATTTTATACATACTCATATTTGCTTTTTCTTTTGCTTAAAGCAAGTAAATAAAGTCCTTCCAAGTTATCTGTGCTCATTATAGTTTTAATTTGGGGGAATTTACTCATTTAATTCTGAGCAGTAGGAATTTACTGTAGGAGCAAGGACATTACCTTTACCTTTCCAGGATATAGCTTTAGCTTAGCTGGCATTAGGAAAGCCTGCGTGGAGAAGGCGGCGGTGGGAAACTTTAAGTGTGCCCGGCCTGCCCGCCTGAACACGCTCAAGGTGAGCAGGTAAGCTCCTGACTTCCTCGCGCCCTCTCTTCTGACTTTGTGGGTATAGAGTTGCAGGTTGTTTCTTCTTCCCGTTCCTGTTGAGCCTTCTCCGCATCCCTTTCTTCTCCCCCAGATGTGGTGGCTAGGACTGTTCTGAGAAACTGTGTCTGTGTTTTCTTTGTTACACGTCTGCAGGGTGGGTGCAGTTTGTAGTTAGCAGCGTGTGTGTGTTGATGATCACTTGTAGTTGCTGCCAGGGCATTAATGATACTCTTCACTTTCTTGTGTGGGAGTTGGTGGAAACCACTGAAAAATACTGCTTAACTATTTCTTCTTCCCACTTGGGCATGTATTTTAACAGAGGAATGGATTCTATTATGAAGTTTAGGGACAGAGTTCAGAGAAGAGGCTAAAATGGTGAAAAATGAGTTCAGTTTAGGGAACAGTTTTTATTTCAGAATTGTTTACAGTTTCTAGGGAGTGGGTGTATGGCTGAGTGGACTGGAATTTTGGGTCACAGTCGCATCCTGGTGTAGGTGTTTAACAGAGAAGTGGGCGTCACAAAGGTCTTTCACGGAATTTAAGCTGTAAACTCAGACGACTTAGTTTCAGGTTGCTAGTTAGTGTATGTTGTATTCTGTAAAAACAAAAATGCATGGACTATATCTGATATACTTAAAATTTTAAAATTTAATTGACACTGTTTAAAGTTTATAGGCTCTAACCACAGACAATGTGGTGGTGAATTTCTGTGGATCACTAGGTTCTTGGGAGTGGCAGAGTTAAAACTAGGAGTGAAGTCTGTTGCAATTGTCTGGTGCATTTTCTCCTGTGACATTCAGTGTTTTGGGTAATATATTAATATTACTATATTACTATAATATTACTGATTAGTAATACTAATATTACTATATTAAGATTACTATATTCTTGAGCTAGAAAGTTTGGGTGTTTTGAAAAAATCAGGTACATTTAATGGTAGATATCTGTGTTATGTACTCTAAAATTTTTGTAACATTTGAACTTTTTGCAAAATACATAGTAGTGATGATTAATAATATGCTACTAGGTGTTTTTAGGTTATTTTTGTATGTGGCTTGTTGCTGCTGAGTTTTACTTGAACTGAGTATACCATGCATGAACATATATCTATCACTTGTAATCCAGACAAGCTAATTTAATAGAATGTATATCATTTCTAATCCAAACAAATTTTATAGATTGAACTGTCTGTGTCTTAGAGGTTGAGTGAGTTGCTTAAGGTCATACACATAGCTACAAAGTAGCAAGGAGTACTTATTTTAACATAGCTCTCTTCCCTTATAAGACCCCTATTCTTTGTATTTATATCATAAAAACATTGCTATTGTATTTTAACATAGTCCTTAGGAATAATGACAATAGACAGCACATGAATTTTACCCAAGAGAGGTGAAAATTCATGGGGAAACTCTTCTGATTATGAAAGATGATGGCAAAATGGGTGTATATTTCACTGATGTAGCTCTTGCATTTTCATTTAGGGTTCATCAGAAGTGTTCCATTGTTACTGATGTGAGTGTGCTCAGTGTGGTTAGGCATCTTTAAGTTCTGCGGTTCCCATGTCTAAGGATACAGTGACAGCAGATGTGCTAAGTATTTATAGTGGTGATCAGACCCAGGTCTTCCACCTTCTACTCACTTTTTTTCTTTTTGCAAAAGGCCACCATTTTTGTAAATGCCAATTATATTATTTTAAATGTTAACATGTGGTAGCTTCATTGTTGCTTAAAATGTTATTCCACTCTTGCTGGTATGGTACTAACACTTGGCACTTTTTTTTTTTTTTTTTACCTAGCACATTTGCTTTTAGTAAACCCATCACTTTCAGGATATGAGAAAATTCAGGTTGCAAAGTGAATTTTCTTCTTACTACTTTGGAATTTGTTTGTTCTTAAATACAGGTATTTTGGCCTCTCCACAGTCTGCACCTGGAAACTTGGACAATAGTAAAAGTGGAGAAATTAAAGGTAATGGAAGTGGAGGAAGCAGAGAAAATAGTACTGTTGACTTCAGCAAGGTAATTTTTGTTATTAACCATACATTTTCATAATCATGCTTACTGAGACAATTGCTAGCAGTGTGACTGTATTAACAGTGATTATAATAATTTTTAATAACCGGTGCTTGTAAACCTGATGTGATGCTTGTGATGTTAATTTAAGATCAGAAATTGTGAAAAAGGTAACAGTCTCATAGCACTTGAGTAATGTTATATTTTACTAGTGTTAGAAATGCTGACAAAAGAATATGGGAGTAATATGGTGTTTTCATCTATACCTATGCATAGATATTATGAACTACAGGCATTTGTTGTGGAGCTGCCACTACTGGAAAGATAATTCTGGGAGTGATGTTACAGCGGTAACAATTCAGCCTTTTCTCAGCTGTAATGTGACCCCAGAATTACTGTCTTGTGGTGTCAGTGCTTTCTGGAATGTAACTGGGAAACATCGGTGCTTCCCCATGGGTAGGTAAAGGTAAAGACATGGATTGAAACATAACTCGCCTGTCTCAACTGTGATTTTTAATTTTCATAGGTGAGTGTTTAAATGAAATGTAAAAAAGAGCTTATTTCAAAAGAACAAAGCAAAAAAACTGCAAGTTCAAATTACAGTTGAATTTAAAGCATGCTACTACCTTGGAATAATTGATTCTTCATACCCATTGCAATTTTTTGATGGTGTTGGATGGTATTTACTATAGGATACAAAGTCAGACTTCTAATTAAATGCCGTTATTTCAAGTAAGATTCAATTTTTGAGCCTTTATGACGTGAAGTCTATAGATCACGTTTTGTAGAAAAGGCACTTAAGTCATGATTTGCATTATAGCTTTGCTGAGCTTCACGCTCTAAAATTAAAGGCCTTGCATTTGGGACATCGTACTGTTGTTCTGTTGTAACTTGGTCATGTCTTTACTGGTGCTCCAGTTCTTTCAGATGAGTGTCGAGTTTTCAGCCGCAGGATTGCTGTGAACAGATTGCTGTAATTTATATCGTAGATCTCCTCTAGACGTGGCAGGTGTCCTTTGCTTTGTTCCCCTGTCACAGTTGTGCTTTCTTTCACTTGGTCCATCCCTGTGCACACCTGCTTGCCCCCTGTCGGGCAGGACTCTGCCTCCTGGCACTGTAGTTGTGGCACGCTGGGTGTGGGACTCAAGAGGCCCGCTGTAAGTGCTGGTTTTATCTTCCTAGAAGCCCTGTTAGTGGTTGTTCAGTGACTTGTGTGAAGCTGCATACAAATGAAGACATTCCTGTACTTTGATATTATGTCTATAACCTTTTCTTTGTAATTATACACAGCCTAATTCGATTATACAGCACTACCATATATGTATACCAGTTATGACTACTTTGGTTGTAAATGAAAATAAAAATGATTTTTCCCACTTACTGAAAATACTGGGGAATGCCCTTAGTTCATTAAAAAGGATTTATAAAATGCAAAGGAACTAATTCATGTCTAAGATTAAACAACAGATAATGACTAAATGAATATTTTTAGAACTGTGTATAATTTCACGGACCATTGTTAGTTTGTGAACTATATTTTTGTCTTCAATAGTTTTTTAATGAATAGTGCTTTATAGCCATTGAAACTTTTCTCTAGTTTGTTTGGTAATTTAGATCTCTGCAGTAGTGAAGATCATGGCAGTAATCCAGTTGGGAGTACTGTTTGGTAGCTGCGTGTTGCTTGCCCTTTTGTATTCGTCAGCTTCATTCTTTGTACTTGTGAGAATTGGGGCACTTACACATTCTTCAGATCACCAGTTTTGATTAGCGAATAGTAGTCTTAAAGCATCTTTTTCCTGTTTCCTTCTAGACTGATTAGTACCACGTACACTTTATTTTAAATTATTATTTATTTGTCAATAGGTTGATATGAATTTCATGAGAAAAATTCCCTCAGGAGCTGAGGCGTCCAATGTTCTGGTGGGAGAGGTGGATTTTCTAGAGAGACCTATAATTGCGTTCGTGAGACTGGCTCCCGCGGTGCTTCTCTCCGGGCTAACCGAGGTCCCCGTCCCTACAAGGTAAGGGAGGGTTAGCTGCAGTTAACGTTCTTCCAGAATGTCCCGAATCTAGAGGAACTTGTTGCTTTATGTAATGAAAGCTCCTTTTAATGGTTAATGGTGTCACTGCCCCAGTTCCTTGACTATTAAACATTAAAGATTTATCTTTCTTTCTGGAACTTAAAAAAAAAGCATCCTTTAAAAACTACATTGCATTTATGTTTTTATAATAAAGTTCTGTTCATAGTATGTTCTGTGCAGGCACTGAAGTCAGAGAGCGTGGAGTGGAGTCCTTGCTCTGCTGCTTTTTGTGGGATGGTCAAGCCAGGCTTCTGCTTTCTTTTTGTAAAATGAGGGTGACAGTACTTCAGGGTTGATTAAATGTAATAATGGCCCTTAATTAGGCAGAATGCTTTGTTCTGACCTGATCCAATCTTCTGTTCAATATACATTAAGAATAATTAGCAAGTTATGTTATTAATATAAAGTGTGATCAGTTAGCTACTGATTATATGAACTTAATTACAAATGAGAATAATTAAGAATATATTTTTATAGTAATTAATATGAAGAATTAATTGCAGCCTGATTGAAATGTACATGCTAGTTTTTTAATAAGCTTTCCTGAGTTGCATTAATGGTACAGTACTGAGATAAATAAGAAAAATAATTCATAGATTCACATTTAAGTTCTTACAAACCAGGAAGGTGAATACTTCCCGTTTGGATAAGTATGAATATTAATATTTTCAGTTCAGGTCAGTCACTCAGTCGTGTCCGACTCTTTGCAACCCCATGAATTGCAGCACGCCAGGCCTCCCTGTCCATCACCAACTCCCGGAGTTCACTCAGACTCGCTTCCATCGAGGCAGTGATACGATCCAGCCATCTCATCCTCTGTCGTCCCCTTCTTCCCCTGCCCCCAATCCCTCCCAGCATCAGAGTCTTTTCCAGTGAGTCAACTCTTCGCATGAGGTGGCCAAAGTACTGGAGTTTCAGCTTTAGCATCATTCCTTCCAAAGAAATCCCAGGGCTGATCTCCTTCAGAATGGACTGGTTGGATCTCCTTGCAGTCCAAGGGACTCTCAAGAGTCTTCTCCAGCACCACAGTTCAAAAGCAGCAATTCTTCGGTGCTCAGCTTTCTTCACAGTCCAACTCTCATATCCATATATGACCATTGGAAAAACCATAACCTTGATTAGATGGACCTTAGTTGGTCCACCTTGATTAGATGGACCTTAGTTGGCAAAGTAATGTCTCTGCTTTTCAGTATGCTATCTAGGTTGGTCATAACTTTTCTTCGAAGGAGTAAGCGTTTTTTAATTTCACGGCTGCAGTCACCATCTGCAGTGATTTTGGAGCCCCCAAAAATAAAGTCTGACACTGTTTCCACTGTTTCCCCATCTATTTCCCATGAAGTGATGGGACCGGATGCCATGATCTCATTTTCTGAATGTTGAGCTTTAAGCCAATTTTTTCACTCTCCTCTTTCACTTTCATCAAGAGGCTTTTTAGTTCCTCTTCACTTTCTGCCATAAGGGTGGTGTCATCTGCTTACTGTATGTTAATAAGAATATAACTAAGTAGAAAGTTAAATAACTTTTATTTGGGTTTCCCTAGTAGCTCAGTTGGTAAAAAACAAAAGCTGCCTGCAATGCAGGAGACCCTGGTTTGATTCCTGGGTCAGGAAGATCCTCTGGAGATGGGATAGGCAGTAAGAGGTTGTTAACAATAAGGGGCTGTTAAATAATAAGAGTTGTAAATAAAATGCTTTTACTTCCAAAAGGGTTAGTCCGTTATTTTACCCTATAGTGTTTTTATCCAGATTGTAGTTTGAGGGACCATGAATTTCTTATGAATACTCAACTATTTTCTTAAGCCAAAGTAAGTACTGAAATGGGATTGGTATTCACTTTACTTATTTACTTCTTTTCATCAGAACAGACCAGAAAAAGTTGTTTACTCAAAATTCAAAAGGATATAGAAGATGGGAAGCACCATCTTTAATATAAAACACTCATTCCCTAAGTACTTTTTTACTCTAAGAAAGATGGAGAGTAATAACTTGGCAGAACTTAATTATGAGTGCCGTTTTTAGTTTTGTGATTCGTCTGAATAGGGTTGCCGTCCTTTCTGCAGCCATTAGGATGTGAGGATGAAGAGGAGGTCTGAGTAATGTTTCTGCATTTACATTTGTATGATTTCCTTATGGTTCGTAGGCTTACGTTGGTTGCTCATGTTTAAACCTCTGTTTTAATGTTCCCTCAGGTTTTTGTTTCTGTTACTGGGGCCTGCAGGCAAGGCGCCGCAGTATCACGAAATTGGAAGGTCAATAGCCACCCTCATGACAGATGAGGTAAGGAACCCACCCCTTGACGTGGACACGGATTGTGAAGCGTATAATGCATATTAAAGTATAGACTCTCTTACCTTCTCTGGTGATTTTGAAGTGTATTTTTGGGTCTTTCTCTTACAGTATTTTCCTCTGTGCTCTCAGTAATATGCAGATTTGAATAAATCATCTCCTTGATGTAGATGTTATCAGTGGCGTCCCTGTTGTATATCTGTTTAAGCTCCTCATCGTTGCCTTAATAGAGTCTCATCTCTGTGCCTTTTGAACTCTATATGCTGTGACTGGCTCCTTTTCTCTGCTGTTGGCCCCGTCCACTTGGACCTTCTGCGCCTTGGATATATGATGCTCGCGGCGGCCTCTGGATGCTGAGCACTGTCTCCGCCCTTTGCCGCACCCCCTGCATGCTGCGCCCCTCGTCTCAGCCAGATTCCTTCTGCAGTGTCTCCTCCTCTGAGACACCTTCCTCAGCCACCCTGTTCTCCCCCATCCGTTTCCCTTCCTTCACCCTGCTTCACTTTTATAGGAGTTTCGTTATCCACCTGCAGGAGTGTATTCACGTAATTGCCCCTGAGTTCTTGAGTGCCGGGACTTTGACTTATCTGTGTTGGGCCTGCCAGAATTTCCCTGGTGGCTCGGTGGTAAAGAATCCGCCTGCCAATGCAAGAGACATGGCTTTGTTCAGTCCCTGGTCCAAGAAGATCCCACGTGCTGTGGAGCAACTAAGCTATGACTCCTGACTGAGCATTGCTCTAGAGCCGGGAGCTGTGCGTGCTGAGCCTGTGGGCCCGAACCACGGAAGGCTGCACGCTCTAGAGCCGGGAGCTGTGCGTGCTGAGCCTGTGGGCCCGAACCACGGAAGGCTGCACGCTCTAGAGCCGGGAGCTGTGCATGCTGAGCCTGTGGGCCCGAACCACGGAAGGCTGCACGCTCTAGAGCCAGGAGCTGTGCGTGCTGAGCCTCTGTGCCCGAACCACGGAAGGCTGCACGCTCTAGAGCCGGGAGCTGTGCGTGCTGAGCCTGTGGGCCCAAACCACGGAAGGCTGCATGCTCTAGAGCCTGTGCTCCACAGCAAGAGAAGCCTCCACAGTGGGAGCCCACACACCGCAAGCAGGAACTAGCCCCTGCTTAGCACAGCGACAGGAAAGCCTGTGTAGTAGTCAAGGCCCAGCCCAGCCAAAAACAAAAACAAAAACAGGAAAAGCAAAGAATTGTGCCTTCCAAACAGTAGGCACCCAGTCAGTAGGAACAGTCAGATTAATTAATTGTTTCAAGTAAAATTGTTATCATGCCTTATGATTATTCCTCTAGGACAAATGACATTAAAATGTTATTTCCCAAGTAAAATTTCCTCTTTCTAAAAATTGGTGTATATTAACATATCACTAGTTTCTTTTGTTGTTTTTTTACTGTTAATTTATCTGATAATACTAATAGTGAATTATTTTTTAAAGTTGTTATCAAAGGCGGGGTCAAGAGTTTAAGTAATTATCTTTATGTAGACTTAGTTATGATATCGAAAGTGGATTACTATGTATGGAATTTTCTTTCAACTTTAAAATCCTTTTACTCAATGTGTTTATTTTTCTTTAGATTTTTCATGATGTAGCTTATAAAGCAAAAGACAGAAATGACCTCTTATCGGGAATTGATGAATTTTTAGATCAAGTGACCGTCCTGCCTCCAGGAGAGTGGGACCCTTCCATACGCATAGAGCCGCCGAAGAGTGTTCCCTCTCAGGTGAGGACCTACACAAAGCTTTTTTGAGTTCCTTTTTCAAAATTTTTCATTAAACTTTTTCAAGTATTTTATACATTTTCAAAACTCAAAACTGTGTGAAGAACTGCACCTGGAGAAGTTGTCCCCACCACGCCGTGTCTGCCGTCCCCCCCCCGTCCCCGCCTCTTGCCGGTCGTCACTTGCTATTCGTTTGTTGTCATTCTTCCACTTTTTATTCAGTACAGGGAAATAGGAACATGTAGTCTTGTTTTCTCCTCTGTCTTACCAGACATGAACATCCTATATGTAGTGTTTTGCACCTTGCCTTTTTCATGTAACAGCATCTCCTGGCGGTGTGACGGCCCTCCGCACAGCTCTGTTGTATTCCACTATGGATGCACGCAGCATCTCCTGGCGGTGTGATGGTCCTCCGCACAGCTCTGTTGTATTCCACTCTGGATGGACTGTAGTCTCTCCTGTCCTGGGGCAGGCTGTCTTCAGTTTGCTGTTACAGACCACATCGTAGTGTTTGCCTGCCATCTTAGTCTTGGGCAGATGTGTCTGTAGGATAGATTCCCAGGAATAAGATTCCTGGCTTACATGGGAATTGACTTACAGTTTTAGCAAATGTTGCCAGAATCTCCTCTTCTTGGGTTGAACTGTTTTGGACTCATTTTGGTGATGAGTGAGAATGCCTGTTTCCCTGCAGCCTCACCAGCATGGTGTCTTGTCAAACTTTTGGCTATTTGTCAGGATGATACGTATCATTATCTTACTCTATCAGGCACTTTAATGTGATTTTAATTTGTATTTCTGTAATTAGTGAAGTTGAGTATTCCTGAATATTTGTTCATCACCCTCCACCAACTTTTTTTTAACATTTGAATTATTCATCGATCCTTTTGTGTTTATCATGACTTGCTATATAGAGAATGCCTACAGTTTATCTTTTCTTTAAATTGAAGTCTGTTTGTCCCAGTTTATTAAAAAGTTAAGCATTTTTCTGTTTGCTTGGTGATGTTGTCTTTATCATTTACTAAATTTCCATATTCATTCAAGTCTCTTTCTGGGGTTTCTTTTCCATTGATTGGTCTAGGCATGGACCACTTACACAGTTTAATTTCTGAGAGTTTTTGGTATATTTTAATATCTGGTAGATCTGTATTCATTCTTGACCTCTCTTACTCTTGTTTTTCTGAATTTGCTCGGTCATCTTTGTATATTTATTTTCATACTAGCTTTAAAATCAACTTTCTGTTTGAAATAAAGTGTGATTTTTAAAAAATTGTGATGGAAATTAAATTTCTACATGAATTGAGGGAAAATTGAAATCTTTTCAAGAACATGGTATATCTTTCCCCAGTTGTTTTCCTGATGGTTTTCAAGTCAGTTTTTGTGTCTTTAAGGAATATTATAAAATTCTCCTTATGGGCACCTTACACTTCTCTTGGTGAGTGTATTCATAAGTATTTTATCTTTGTTTCTATTACAATTGAGGTCTTTGTTCCATTATATTGGCTGTTGCTTTTATATATATGTATATACATGAAGACTATTGGTTATTGTAGATTCTTTTATATCCTGCTTAATATGTTTCCTTCCTTAATTCTTTTATTGTGTGTACTCATGTGGTCTCCAATAAAAGGTAATATTATTCGTTTTCTAACTCTTACACCTTTAACATGTTTTCTCTTGTCTAATGGTATTGACTAAAATCTCTGATAGTTTTACATAGTAGTTGACTTTAAAAGGGGCATTTCTTAATTTTTTCATAATTGTACTCAAAGTCATTAGTGTTTCTCTCATTACGTTACTATCATTGGTGCCAAAATACATATTTTATCATGTTAAGAGAATACCCTAATTTCTGTTTTATTGAATTTTTAAATATAAGTGAATGTTGAATTTTGTCAAAGGGCTTTTTAAGCATCTCTGGAGATGATCATATGAATTTTGCTTACCAGTTATTATGGTAAATCATATTAATAGGCTCTTTAATTTGAAGACACTCTTACATTGTTGGACTAGCCCAGCTTAGGCTTTGGAGTGCCTGCATCTTTGTCTAATGTTTTATTTAAGGTGCTTCCATCTCCATCTGTAAGTAGATTGGTCCATAGACTTTTGTGCAGTGTTTGCATTTTGGTGTCATTGAACTTGTTTCATAAAAACAGATTTGTAACTTTTCCTTTTTCTGTACTCTTTAAACTTTAAGTGGCTTAGAATACTTTGATTCTAGAAGTTTGGAAGACTTTTTAGTAGAATTTTCTGAGCTTGACTCTAGCTTGTTATTTCTTCTGTGGAAATTGGTTTGTGTAAGCGTTCTCTTTTTCTCTGGAGTCAGTTTTGGTAAGTTATATTTCCTAGAAAATTACCTATTTTCCTCATTTTTGGTGTCAACTTTGGGAAATTTTTTTTTTTAAGTATAGTACCCATTTTATCAAGATTTTTCACTTAGTTGCATGGGGTTGTGCTGTGTAGTCTCTCTCCCTCACTGTATATTTATATATTGTATATAAATAAAATTTGTGACTTTGCCTCCTTGTCTTATCTTTGATTGTATATTAGCTGATGATTTAATCATATTGTTCTAATAGAGCAACTTTTAATATCTATTTCAGTTCTCCTTTTTAAAAAAGTATATTGTGTTTTGTAACTCAGCTTCTGCATTTAGCTGTTTTCTTTTATTCTTTTCACTTTCCTTCAGGAAAGACTTTTTTCACATTTGGTGAATTAAATGCTTAATACATTTATTTTTCTCCTTTCATTATTCTTAATATAAGAGCTGCTTTGTTTTCTTGAATGATGCTTTTGCTGTATTTCATCAATTGTGATGTACAGTATTTTCATTAGACTCGTTTTGTGGGAGTTCAGTAACTTTGTTTCCTCTTTCCCCTTTGAACTGTGATATAGGTTAGTTTTAATCTTGACGTTTTCAAATGGTAGTGTTAGGGTCATAGGTAAGTCGTGCTGCTTGGTAAACACTGAGCATGTGGCCCAAGGAGCTCACTGCTGTGACTGGTCTGGGGACGGCCCTGGGATGCGCACCCCCCCACCCCATGGTTTCCTTTCTCCCCATCCCTCTTCTTTCCTCTGTCTGTCTCCCTTCTCTCTGTCCGTCTATTGCTCTATTCCCACGTCACCTCTCCCCCAACCCGCTTTTTTTTTTGGTCCAGTAACCTCTGACCTTTGGAGGTAACAAAACTTGCTCCCTGAGGAGGAGAGTATCTTTCATCATGAGAATAGTACTCTTGAATTTGTAATAAAACATAATAGGGAATTGATTTTTATGAAAATTTATTTGATGACTCATGCTACTTACATCTTAAGGGAAGTATTTAATAAGAAAAAATGGCATTTACTTTTTTCTTAATGTAAAGTATAAAGTACATTTTTTCAGTAGCATGAATAAGGAATTAAAATTCTAGTTGAAGAGATGTTTTATTGGATTTTTATGTCCCTGTTGCTGAGTAGTAATTTGAAATGATGTGTGTGAGTGTTCTATAGCATATTTGATGTTAGATTATAAAATAGAAAATGCCAGTATAAATTTGAAATATTAACAGAGACAAATTTTAGATTCTATTTCAAAGTGCAGTGTCTTTAAAGTGGAAGTTGATACTAGGAAGCATTTTTCTTTTGAGGAGTACTGGTTAGACATATGTAATCAATGGGAGAGCTCATGTTCCCTTTAATGAAGATGCTATTTTGGCTTCCTTAATACAGGATTCTGAAAGATGTGTATGTGTCGTTGTTTTTCTTTCTTTGTGAAATGCAGGAAAAGAGAAAGATTCCTGTATTTCCCAATGGATCTGCCCCTAGCTCGGGCGACGCCCCGAAGGAGGCAGCACACCACGCGGGGCCCGAGCTCCAGAGGACTGGACGGTGGGTACAGACGCTGCTTCCGTGCGGGCGTCTCTCGGGGGTAGAGACTGATGTGATGGACAAGGCAGAGATGTGCTTTTTCTTTGCAAGTGTTTGGAAACTAAGTTTGTCTAGTATTTTTCCATATTTTAAAAAATGGGTATTGTTTTCATAGGTATATAATGTTAAGGATAATTACTATGCATTTAAAAATAGTTTACTAGAATATATTGGGCTCTGTATACTAGGATTTAATTTAAAACAAAACCATTATGCAGCATATATGAAGAATACTGTAGTTCTGTAGTAGGTTAATTTAATTGGCTGCACAGAAGATTTCTTGAGAAAGTGTGGCGTCCTGTTGCCATTCTCACAGAAAGTCAGAACAATGGGAACAGAGAGGGATTGCAGCCGTTGTGTTGTGTGTGTGCAGAGACGTAAACCTCTTCCGTGAGCAGCATACCATGAGATGATGTAAAGTCAGGCAGAGAGGCATATAATCTCTGGAAACCCAGTTAGAAAAATTGTTGCAGAAGTAAATTCCTGGGATAAAACAATAGAAATATTGCCAGGTACAAACATTGTCTTAGAATTTTTTGTAGAGATAGAAAAATACCATGGTATGGCCGTAGTATAGAAGAAAGCATGTGGATAGTGATACTGTTTGCCCATTGGTGCTCCCTATGAGCTAAAGATCTTGGATCTTAAATAGTAGTAGTCTCTGAATATACTAGAGTAAGCCTCTGCCCCCATGCGAACGGTGCTCATTTGAGTTATGAGTATTGTTCTTCAAACTGAGGTAGGGTTAGTCACTAACAAGTTCAAAGTCAGGCCCCTACTGATGATGTTACCTGAGAATCTCATATAAATTTTTGACTTGATGATATAGTTTTATTAACTAGTTTATCATTGGCACCACTTTTATTACAAGTTGGCACCGTTTCCTTTATAGATTTTTTTAGTCCCATTGCTGTCGTATTATTTATAGGATAACTTCTTCCAGCTGTCAGTGTATGTTTAGGTTTATTTCACTGTTAACTTTGGAAACTACTGGAATGGTGAAGTTTGAAACATCTAGTGCGAGAGTCCCCAGCCCCGGCCCTGGTCCATGGCCCGTGAGGGGCCAGGCCTCAGAGCAGGGGAGAGCGGCGGGTTCACAGCTGCCCCCGTCCCTCACATCCTCCCTGGCTGTGGAAAAAGGGTCTTCCGTGAAACTGGTCCCTGGTGCCAGTAAGGTTGAGGAATGCTGACCTAAAGCACTTGAAAGCATAAAATTAACTTTTCCGGTGCATTTTTCTGCAGTAGGGATTTAAATGATCATAGATTTTATAAGTCACATGATCTTTTTGAATTACTGGTTTGCCACCAGTATTTATTGAGTATCTGCTGCTTCCCAGGCAGTGTTCTAAACCCTGGAGAGAATAGCAGTGAAGAAGGCAAGGTCCCTGCTCCTCACAGAGCTTGTTTTGTAGTGGAGTGCTTTCAGATCAGGTCTGATTGAAGAAACATTGAAATGAGAAGGATTTGACGCACCAATATAGATTTAAATTTACTAATTAAAACATCTTTGTTTTATTAATATACACACTGGTTTGACTACATATACAGTAAATTACACACACTGAAATAGTTTTTAGATTTTTTTCTAGACCAGAAATATTTATGTGTTTGGAGTATTAATTTTAAAAGTAAAATTATTTACTTCACTACTGAGTGACCCTAAGCACAGGTACTTACTAAAGGGCATTTGGGGACTTATGATTTATATTATAATTGCATTCCTGGTATTTCTCACACTTGCCTTTAAGATTTATGTAGATAATGATTAATAGCATTGCTTACACACATTTCCATAAATGGGCTGTTAGGTTTTATTTATTTTTATTGTACGTTTCTTGCACATTTGTGTTTGATATTGCATTTACTTATATAAATCGTTTGCCTGTAGTCTTTTCAGTATATACTCTGTAAGACGTAGATGTTTGTGTCTCTTTTAATTTAGTGAGATCTATCTTTCCGCTGTCAGTGGAGTAGATTAAATGAGTGTGTCTTCTAAAATTTGTACCATTATTTATATAGGATATTAATTTCTGTTGACAAATGCTAGGCACCAGCAGTTTTATGTAGCCCATAGTTTTAGTGTGAACAGCCAGAATCCTCTAGTGTACAGTTTGACGAGTTTCATCTCACCTATTTAGGCTTTTTGGTGGTTTGATACTTGACATCAAAAGGAAAGCACCTTTTTTCTTGAGTGACTTCAAGGATGCATTAAGTCTGCAGTGCCTGGCCTCGATTCTTTTCCTATACTGTGCCTGTATGTCTCCTGTAATCACTTTTGGAGGGCTGCTTGGAGAAGCTACAGAAGGCAGAATAGTGAGTACAAAGATTGGTAGTGGCCAGGCTCTTAGCTCCTCAGAGGCAAGTGTCGGTGTGCATTTGTCTCACGATTCCTACTTTTATTTGAAGAGTCTACCCACAGCATGATTAACCCGTCCCAAAGCAGACTTCCCCCAAAGGTAATTGCTGTGGAAAACATGGGGAAGCCATTTGAACAGGAGAAGATGCACAGTTGAGGTAAAAAAAAAAAAGAAAAGTTTTTCATGGCTTGCTGGATGAATGGTTTTATCAACTGAGTAAAAGGCTTGTATTGTCTTTGTGGGGGGAGAGGGTGGGGGTGTTCAGATGGACTGAACTCGTCCCGGTGGGTCGTGGGTGGGAGAATTTATCGGGGGCGGGGGGTGGGCGCTCTGGGTCTTTCAGGGCATCACAGGACTAGTTAGGGCCACGTGATTACCAGTAACTCATCTGCCCTGGTGGGTCCACCAGGCAGACCATTGGGAAGAAGGGAGCATAATTATGGACAATGATGGATTTTGAAGTGGTGTTTACTTTAATTTTGCTGTTACTAAACTTGTGTGAAAGTTGTCAAAAGTGTTAACTGGAAAGTATAACTGAAAACGACATCTGCATATTGACACGACTAGAATGAAAGCTTTTATGTTTCGTTCTGGGTAATACCATGCTGGGCTGTGATTACAGAGCCGCACCTGGTGCTGTGTGAAACTGAGAAAGTGATTTTTGTTGCTGTTTATATACATTTTAATGGCATTTAAGTGAGACAGTTTGTGATTCCTAAGTGTATTTTGTTTAATGATATTTACTCTTTGGAGAAAGTTTATTTTTTATAGATCTTAAGCTTTTTAAAAACCCACCAAACCTAAGTAGGAATTGCTTAATTCAAGCATTTCGTAAGCTGAACATGAGGTAAACCTGACAACTGAAATTTCCTTTCAACTCAGTTTACTTTCGGTTATTTAGATCCATTTACATTGTTCTTTTATATTATTATATCAGATGTACATCTGTATTTAGTAAGCTGCTTACAGCAGCTGTCACAAGTTGTATGTGTATTTCTGCTGGTCCCCAAGGAGGTGTGTCTTCTCTGTTACCATCACGGAAATTCTGCTTCTTCCCCTTGGACTGTCACTCACTGGCTCCCCGTCTCATCCTGCTCTCTGGTACCCCGTGTGTGTGATAGCACTCCAGACGCTGGAGCAGTGTGGACACGGCTAAGACACGGGCGTGTGTCTCTGTCCTCTGGGTCCTAACGGAGGGGAAGACGAGACAGTGTGTATGCAGTTCCTGTGTCGTGGTGTGCTGGGCAGCACGCGAGTGAGCTGGAGGAAGAGCTACAGAAGCTGCAATTAGAGAAGCAGAGGAGTCAGGAGGATTGTAGGGGGACACGGTACGGAGGCGCTGTGTGTATTTCGATGCTTTGTTGGAACTTCAGGTAAAAGTGGAGATGTTAGGAAGTGTGGATCCAGAGTGTCCAGAGTGGTAGGAAAGAAACAGAGTGGGAAGCTGAGATAGATGAGGCTGGCACTGTAAAGGGAGAGAAGTGGGAACTTATCCCCATTTGTGGGTTGGAAGGAGGAGGGGCGTGAGGAGGCAGTGGCCCAGCAGGTTAGACATAGGCAGCCGGAGCTTTGAGCGAGAAATCAGGACGGTATAACTTTGCAGAGACCAAATCAGAGGTAGAGAAAGAGGCGACAGGAGCAGGGGTTGTCCCGCGCCCTGCAGTGGAGCGGGTGAGGGGTGCCGAGGGTGGGCTCCTGCTGGGCGGCGTGGAAACTGAATGTGGGTTGGGGAGGCAGCAGAGGGGGGCTGTGATTTCTCTAGGGAAAGGTGGGCTTTGGTTTGGCAGGGAAGATAGAAATGGTTTAAAACTTGGGAGAAAGTAGATCTGGGTAGAGAAACTAGTGAATGTAGCAGTGAGGGGAGCGGTAAGGAAGGTCTCCAGGCCGAGCCTGCTTTCTCCACCCAGCACGGGGGGAGTCCATTCTCCACACCCCCAGCCCCCCTCCCCCCCGCCATGAGCGTTTCTTTATCTGCCATCTCCTTGTTTCTGTTTCCCTGCTTTCTATTTCTGGGTGACGTTTAGACATTTTTCCCCTTTGATTTGAGCTCTAAATTCATTCCTAAATATGCATACTGTAATTGAACCAAAGATTTTATAACAGCTTAGCAGTGTTTTTTGTCTGTGGGCAAGAAAACACATTTATCTCATCTAACTCATAAATATATTGTTAACATGAACTCTTCCTCATTTTGCCAAAAGTGAAGTCTGTATGTGGCTTTGATCCTGTTTTTATACTAAGAGTTGGATGTCTCATTTGCGACATAACTGTTTCTGCTGTGAGTTAGATCTTGACACGCTGTTAGTACTGATGTTGAGAGCTGCTACCATCTGTTGAGTACATCCCATATACCAGACTGTGTTCCTGCTGGTGTTTTCAGAAACACTGCTTCATTAAGCTCTCCTGGCTTTCATCACCCACATTCAAAGGTGAGGAGTTTGAGATGTGGCCGTGGTTCAGCAGCTCAGCTCACAGGAGGCAGCCTGCTTCCTCGGATCTGGTCCCCTGGAGCCCTGATCTCTGCCCGCTGCTCCCTGCCTCCAGGCCCAGGAGGGCTGTCTCTCACAAGCTCCTTCTCTTTGCTTTCCTGATGCTAGGCTTTCCCTTTTCCTGGTCAGTATTCCAGTTGACCTTGATGTTTGTGAATGGAAACTGCTTTCTTTCAGCCCCCACCTTCCTGTCTAGTGGCAGAGTCTATATCTATACACTTTCCCAACTGACCACCTAATAATCAGTCAGGGTGTGACATTGGTGGTGAAATAAAACTGGCCTACTAGCTTTTAAGATTTTTCTGAGTCTTTCATTTTATCATTTTAATCCAGCTTTAATGGGTTTTCCTTTTCTATGGTTTCCAGGAGATTTTTCATTTATTTGTGTTAAGCATTTCATTTTTTATATTTATTGGTTAAGCCAGTCATATTAGAATAATTTCTTTAAAATGTGTGGGAAATTGTCTTTGGAAATCAATTTGAGAACAATAGGACCATGTGATATGTCTTGTTCATCTGTTTGAAGGAGTAGATTTCTTTTTGGAACACACTGTATCAAACACTTCAAATACTTTTTATTTTTTTAAATGAACTATTTTGGACATGCCAAAATATTGAAAATAATATATGCATCTTTGTCCTCACCACGGGCTTCAGAAGTAAAGCATGTTGTCTAGAGGGGGTTGAAGCCTCTTGAGTCTGTCTTCCATGTACCCCACTCTCCCTGCCTCCCACAGTGTTGAGCTTTAAATTAAGGTTGATTGCAAAAGTTCACCTATAGTATGCTAAAACAAAACAATTCTGTAGTGTATTTAAAATATGTTTTTATTTTCCCTTATTTAAATGTTAAGTTTGAGATTTAAAGTTGCATTTGCTGTATTTTTTTAAACCACTTGATTAATACTTTTATTTTGCAGGTGTCTTACATGTACTACAGTAGGTTAGAGATGTGTTCACGATGTATTACTTTTATTCATTTCTTCTTTCCTTGAACAGAGTGCAATAGAGTCTCTTTTTGGAGCATCATTAACTGGGATTGCCTACTCGTTGTTTGCTGGGCAACCTCTCACAATATTGGGGAGCACAGGTCCAGTTTTAGTGTTTGAAAAAATTTTATTTAAATTCTGCAGGTATGTAATAGCTATCCACTTTTCACATGTGTTTACGTAAGTGTATATTATATATTATTGTATTAGCTTTAATTAAAAGTTCTCTGTGTATTTATTAATAGCTGGAAAAGAGGATCTGATCAGTGTGTATATATTTTCGGTGTTTGGGGCTACGGTGTGGCAAACGCTCCTCTGGCTCCTGCTGCCACCCCAGTCACCTTGAGTATAAAGTCCGTGGGTTTGAGTTCTGGATAAGCATGTCACGTGAGGGACAATAAAAATCCTTTGTGTTAGCAGATTTCAGCCTAGTAAGGTGTTAAATCTGAATTAGGTATTGTACAGTATGCCGGTCTTATTAGGAAGTTTAGAAAGAGGTGCGTCTAGGAGGCTGATGCTTGCTCTGCCAGGCAGTGGGGTAGTGGTTGTTCACGCACGGGGTCGGTGCAGGCCGCTGGCCCGTGGCCTCAGAATTTGACCCAGCAGTACTAAAATCCCTTTTGTGAGAGCAATGCAGCTGGATGTTAAGCCTGGAACAGCTTGGTGCTGTTACATGTTTGATTCACCTAATTCCTCTTGTTCTGGTTCTTTCTTCCCTGAGCAAGCTGATTCGGGTCTGGCATGATACACACATAAACAGAGAGTGTAGTGGCCTGACCTGTTTTAGGCTCACTTATTTGAAACTGAGTTGGAAAATGAGTCATGCTGTGGGTGGCGCTGGTGGTGGCGGAGCTAGTGGTGGGGAAGGTGTGACGGCGGGGCAGGGGTGTGGCCGCCCTGTTCACACTGGAGCCCCGGGTCTGCAGAGAGGGCAGCACATGTCCGGGTGTCCTGGAGGCCGGCGTCTGTCGCTTATGCCTCATAACTTATGCCTCACATTCTAAAGTGAGCTCTTTAAGTACATATTGCCTGGTAGGTTTTCGCTGTAAAACTTGTATAAGTAAAATATAACCGTTAAGTCTAATAACAAGCTAGTCTTCAGTTGAAGCAAAAAAAAACACATAGAGCTTTCTCTAGTCATTATTTTGTTATTCCTTAATAAGCTGTCTTAGAAATCTCATGTTTTTGTACTGTTCTTACTGCTTATTATGGAAATTTTAAGTACCAATACTGTTTGGCATGTATATGTTGATCGTGTCCACATTTATTTTTCTTTCCAAACAGAGATTACCACCTCTCCTATCTGTCTCTGAGAACCAGTATTGGTCTGTGGACTTCTTTCTTGTGTGTTGTTTTGGTTGCAACAGACGCAAGCAGCCTTGTGTGTTACATCACGCGGTTCACGGAAGAGGCTTTTGCAGCTCTCATCTGCATCATATTCATCTACGAGGCTTTGGAGAAGCTCTTCCATTTAGGAGAAACATATGCCTTTAATATGCACAACAATTTAGAGGAACTGACCAGCTACTCGTAAGTGTTTCTATTTCCCCTAATATTAAAATGTATTTTTGCAGACGTTTCAGAGCAAAAGAAAACAGATTTTTTTTTTTTGCAACATGATGCTCACTGTATATCAAGCTATAACTACCCAACTGGCAATACGGAGGTTGACTTGTTTGTTACAGGTGAGATCTTACCAAAGCACTCAGTGAACATAAACGTGACTGAACAGATTGAGTCACTGTTATTCCATGAAACAACTTGTCCAGGTGTATATATTTTTGATTTCATGTTTAAACTGGATTGGCCAATTTAAGTTCAGTTGTTTGGCAGCTGCCCACCATCTATTTACATATTGTTCATGTTGTGCATTTTCATTAATTTTTGTGGATGTTACTTTAAAATATAATTTCAATATACTGTTGTATGCTGTTTAGTGGATTATTTTCTTCGTGATAAAGGATGAAATGAAAATATTTTAAGACTCAAAAATAAAATGGGATTTGAGAAGTAATTATAATAGTTGCAAATGGTTGGCAGACATTTAAACGTCACGAAGGTTATTAAAACTGACACGTTCGAGGTGGATGCCTGTATTTGGTGTCCTGCGCACAGTTAATGTGAGCTTGAGCCTGCATTTGGTGAACTTCACAGAGGAAGATGGTGACCAAAACCCTTCTTCCTCCTGCCCCCCACCCCGTGCTGCCGGGTCACCCTTTTCCTCCCCCACTGTCCTCCACGCTCTTAGCTTTGATGGACAGAGGACGGAGGAGTCTGCAGCTTCCTGTAAGATACTGACCTGTTTGAAAATATTAGCGACCCTTCGATACCAATTCTATTTTGTGTCATCTTTGTTCTCAAACTAGTAATTTTTTTTTAATGTAAGTTTTTGTCTTCTCTCTTTCCCTGTTACTCTGATCTTTAAGAAGCGTGAGCATGATTTTCATAGCTCAGGACAGCGGTTAGAGCATTGTTCCTGTGTGTGCAAGTCTTTTGTTCAGCTGACATTTTGTGGCAGACACTGTGTTGAGTGTTGCTTAATATTCATATCAGTATTAGTCATTCCTGTCTTTGTGAGCCATTCGTGTCATAGCCCCTTTTGTGTATGAAGAAACTGAGGCTCTTTAAGATTAAAACTTGACTTGGGTCAGATAGCTAGTAAATGACAGAGCCTCCGTGAATCCAGAGTCCAGCCTCCCACCTTTTCTCAGATAGCTCATGGTCCAGTTGAGAATATTTTTGTTTGTTCTTTTCATTTTTAAAATCGATATTCAGAGATTTGTTTTCTGATGTGTGTGTTTCTAGCTTTTTCAGGCAGGTCAGATAGTTCTGGGTATGAACTGAATTCTGATTAGTTTGACTCTCCTAGTGCTGTTCTGAAAAATGATGTTTTACCCATTACTTTAAGGGTGACTCTTAAGATGAATAAAGGAATTGCTAGAATTCCTGGAATTAACAAGAGTAGAAGTTGTACTGGTTCCCAGTGCCTGTTGTGTGTGTGGGCAGCAGGGCGGCAGCAGCTCCATGGGGTTAAGTGATGAGATTCAATGGAGGCTGATCATGTTAAATGTGGTGTCTTCCCAGACTTTTAAAGAAAATAGTTCTGCCCCAAGGGATGTGTCCAACTAGTTTCATTAAGTAAGCATTTTCTTTATTTATGTAAGCCAAACTTCATTCCATTCCGTTGTTTCTGAAATGTTTTCACTTTTTTCCCCATGCATTATATTATAACATGGAATAAAGAAGTTAGAAACTACTCCACTGTGTGACTGGTTTAATACAGTATAAACATGAAATTCAGAATCCTTAAAACTGTATCCACTTCTGATTTCTCAGATGTGTGTGTGTTGAGCCTTCTAACCCTGGCAATGAAACGCTGAAGATGTGGGACGAAAAGAATGTGACGGCCCGTGACATTCCCTGGGGGAACCTCACTGTGTCTGTGAGTATAAATGAAGTGAAGGCTAGTGCAAACAGCCTCGTTCTTGAGTTTTTTCTGAGTAAAATGAAGTGAAAGTCGCTCAGTTGTGTCCGACTCTCTGCGATCCCATGGTCTATACAGGCCAGAATACTGGAGTGGGTAGCCTTTCTCTTCTCCAGGGGATCTTCCCAACCCAGGGATCGAACCCAGGTCTCCCGCATTGCAGGTGAATTGTTTTTACCAGCCGAGCCACCAGGGAAGCCCAAGAATACTGGAGTGGATAGCCTGTCCGTTCTCCAGTGGATTTTCCTGGCCCAGGAACTGAACTGAGGTCTCTTGCATTGCAGGTGGATTCTTTACCAGCTGAGCTACATGGGAAGCCCCTTTCTGAGTAAACCTATGTTTTCTTTTTGATTGATGGATATCGTTTTCAGAATAGTGTTATGTTGACCAAATAGGAATTATCCCATTTTTAAAAATCATATCCTGAAGTGTAGAAGCTGAAACAAACGGAACCTGAGATCAAGGCAAGAGAGATCAAGATGGACTATGTTTGGCTTCCAGGATACTGAAAAAAAGAAGTGAAAGTGTAGTCGCTCAGTTGTATTGACTACTGTAGCCCTCCATGCCCCTCTGTCCATGGAATTCTCCAGGCAAGACACTGGAGTGGGTAGCCATTCTTTTCTCCAGGGGACCTTCCTGACCCAGGGATCGAACCTGGGTCTTCTCTGTTGCAGGCAGATTCTTTAACATCTAAAGCACCAGGGAAGCCCTCCGAGATATTAATTATTGGAAAGATGTGAATATGCTTTCAGGTCTCTAGTTCCTCTTGGATTCATATGCTCATCGGCCTGTGGTTGCAGGTCCTGAAGTTAACAGTTCAGCAGCTCGCACTTGTCCTGCCTTCTGTTGTTCAGTGTATCTCTCTGGGACCCACCTGTTCAGGACATCAGGAATGCTCAGACTGAACCTGTTTACCTTGAAGAAACTAGTCTGACTTGAGAACTGAGAGAAAGAAAAGGAAGAAAAGAGTAGAAATGTATAATGAGCACCTACTGGGTGCTGAAGACTGTTACACACATATTTTTGCATTTTGTTGGGAAATACTGTCCTAGCTCTAGAGTAGCTGTTTTGGTCACTTCCCAGGTTGGGATTTAGAAATAAAGGTGTCCAGTGACGCTAGCAGTATCAGTGAAAACCCACCATCCCCTGAGCTACTTCCTCTGGTGCTTTTTATATCATGTAAGCAATTGTAGGTCATTCTTTTCTCTCTTAGGGTGATAGTTAGCTCCTGAATATGCGGTTGGAGGGATTTCATCTGCAGTGCTGCCCCACTGGTCGTTTACATCTGTGCCGTGTGGTGCAGCAGTCACTGGCCACATGTGTCTGTATTTAAGTGTACAGTAAATAAAGTTAAAAGTTGGGTTTCTTGGCTGCACCAGACGTGTTCCACGTGCTCATTCCTGCCGTGTGACTGGCTGCTGGCTGGTTGTATGGGCGGTATAGATTTATGACAGCTTCCCAACACGGATGGTCCTGGGCACAGTGTGGACACAAAGCACGGTATCAGTAAGTCATCAGCTTAGAATAGTGCTGGACTATTGTGTATTGAACAAGTAATTTTTGTTCTGAAAGAGAGTTAATAGAGGTGTTCAAATGAAAGTGATTTGTTAAAAAAATAAAAACAAAAAAACTCATTTCATGTTGAATAGGATGTCCTAATATTTCAGATTACTTATTTGGTCTGTTCAGTGTGGTTTTTTTTGATACCCAATAGGGCCATGTTAAGTTTCCTTGTATAGCTGAAGCTTTTATTTCTATGATCCATGTTGTAAACTGTAGGGTTACTAATGTTAGCACACAGAAATTGAGAGTAATGGATTCTCAGTTTGGCTATTGAGAATCCATCAATGGATTCTCCTTTGACTATTTTTTTGTTTCAGTAAACCTGATTTGTTATGTTTTGAAAATGAATCTCATTAGAAAATAAGTAAAGAGAAAAGGACTTCAGTTGTTTCTGTGAATCTCTGGTTGTCTTTCAGTTTTCTTTTCCCTCAAAAGGAAAATCAAGTCAATATATATCCATAATTGTGCTATATTATTGATTATATTATTGATTTTATTAATGGAAATATTTCGGTGGTTCACTTTACTGCTTTAATCTCACCTTTAGAAAAGTCAGAAAAAAGTCAAAAAAGCCAAATACAGTTTTTACTATAGAGTTGAATTTAGCATTATAGCCATCTCTTATTCAGCACTGTAAAGGCAGAGTAGTAATTTTCTGACTTTTGATTTTATTTTAAGCAACTTGTTCAAAAATAATGGAAAGATAGTAAAATTGCTGACCAAGGATACAAACGAAATATTTGGGAATTAATACTCAGTATATAAACCTTTCACTAAAGGAAATAAAGAGCTGAAAGAAGAGGGTGTATGACATAGTAACTTGAAAAAATACATTATTTCATTTCAGTGATTTCTGAGACGCACAGATTTGTCAAATCATTACCTCTCTGAACTCAAGATGTGTTTTAAAATTGATTGTGTTTTAACGTTGACGTGATGGTGAGTTTTTCTAAGTGAGACAAAATAATGGCGTGTCTTTTGATAAGTAGCATCTTACAGTCAAAGAAGCTCCTCACTAATTTATTGGATCTCTGAGAATCCCCTTTATCCCTCCCTTTTCTGTTTTTCACCCCTTTTTTTCAGGAGTGTAAAATCTACCATGGTACATTTGTAGGATCAGCTTGTGGTCTCCATGGACCTTATATTCCAGATGTGCTCTTTTGGTCTGTCATCTTATTTTTCACAACGTTTTTTCTGTCTTCATTCCTCAAGCAATTTAAGACCAAGCGCTATTTTCCTACCAAGGTAATTGGGGTTTAATTTCGGAGTTCTTGTAATTCTCATGTTTTTAGTTTTCATTTCCTTGATTTATTTCAAAACAATAAGATACTGTTTGAGGTTAGTAATTTTATGTCAAGTAGCTGTAAGGAAAGTATTCACAGTGAAAAGTGTAGCAAACGGACACGTGGACGTAGGGCAGAGGAGGAAGGTGGGACGAACTGAGCGCATTGACATACACACCGCCATATGTAAAACAGATAGCTAGTGAGCAGCTACGGTGTACCACGGGAGCTCAGCTCAGTGCCCTGTGACGACCTGGAGGGGCTGGGTGGGAGGGAGGTGCAGGAGGGAGGGGAGTGTGTGTATACATGGAGTTAATTCGCTTCATTGTACAGCAGAAACTAACGCAACATTGTAAAGCAATTATATTTGAACAAAACTTTAAAGGTGTCTATTCCCTGTCTGAGCTAACAATAGAAAGACAGTGGCATCAAGGGACGTGATAGGTTAGTTGTGAAATGCATTTCTTATCTTTTGTAGAAAATAGTAGTTACAAATGTGTTTCACTGATGCATCATCACTAATTAAAAAGCTCATTCACACTTTCTAGCGGCATATTTAATCTGTAAAGGATATGAATTACTTAGAAAGGACAGATTTCCATGTCTATACTAACATAACCCCTTTAACATAGGTGCGATCGACAATCAGTGACTTTGCTGTATTTCTCACCATAGTAATAATGGTTGTAATTGACTACCTTGTAGGAGTTCCATCTCCTAAACTTCATGTTCCTGAAAAATTTGAGGTAAGGATTAAAACACTTGGCTATTTGTTACTGGGAAATACCAGACTACTTTAAGATACTGCCTCCTAGGTAATTATTTTTAAAATATGCACATTCTCTGTGAAGAGCTGATGCTTTGAAAGGAAAGATTATATATACGTTGCACAGATATAAACAATGACAAGATGAACGGAGACAAGTGAACATATTGAGGAAATAAGCGAGAAGGTATCAAATCGAGCCCATCACAGAGAGTGAGTGGAAATACTCATAGTGAGGAGACCAGTGTCCTGCTCTCATAGCTGGAGTTCACGATACCCTCTCCAGGTGAAAGAAACATTCTTTATACCTTTGTGAAGAAGTAACTCAAACTTGAATTTATAAGAGTAGCAAGGGGATCCTAATTAAAATTCCTAGAAGAGTGATTGAGACATCTGACAGTAATTGGAAAGTGTCTTGTAACATTTTTCAGCAGAGTCAAGAAAGAATTTTTTTTCCACAAGAAAAATGATGCTTAGTCTGAGGAACCATGAACTCTTTGGTTGCATTAGAACTACATATCTTTTGTATTGTTGCTGTTCAGTCACTCAGTCATATCTGACCCTTTGCCGACCCCATGGCCTGCATAACGCAACATCTGATAATTATTTTCCCTTCTAAGTTGGAGATGGTAGGTTTTGAATAGTTTCTGGAAATTTTTAATAGTTAAGTATTTGTGTCATTGTATGTATTTACATATAACAAATTATATGACTTCTTTGAGAAGCAGAAAATTTAAAGGGGATTAGAAATAAGGAATATAATGAAGATAAATTTAGTCTGTTTTCTCTCTCACTGGGGTTAAAAAATAGATCATTTTTAAAACCTGTGTCCTCTAAAGTAGAATACATCGTGGAAAATGATCCTCAAATTATATGGATCTACTCATATTTTATCTAAAAATTAGAAACATTAAGCTTTGTAATGTTTATGATGCAAATTTCACTATAAAGATAGTTGTTAGTAATGTAATGCATAGGTGAATATAGAATCATTTGGGTAAATAAATGTCTTTTTGTTGCTAAGAGTATATAAATTAAAAAGTTTGGAGACCTTTGCTTAAAAGCATAGATATTGAGCCACTAAAACTTTTAAGTTGTTAGATATGACTATATCTAAGTCATTCTGTGTTGACCAAGTCTTACAAATTGACAAAACTGTGAATTATATTAATGTAATTTCCTGTAATCCTGGTCGCACTTCCTTATTCCGGTTCCAAATATACCTTTGTTACTCATTTATCTAGCTTTGAAGTATCAAACTGACTTCAAGGCTTATTAAATACACCTGGGGAAGTACACAGTTAGGAGTACACGCGTCATATAGACAAAACATTTTTTCCCGTGTGCGGTATTGACTGTGGAGTGTTGTCATGTGTATCAGTGTGGGGACGTGAGAATATCTGAGTTTGAAAATGGTTTAATTTCCCTTTTATGTTGGCAGATGTTTTCTTGTAGAAAAAAATAGGCTTAACATAAAGGCTAAGGGATAGAAATATGCTTAAATTTCAGTATATCCAGTACCCTCCAAGAACGCTAGATCCTTAGGAGCTTTAAAAACGTTTCATTATAAGGCAGATTTTATGTCACAGCATTGAAACATGCTCGTATCTGATAACGTGTCAGGGTTTTGTCAGTCCCTGCTTTGGAAGAGCAGTGGCCTGAGGCCCCGTGGGGACTGAGCGCTGCCGCTGCCACGGACTCGTCTGTAAGATCTTCCGTTTAGTAATAGTTTTAAGAGTTGACCTCGTAGATAGTCTGACTTCACTTTATATGGAGTGGATAGGCGTGTGTTGAAATGAAAGTCTGCTTCACTTACCTGTTTCTGCATAACAAATCTCCTAAAACATCATATCCTTAAAGAACAGTTCTTTTTGTTCATAAATCTGTGGTGTTGGCCCTAGGCTAAGGTGGGGGCGGTCTGGTCTCCTGGTGAGGATCTTTGGGTGCCTGCTGTCTTTACTGCCTCGGTGGGGGCATGTCTGGGAGCTCAGCACAGAGGCTGAATGAAGGGACTGGGAGCTGCCTCCTACTCCTGTCTCACCATCCTGTGTCTCATCCGCAAGAAGCTCATCCAGGCTTACTCAGAGCTTAACCCCGGGGCTCCAGGAGGCTGGAAAAGCAGCAGCAAGGTCCTTCCAGGTCAAGACGCAGGATCGCAGGGTCTCCGTGGCCTTGTTCCCAGGCCCAGGGGGAGGACGTAGATTCTGCCTTGGGATGGAGAGGGTGGCTCAGTCACGTGTGCAGGGACCTGCCTCGGGGACAAGAAAATCCCCACGAGCGTCTCTGCGGATAACTCACGACGGAGCCCAGTGTCCAGTTCTTCCCCACGCCTTGGCATTTCTTGAGGGTAGACACAGTCTGTGCTGTTAGAAGGAAACTTTTCTTTCTTCCTTTGAATTTTTCGATGTTTTAACAGCCTACTGATAAAAATAGGGGCTGGATCATAAGCCCACTGGGAGAGAACCCTTGGTGGACCTTATTAATAGCTGCCATTCCGGCTCTGCTTTGCACCATTCTCATCTTCATGGATCAGCAGATCACAGCGGTGATCATCAACAGAAAGGAGCACAAGTTGAAGGTAAGTTTCAGAGTGGGTCCCGAGACTTGTTTCTTTGAGTTGGAGGGGGTGAACTTGAGTTTCCTTCTCTGAGTAGTGCAGACTTTGAACCTGAAAGAACAGGATGTGCTGACGGATACTCGTGTGGTTCCCCTTGCAGAAAGGAGCTGGCTACCACCTGGACCTGCTCGTGGTTGGTGTCATGCTGGGGCTGTGCTCTGTCATGGGCCTTCCGTGGTTCGTGGCTGCGACGGTGTTGTCGATAAGTCATGTCAACAGCCTGAAAGTGGAATCTGAATGCTCTGCTCCCGGGGAGCAACCCAAGTTTTTGGGCATTCGTGAACAGCGGGTGACAGGGCTAATGATTTTTATTCTAATGGGCCTGTCTGTGTTCATGACTTCAGTACTCAAGGTAAAATCTCTTTGTTACAGTGTTTTAAAAATCTTTTTTTGTCATAAAATTTATACTTGGTGGTATGAAAAGGAAACATTCAAATATCTAAAATAGTTTCATTTCCTAGAGTTTACTTGGAAAATAATATTTTGGAATGGTGGTTGCTGTGGTAGGCATCAGGGTTAGATTGTATCCTTTTGAAAAATAATGTGAAAGGCTACTGTTAAAGACTAGAGTTTTGGAAGAAGTTCATCTGTGGCTTAGTTATGATCTAAAGGAAGAATATACCTAGAGAATTTTATAAGCATATTAGTGGAAGTAATATTGAAAGGTGGATGAAATAGTAATTTACCTGAAATGTAAAAAAGAATACTGCTATGAATCGAATTAGTACCTTCTTCCTGATGAACTAAATGAGATATAAGTGGTAGCACTCATACCTTTTAGTCACATCTGAGGTTTACTATGCATATTCTACTGAATCTGGTAATTTACCAAAAAACCAGTCCTAGCAAACCTAGCTAAGGATATAATCTGGTATTTTCTGTTCATCACGAAAGAGCTCAACTCCA
This sequence comes from Oryx dammah, assembly GCF_014754425.2. Classification (NCBI taxonomy): domain Eukaryota; kingdom Metazoa; phylum Chordata; class Mammalia; order Artiodactyla; family Bovidae; genus Oryx; species Oryx dammah. The sequence goes on from NW_024070193.1 coordinate 58,500,343, forward strand.
TTTTTGTCTGCTTGTAAACTGTTCATAAATCACAGTACAAATGTGGAGCATTGTATGCGTGTGTGCTACGAATGGGCTGAAAAAACTGCTGTCAGTACTAGAATTCTTCGGCCTTCTTTTGTGGAGCCAGCTAATTGGCCAGATAGTTGTTGAGTAGTTTCTGTACTTAGTTACTGAGGAAACAGTAACAAATAGGACAGTGTCTGCTTTGAAGAATTTGGCAGTCTGGCTGGTGAAACAGACAAGACAGATGGGCAGATGGGCAGTTTCTTCATGGTGGGGAGTGTCTTGTTAGAACAGCAAGAGACGAGGAGAAGCGTGCGGTGCCCCCTGCTGACCAAGGTTGCCCTTTAACATGTTTTTTTTTTTTTTTTAGTAGTTTCAAACATTTTAAAGTATTAATTGCATATAAGCAGAAAAATTCAAGTAGAATATCAAGAAAGCTCTAAAATGAAAAGCTTGTTTTCTCACTTTCCAAAAGCAACGCTCTAGATGTTAACTTTTTACTCCTTTGTTTTTTAAGATATTTTGTTAGTCAGTGCCATTACGGTTCTACATACTTTTATAATGTTATTTCTAACTTTATTATCTTTAATGAAATAGTGAGAATAGTGACTCTCACTGACCAAGATAGTGATTCTTAAAGGCTCGCCCAAGGACCTCTGTCTGGGGTCGCAGGAGCCGTGCTTGCCCAGGTGTGCGCCTGTGTGAGGCAGGGTTGTCCTCACGGCCTTTGGCCAGAACCGCGTAGGCAGCACGCTGAGCTAGGTGCAGGCGTGAGAGTGGGGTCCTCTGTTACCACCCACTGAAGAGAGTTACAGGGACACGGAGTAGTGCTGCTCTTCTCACTTAACCTTACGTTCTTTGGAAATGACAGCTTTCCAGTAAAAGTATGTTCTTTATATTACCTTGTAAGGCGTTTATTATTTTGAAATGAACTAAGAATAACTATTTAAGAGTTTTCTTTTAATTTCTAATGTGGTGAGTATCTATTTCTGATACAACTACTTGCTTATTTATTTATGTGTCTCTCTAAGTATAGAATCCACAAAGGCAAAAATATTTGGGAGGAGGGTCCTCTGTACTTGTTAGGAGTGAAAAGGGGTCCTTAGACTAAAAAGCTTGAGAGCCTCTGACCTGAGGTTATATCTTTCATGAGGATTCACCCCCACACCCCCTTCTCCCTTTCATCACTTGTTTTTTGGTTGGCTACATTTTATTATTGTAAAGGTTGCCCACATCTACACTCATTTTTCTTTTTTTGTAAGTTAAATTATAGAAATGTAAACCTTCGGGGGACGTGTAATCAGTGTTATGATGATATAAAAATACTCGCCAAGGACTAAGCAGTGAGATCAGCCTGTGTGGAGGCAGAAATACACCTCACTTCCCAAACTCCTACTGTTTTAGAATAATAGCCTGATAAGTTTTCTTAATATCTGTTAACTTTTCTTTTTAAAAAAGTACATGTTCCACTTTTTCTTGTATTGCTAAATGAATTTTTTTATAATGCTAAAGGAACTCCTTGAGTAATTTTTGCATGTATGGTGCCATAATTAGTGAACTTTCAGAGGTCTTACACGTTTGTTTAGTAGATGGGTATTCATTTCAAGGTTCAAGTGTATTTTACTTTGAGTCTTAAAGTTGTTGTTGCTTGAAGATCAGTGGTTCTGATAAGAGATCTGATATCTATTTGGTGTTTGTATCTTCAGAAGCATTTTTTACCATTCTCAGTTCAATTCAGTCATTCAGTCGTGTCCGACTCTTTGCGACCCCATGAATCGCAGCACACCAGACCTCCCTGTCCATCACCAACTCCCGGAGTTTATCCAAATTCCGGAGTTTATCCAAATTCATGTCCATTGAGTTGGTGATGCCATCCAGCCATCTCATCCTCTGTCACCCCCTTTTCCTCCTGCCTTCAATCTTTCCCAACATCAGGGTCTTTTCAAATGGGTCAGTTCTTCAAATCAGGTGGCCAAAATACTGGAGTTTCAGCTTCAACATCAGTCCTTTCAGTGAACACCCAGGGATCATAGTGTTTTGCAATTTCACCGTGGTACTTAGGTAGATAGGTACTTTTTAGTTTACCCTGCTTGTCTCTCTGTGCATCCTTTTACTCTGGAAACTTGGGCCTTGACTATGTGAATATTCTTTAGCTGTTTATTTCCTCTTCTGTTTTCTCTTAGATGTTTATTCACTTTCAAGTAGACAGATGTTAGACCTCCTGGATACATAGTTACATTCCTCTTCTCTACTCTCACTGTTAAAATTTCCCCTATTTTCCTTATCATTTTAATGATCTCTTTAGTCTTGTCAAAATCATTATTCTAAAATTCTTTTAAATTATTTTGATAATTATATCTTTAATTTTTTTCATTCTGGTTATTCCTTTTTTCCTAGCATTCTAAAGTTGCTTTAGGCATTGAGTATTATCTTGGAGTTCCCTGAGGGTACTGATGAAACTTCTGCTGTGTTTTCTTGCCTTCCGCTGTCCTTAGTTCAGCACATACAAGGTTGTGTAGTAGGGAGTGAGTATGAGTCTCCGCTGGCTGGCGGTTAGGTCTCCTTTCCTCAGCGGGCTCTCCCTGGGTGGGTTTTGACGTGGTGTTTGAGTCAGTGTTGCTAGCCTTCCTGTGGAAGACCTGGACATGGGCTTGTAGGCAGTTTGGGATCCTACTTCCTGCTGAAGTAATGAGAACGTTCTTTTGGGAAGTGGTGTTTATTTCTTATATATGTTCAGTAAATGGCACTGTTTAACAGTCACTGTAAGGGTAGTGACAGTGATAATCACGGCTAATACTTTTTGAGGGGTTTAATATGTACCTTGTGCTTTTCTGAGTATTCTGTGAATTTGAAGTTTTTAACCTTCAAGCCAATCTGATGCAGAAGCTAGAAGAAAGAGAGGTTAAGTCTCAGTAAGAGGTTAAAAGGGCTTTTAAGCCAAATAGTCTGATTGTGGTGCCTGTCCTCTTAACCATGGAACATAGTCCCTTCTTAGAAGAGAGCATCAGAAGATGATTCTTCAAGGTTATTGTATACTAGCACTTTTCTTGTTTGTAGAAAAGTTCAGTGTCATGACTGAAGTGCGTGTGATCACCATTATCACAAGGGTCATCACTGACTGCGGAGAAGGCGATGGCGCCCCACTCCAGCACTCTTGCCTGGAAAATCCCATGAACAGAGGAGCCTGGTGGGCTGCAGTCCATGGGGTCGCTAAGACTCAGACACGACTGAGCGACTTCACTTTCACTTTTCACTTTCATGCACTGGGGAAGGAAATGGCAACCCACTCCAGTGTTCTTGCCTGGAGAATCCCAGGGACGGGGGAGCCTGGTGGGCTGCCGTCTATGGGGTCGCACAGAGTCAGACACGACTGAAGCGACTTAGCAGCAGCAGTAGCAGAAGCATCACTGACTGAGTGTGAAGCTCAGTCGTGTCCTACTCTGTGTGACCCCATGGACTGTAGTCCTTCAGGCTCCCCTTTCTGTGGGACTCTCCAGGCAAGAAGACAGGAGTGGGTTGCTGTTTCCTCCTCCAGGGGATCTTCCTGACCCAGGGATTGAACGTGCGTCCCCTGTGTTTCCTGCAGTACAGGCAGATTCTTCCCCAGTGAGCCATCGGGGAACTCCCTGTCATCACTGAAAAATCTTTTAAATCTGTCTCATAGGAACTCACAATGTTTTTATGTATCTTTTATGTGAAATTGCTTTAGTTGCATGATTTCTAATTGTGGTCCTTTTACTTCCAGTTCATTCCAATGCCTGTTCTATATGGTGTTTTCCTTTATATGGGAGTTTCCTCATTAAAAGGAATCCAGGCAAGTCATAAGCATTTAATGATTTTGTAGAAAAACTTAAACGTTGTACATTTTCAAACATTGTTTTTGTGATGGTAGTGATGTATTCTCAGCTTTGATATTTTGGCAAATTAACTATTGACTTCAAGTCCACATTTTCTAAATAATTATTGTTGTACATTTTTTTCCCCTGAAAGTGACATCATGACCTATGTCCTTACATATTTTAATGGAAGCTAATGAAAAGTAACTATCAATGAAGGCTAATATAGTAAGAGGGAGGATTAAAAGGATTGGAATGGGGGAAAAAGGGTATCACTGGCATGTTGGAACAGCAGTTTCAGTTGCTGAAAAAGAAATGTAGCTATTAGTTTTCTATAACCATGGCAACACCTGCTGTTTGTGTGGGGCAGTGCAGTTCATAGAGCCTGGTACTAAGCGATTTTCTGTTATCCTCAGAACAACCTTGGGAAGCAGGAAGGGAAGAAATGCTAATTTTGTAAATTGTGACGCAGAAACAGACTCACTGAAAGTTTTTCACTGAGCAGTGGAGCACAGGCTAGAATCCAGTGATGTCACCGCTGTTTGGCTCATTTGCAGCCTTTCTTGGGCAGGCTGACGGAGCGCGCTAGGATTTGTGTGGATGCAGCCGTCATGCACGACGTGCAGCTGCCCGGGCGGCGCTGGCACCACTCCCGGCCGCAGACGGCATGCGGTCCCAGCTCCAGGGCGCCGGGCGCCTCAGACGCAGCAGCCTTGCTGTCTCACACAGTCCAGGCTCTGCCTTCCTGTGGTCAAGAGACGCTCTCATTAACTCACTTTATTGTTTTGCAATAATTTTGTGAGGTGTGTAGGGCTGCTCTTATTCCCAGTTTATAAACAGGCCCAGGGAACTGCTCATGGTTTCTGCTTCATTTGGTGAAAAATTGGTGATTGTTACCTCAGGTTATTTTCATAGAAATCGGTCATGATAGATCTAGAAAGAACTCTAGGAGATTGTTACTCTCTTATTTTACATATTAGATAAAGAGGTCAAAGAGATTAAAGGAGTTGTGCGTCTTTTCATAGATAAGTTTGTGGAGCTAGTTTAATTCCCCAATTTAAAACATGTTGACTTGAGTTTCTGATTCATGAAATCACGTTTGTTCAAATGGTTGCCTTGCTTTTTTTCTCCTGGATGAAGATGTTGTCAACTGAAACACTCTCCTGTGTTATCAGGACATCTTAGCACCAGGGAAGTTACCCTAAAGTAGATACAGTTTCTTTTCCTAAGTAGCAGAAATGCCCTTTCTGTCGAAAACTTTCTCCTGTCTCGTTTTCCGCCCGGTACCCAGTTCTTTGACCGCATTAAGCTGTTCGGCATGCCGGCCAAGCACCAGCCTGACCTGATCTACCTGCGTTACGTGCCTCTCTGGAAGGTGCACGCCTTCACCGTCGTCCAGCTCACCTGCCTGGTCCTCCTGTGGGTGATAAAAGCCTCCGCGGCTGCAGTCGTGTTCCCCATGATGGTGAGTCTTTTTTCCAGAGTTTATTACCAACTATTAATAGTGATGTCTTTGTGTGTTGATAGCAGTTGTCTTTTATTAATATTTATAGTTCACTTGGAGAAAAGGATTTCAAGAACCTCAGATGTTTTGAAATGTGAATTAGCCCTTTCTGGCTAAGAAACCCATCGTTTTCAAAGTTAAATTTTGCTTGTCATTTTATGAAACAAATATTAGCCTGACCTAAAAGCTAGAGACTATTTGCAAATATCCTTTTGCAAATATTATGTAAAAGTTGATTTATATACATGGCAACAAAGTAATATTCCCTGATTGCAGATAAATTACAAATGAATATTGAAAAGCCACTAAGAAATGTTCAGTATTTAGAGACTAAATTCTAAAATAAGCGTGGGGTGGAAAACTGAGTTAAAAAAAAAAAAAACCATTAAGGAGATATTGAAATGAATAACTTTTTATCTGTGAGACAGAGCTAAAGTTATACATGTAGGAAAATGTACACTTTTCATTGCCCTTATTTTTCAAGAAGACCTAAATGCAACTAAGTTTTTATTTGTAAAAATCAATAATGGATAACTCCTTTATAATAAGTAAAATATACAAAATTAAGAAAGAGAAAAAATACATAACCACAGCTGTGGTTTGAGGGGTTTTAAGACAATGGTACATGAGTCTATACCGGTATATGAGCATCTAGAGTAGAAGTCAGTACACTTTTTTATGTAAAGGATCAACTTTGAAGGCCTCTAGACTATTATATAGACCCTTACATAACAGGAGAGAAATTTCCACAGTTTTTACTGATAAAATTCAAAACGTAGTTGTACAGCTTTTTTTTAAATGAAAGACTGCCAATGAGAAGCAGGGAATTTTTCATTTGGAACAATATCTCAATTGGAGTTAGTTAAAAGTTACTGTTCCTCTCATCAGATTAGATCTAAATGCTCATCTGTAAAAGCTATTCTTAGCTCATAAGCCATACAAAACAGGCGGTGGAATGGATTTATCCCAGGGTCTTGTGGTTTGCCTACCCCTGACCTAGAGGGAGAAGCCCACTGTTTACTAGTGTTAATGGTATGAATTGCAAGTTCTGACTGTGGTATAAGATAAGAGTAATATAATATTGGTATAATGACACAGTAGCATTATTTGTATATGTATTGGCCCAAATGACTCAAAAAAAGACTAAAATCTCTTAATAGAATTAGTAAGAATTTTGTTAAGGTAGCTGGATACAAGAAAACATGATAACCAGTATACAGGCTCTATCTTAGTAATAATGCTAAAAATTGAAATGAAAAAAATTTTACTCATAATGGTGACCAAAAACTATAAAATAGTTAATAAATTGAAAAGGAGATCCTTATTTAAGGAGAAAAAAAAGTGTAGTAATATTTGTATTAGTTTCTTAGAGCTGGTAAAGTATCACAGACTCACTGGCTTAAAGTAGCAGAAATGTGTGTCACAGTTCTGGAGAACAGAAGTCAGCAACCGAGGTACGTCCAGGGCCCTGCTGCCCCTGACACCTGCAGGGCAGTCCTCCTCTGCCTCTCCCTGGCCTCTGTGGACAGCCTTTGGCGCCCCTCGGCCTGCAGTTGCGTATCTCGGGTCTGTCTCTGTGATGGCTCACGCCGTGTGGTCACTGTGTCGGCATCTGACCTCTTTAGCACAGCGCTAGGGTGCTGCACAAGGAACCCTTTCTCTCCAGCGTGACCTCTGCTTAATTAATCACAGCTGCAGCAACCCTGTTTATAAATGAAGTCTCATTATGAGGTACTAGGGGCTGGTACTTAAATGTTTTCCAGAGGGACACGAGTCAACCCTTAGCAATATTGCAGGACATAAAATTAAGACCTGAACAGATAGAAACTTACACCATATTCTTTGTTTGGGGTACTTATTAGTATTATTAAAATATCACTTCCAAGTATGAAGTTTACTAATTTTATTTGCATGTATATTTGTGTCTTTGGGGCAGAAGGGTGGTATCAGTGAGAACTGGGTAATTTTAAAGTTCATAGAGAAAAATAGATGCCAGAGCCACAATATGGATGGTGGAAATACTCTGTCCTATTGGGGCTTGGGTTACAAGACTGTATGTATTTTTAAGAAGCATCAAACTCTATATATGATATTTTTAGATATGTAAATTATATATTAAAGGAAAATATAGTTGTAATAAATATCAGAGAATACACGAAACAAAGGTCATTATAATTCAGAATTCCTGGTTGGGTTGAGGGTTGAAGGACTTGATTCTGTGCTAATGCTATAGTGTTTTGATAACTGAATATTTACAAGTTGCCATCAAGTCAGCATGGCTAACACAGTATGAAATCTCATAAGAATTGACAAATCTGAAAACGGGACTAATGACTTCAGAAATTTATCAGGATAAATGAGAATTTACCACCTGAATATTTCATTAAAGGCAGTAAATTCGCTTAAATGGAAAAATAATAAAAGATTAGACTACATACGGGGGGGGGAGCTAAATAAAGTTGCTGAGTGAGTGAGTGAGTGAAAGTTGCTCAGTCCTGTCCAACTCTGCGACCCCATGGACTGCACAGTCCACGGAATCTCCAGGCCAGAATACTGGAGTGGGCAGCCTTTCCCTTCTCCAGGGGATCTTCCCAACCCAGGGATTAAACCCAGGTCCCCCACATTGCAGGTAGATTCTTTATCAGCTGAGCCACAAGGGAAGCCCAAATAAGTTGCTATGTAATATCATATTCCAAAAGAAATAGTAAATCAGTTCATGATTTAAATTTTAAAACAAGTTATAGTGAAAATTTAGAAAATTATTCATATAACTGAGTGGTTGAAGAAAATTTTTCAAAGAAGGTAGGGAAATCTGACAGTGAAAGAAAGATGATATTTTTGACCACATGATATTTGTTTTGTATGTCCTTAATAAAACCAGATTGTGAACTGGGAGAGAATATTTGTTACATATAAAACAGAGTTTCTATCCAAACTCACAGAACTTGTTAGGAATTCATGAAAACCAACTGGAAAAAAAGGCAAAAGGTAAGAAACAGTAAGAACAGAAGATGGAAAACTAGGCAGAATGTTCTTTGACATAAATTGCAGCAATGTCTATTTAGATCCACTTCCTAGAGGAATGAAAATAAAAACAAATAAACAAATGAGACCTAATCAAACTTACAGACTTTTTAACAGTGAAGGAAACCATAAACAGAACAAAAAGACAACCCACAGAATGGGAGACAATATCAGCAAATGATGTGACTGTCAAGGGGTTAACCTCCAGAGTACCCAAACGGTTCATGCAACTCAATATCAAAGAAGCAAACAACCCAGATCTAAATAGACATTTCTCCAAAGAAGACATGTCACCAATGGCCAAAAAGCACATGAAAAGATGCTTAACATCGCTAATTATCACATTGATGCTCAGTTGTGTCTGACTCTTTGTGACCCCGTGGACTATAGCCTGCAGGGTCCTCTGTCCATGGAATTTTTCCAGCAAGAATACTGGAGTGGGTTGCCATTTCCTGTTCCAGGAGATCTTCCAGACCCAGGGATTGAATATGGCGTCTTTTGCATTGGCAGATGGATTCCTTACCACTGTGCCACCTGGGGAGTAACTATAAGAGAAATGCAAATCAAAACTACAGTGAGGTATCTCACACTGGTTAGAGTGGCCTTCATCAAGAAGTCTACAGACAGTAAATGCTGGCGGACTTCCCTGGTGGTCTAGTGGTTAAAAAAAAAAAAATTCACCTGCCAGTGCAGGGCACGTGGGTTCAATCCCTGGTCTGGGAAGATGCCACATGTTGCAGAGCAACTGAAACTCGTGCACCACAACTTCTGAAGCCCTCGCACCCTAGAGCTTGTGCTCCTCAACAAGAGAAGACACTGCAGCGAGAAGCCCAAGCACCACAACTAGAGAAAACCCACGCACAGCAACAGAGACGCTGCGCAGCCGAAAATACATTCTCAAAGCGTGCTGGAGAGGGTGTGGCGAGAAGGGCACCTCCCTGCAGTGCTGATGGGAATGTAAACTGATGCAACCACTGTGGAGAACACTATGGAGATTGCGTAAAAAACCAGAGCTACTACGTGAGCCAGCAGTCCCACTCCTGGGCATATATCCAGACAAAAGCTGTAATTCAGAAAGATACATGCCACCCCTATGTTCGTAACAGCACTATTCACGGTAGCCAAGACATGGAAACAACCTAAATGGCCGTTGACAGGGAAATGGAAAAGACGATGTGGTGCGTATACACAATGGAATATTATTTAACCATAAAAAGAACAAAATAGTGCCATTTGCAAAAACATGGATGGACCTAGACATTACAATACTAAGTGAAGAAAGTCAGAGAGAGTCAAATATCATAGGATATCACTTATTTGTGGAATCTTAAAAAAAAACAAAAAAAGATACAAAGAAACGTACTTACAAATCAGAAACAGACTCACAAGCATAGAAAACAAATTTACCGTTACCAAAGGGGAAAGGTGGGGGTGGGGGGATGAATTAGGAGTCCCGGATTAACATATACATACCACTGTATATAAAATAGAGAAACAGCAAGGTCCTATTGTATAGTACAGGGAATAACTCAGTATTCTATATGGGAGAAGAATCTGAAAAAGAATAGATCCTCGTATATGTATAACTGAATCACTTTGCTGTACACTGGAAAATAATACAACATTGTAAATCAGCTCTACTCAAATATAAAATAAAAATTGTTTAAAAGTAGAAAAAAAAAGAAAAGAAAAAAAATCAAATTCCCGATGAACGTTTGAAAGCGCCTTCAACCTTTAGCCCACCAGCCTTCTCTGCCGTGGGATTTTCCGTGCAAGAATACTGGCGTGAAGCTCCTTCTTCAGGGGATCTTCCCAACCCAGGGTTCGAACCTGCACCTCCTGTGGCTCCAGTATTGGCAGACAGGTTCTTTACCAGCTGAGCCACTGGGGAAGCTTTTAGCAGCAAAGAAAAGCAAAGTAAAGAATAGTGTGCCTTTTTCACAAACATAGTTTGTAGAGTAAAACCTAATGCTGGAAAGTGGGTTCTCTAATGCCTTGTTGAAGAGATTTTCAGTATTATATCTACTTATATAAAGTCATCGTAAAAAGTAATAATCTTGTTTGTGAAGATAATCATTACGTTTAATCTGCTTCATAATTTTATACAGAATTCAAGGGACTTATATAGGAAACGGCTAAAAATATCATTTTCTTTATATCTTTGAGCAGAAATTTGAAAAAGATAAATCGGTGACTAAGTTTCTTGGAAATAAGATGATTTATAAAGTAATTTTAAAATAAACTATATGAAGTGCTTTTTTATTTATGATTTGATAAACACTTTTTCTCCAGGTGACATAATTTATATATTTTTAGATATTACTGAATATTCTTTCCCTTACTTTTTTAAAGGTTCTTGCATTAGTCTTTGTTCGCAAACTCATGGATCTGTGTTTCACAAAGAGAGAGCTTAGTTGGCTTGATGATCTCATGCCAGAAAGTAAGAAAAAAAAAGAAGACGACAAAAAGAAAAAAGAGAAAGAGGTAAAAAAACAAAAAAGAATTTCAAATGTACACTATTCACTTACTGTTTAATATTGTATACCAAGTAGTAAACACTATTATAGTCACTTCAGTGGGAATCAACTCTTTCAGTCCCCCTAAGAACCTTATTATTAAAAAGTGTTCAGTCGCTTGGTCGTGTCTGACTCTTTGCAACCCCGTGGACTTCAGCACGCCAGGCCTCCCTGTCCGTTACCACCTCCCAGAGTTTACTCAAACTTATATCCCTTGTGGAGAAGGCAATGACAGCCCTCTCTAGTGCTCTTGCCTGGCAAATCCCTCTGGATGGAGGAGCCTGGTACGCTGCAGACCATAGGGTCGCACAGAGTTGGACATGACTGAGTGACTTTACTTTCAGTTTTCACTTTCATGCATTGGAGAAGGAAATAGCAACCCACTCCAGTGTTCTTGCCTGGAGAATCCCAGGGACGGGGGTGCCTGGCAGGCTGCAGTCTATGAGGTCGCACAGAGTCGGACCTGACTGAAGCGACGTAGCAGCAGTAGCAACGTGTCCATTGAGTCAGTGATGCCATCCAGCCGTCTCATCCTCTGTGGTCCCCTTCTCCTCCTGCCTTCAGTCCCTCCCAGCATCAGGGCCTTTTCAAATGGGTCAGCACTTCGTGTGAGGTGGCCAAAGTAGTGGAGTTTCAGCTTGAGCATCAGTCCTTCCAATGAATATTCAGGACTGATTTCTTCTAGGATGGACTGGTTGGATCTCCTTGCAATCCAAGGGACTCTCAAGAGTCTTGTCCAATACCACAGTTCAAAAGCATCAATTCTTTGGTGCTTAGCTTTCTTTATAGTCCAACTGTCACATCCATACATGACTATTGGAAAAATTATAGCCTTGACTAGACGAACCTTTGTTGGCAAAGTAATGTACCCTTAGTTGATTTGTATACTGAGATTTCCATGAATACTTCATACTGAATTTGAATTTTTTAACAACCATCTCAGTACTGCAACCAGTTGTGAAGGGCACATAGACACTTGAGTTATGTAGCATAGATGATTCTGTTGAATTCAGTGCCTCAGTTCATTTTCCCAGTCAGAATATTGTTTGAAAATCAAAGATAAGATAATATATTTTTAAAAGTTGTGGTCCTATTTAAATAGATCTCAAAATTGCTGGGGATTTTTTCCCCTAATTTTTGAGAGAAATTAGCACAATTTATAACTTGTGTTGCATACTATTTATGAAAAAGCATTTATTAAAGTTGCAGACAAATGCTTTTAGAAACTTGTTGGCATTTTTTCATGGTTTGATTATTCACTGCTGATTTATGGCAAAATTACTGGTTTTATGTTTACTTTTAAATAAAAATTGTGACTTTTTAATGAGGATATTAAACGTGAAACAGTTAAATTGAGTCTACAAAATTTTTAAGAATTTTGTTTCCTTCAAGGCTATATATATATATATATATATATAAGCTTTTGATGATTTTTCAAATAGGATGTAATTTATTTATAAAACACTTAGGTAAAATTGCTTGCTTATTACTTCCTATATCACTTAGAATAAAGTCATTTGCATATCACAAAACAAAAGTAGAGCTGCCTTAAACACAAGAGTTTTTCCTTTTTGTCCTGTAAAAGGAATCTTGAAAGTTAAGTGACCTTGTGTGGTGGTTCCACGGTTGTCAGGAACTCTGTTAATTTCTCCCAGCCCAGCGTAGACTTTCCATCCTCAGCATCCCGTGACGGGTCAGAGTGGCTGCTGAGCGTGAGCTGCATTAGCAGCAGAGGCAGACAGGGGCAGGCAGCGGCGGTGGCCCCACCGTGCTACCCAGAAACGGCATCCTGGAGGTTCCACTGGCACCACACTGAGCTGCAGGGAGTGCTGGGAAATTTAGGTATTATTGTTTTTAATCTTATATTGTTTTTGTTAAAACCAGGTGCATTGTCACCCCCAAGTTGTGGGATTTCTTTTAGTAAGACAGGTGCTGTCTCCCTATCTCCATCCTCATTAGGATTGTGTCATGATTTGGGCTCATGTTTCTTAGCTTAGGTGTTCTTGACTTGAGGCGATGGTCAGAAAAGGGGCTGCTACTGGCAACGTATGGCCTGTTGTACATCCTCCATAGACAGGACTGGCTCCCAGGACAAGCAGTTGTTTGGCTCTAAATGTCAGTATTGCTGAGACTGAGAAGCCCCCACCTTATCCAGGTGAGGTTTTGCTTATATTCTATTGTAGTGAGAGCTGTGAGATTTCACACAATTTTGTTGCTTGTTGTACATGGCGTGTATGTGCTCAGTCATGTCTGACTCTTTGGAACCCCATGGACTGTACCCGGCCAGGCTCCCCTGTCCATGGAATTTTCTAGGCAAGGATACTGGAGTGGGTTACCAATTCCTTCTCCAGGGGATCTTTCCAACCTAGGGGTTGAACCTGCATCTTGTGTCTGCTGCATTGGCAGGCAGATTCTTTACCACCTGCGCCACCTGGGAAGCCCCCCTCTCATTGTATACCTGTGTAATAGTTGATAATAAAATTTATGGTGACTTTCCTGGCAGTCCAATGGTTAGGACTCTGCACTTACAATAGTCAGAGAATTAGGATCCATGTGCTATGTGGAGTCGCCAAAAGTAATGCTAATAGTAATAAATTTTAAAAATAAAATTTATGTAGCTGAATCGATATTTAAATAGTACTAAGAGACATTGCTGGATGGCATCACCAACTTGATGGACGTGAATTTGAGTGAACTCCGGGAGTTGGTGATGGACAGGGAGGCCTGGTATGCTGCGATTCATGGGATCGCAAAGAGTCGGACATGACTGAGCGACTGAACTGAACTGAACTGAAGAGACATTACTTTGCCAACAAAGGTCCGTCTAGTCAAGGCTGTGGTTTTTCTAGTAGTCATGTATGGATGTGAGAGTTGGACTATGAAGAAAGCTGAGCACTGAAGAATTCATGCTTTTGAACTGTGGTGTTGGAGAAGACTCTTGAGAGTCCCTTGGACTGCAAGGAGATCTAATCAGTCCATCCTGAAGGAGATCAGTCCTGGGTGTTCTTTGGAAGGAATGATGCTAAAGCTGAAACTCCGGTACTTTGGCCACCTCATGCAAAGAGTTGACTCGTTGGAAAAGACTCTGCTGCTGGGAGGGATTGGGGGCAGGAGGAGACGGGGACGACTGAGGATGAGATGGGTGGATGGCATCACTGACTTGATGTACGTGAGTCTTAGTGAACTCCGGGAGTTGGTGATGGACAGGGAGGCCTGGCGTGCTGCAATTCATGGGGTCGCAAAAAGTCGGACACAACTGAGCGAATGAACTGAACTGAACTGAATGATTAACTCCCTGAGATGGAAGTTATAACCCTTAAAAATTAATCTTTACAAGTGATTGTTTTCACCTTGTTACAAGTATGTGTTCATAATAATAAAATGAAATTTTCAGTCATGGCAAGTTAAATAAATATTGTCAGTTTGGTTGTCAACATATGTCAATATAGATGTTGATATATTAATTGGTCCTGGAAATATTCTGGGAAAAGTCACATCTTCACGTCTGTTCTTTCAAGGAAGCTGAGCGAATGCTGCAAGCTGGTGAAGACACTGTGCACCTTCCATTTGAAGGGGGGAGCCTCCTGCAGATTCCAGTGAAGGCGCTGAAATACAGGTGAGGTGCAGCTTTGCATTTTAGAATGTGCTTCGTTCACACGACAGGTGCGTGAATGAGCCATGTGCTGTGTCTCTAAGTCATGATGCCTGGTTTTAAACGGTGACAAACCCTGCACCTGACGTGTGGGCTGAAGGAGGGCTTCCTGCAGGTGGGAGAGCAAGTTGCTCCCTCCTTCCCCTCCCGCTGACAGCAGCAGGGTGGAGCGGGCAAAGAGACCTTGGCCTCCACATCCAGCAGAGATTGTCCTGTTGTTCTCATTCGTTCTGTTTCAGAGAAGTTTAAACCCAGTCTTAGGATACTCCCATGCTCTCAGTAGTACACCCTTATTTTTTTCCCTTGCCCTCATTATGAGGGAGGTTGGTGCATGCTAGAAAATAACGCTTGTAATCCATCTTTGGATGACCTTCCCACAGGTGACAGTGTTTAGAGGCCCTGGAACTCTCCTTCAGTTTTCAAAGGTATCATCTGCCCATTGCCAGTGAGGGCTCATACTAGGGAAAAATTAATGTTTATCATGTATAGTTTATCATACATGATTTTGGCAATTTATATTAAAACCTATGAACTAAATATAGAGGTTGGGAAATGTAAGCTTTAAAAACTTCTGTGATTTATTTTTTAAATATAAATTTATTTATTTTAATTGATGGCTAATTACTTTACAATATTCGTTTTGCCATACATCAACATGAATCCGCCACGGGTGTACACGTGTTCCCCATCCTGAACCCCCCTCCCACCTCCCTTCCTGTACCATCTCTCTGGGTCATCCCAGTG
Source organism: Oryx dammah (assembly GCF_014754425.2). Lineage (NCBI taxonomy): Eukaryota > Metazoa > Chordata > Mammalia > Artiodactyla > Bovidae > Oryx > Oryx dammah. Next base: position 58,515,625 of record NW_024070193.1, read on the forward strand.
CACCAGCCCCAAGCATCCTGTATCATGCATCAAACCTGGACTGGTGATTCGTTTCACACATGATATTATACATGTTTCAGTGCCATTCTCCCAAATCATCCCACCCTCTCCCTCTCCCACAGAGTCCAAAAAACTGTTCTGTATACATCTGAGTCTCTTTTGCTGTCTCGCATACAGGGTTATCGTTACCATCTTTCTAAATTCCATATATATGTATTAGTATACTGTGTTGGTGTTTTTCTTTCTGGCTTACTTCACTCTGTATAATAGGCTCCAGTTTCATCCACCTCATTAGAATGGATTCAAATGTATTCTTTTTAATGGCTGAGTAATACTCCATTGTGTATATGTACCACAGCTTTCTTATCCATTCATCTGCTGATGGACTTCTAGGTTGCTTCCATGTCCTGGCTATTATAAACAGTGCTGAGATGAACATTGGGGTACATGTGTCTCTTTCAATTCTGGTTTCCTTGGTGTGTTTTTCTGGAATTGAGCTGCAGGAGTTGCTTGTATATTTTTGAGATTAGTTGTTTGTCAGTTGCTTCATTTGCTGTTATTTTCTCCCATTCTGAAGGCTGTCTTTTCACCTTGCTTATAGTTTCCTTTGTTGTGCAGAAGCTTTTAATTTTAATTAGGTCCCATTTGTTTATTTTTGCTTTTGTTTCCAATATTCTAGGAGGTGGGTCATAGAGGATCCTGCTGTAATTTATGTCGGAGTGTTTTGCCTGTGTTCTCCTCTAGGAGTTTTATAGTTTCTGGTCTTAACATTTAGATCTTTAATCCATTTTGAGTTTATTTTTGTGTATGGTGTTAGAAAGTGTTCTGGTTTCATTCTTTTACAAGTGGTTGACCAGTTTTCCCAGCACCACTTGTTAAAGAGATTGTCTTTTCTCCACTGTATATTCTTGCCTCCTTTGTCAAAGATAACGCGTCCATAGGTGCATGGGTTTATCTCTGGGCTTTCTATTTTGTTCCATTGATCTATATTTCTGTCTTTGTGCCAGTACCATACTATCTTGATGACTGTGATTTTGTAGTAGAGCCTGAAGTCAGGCAGGTTGATTCCTCCAGTTCCATTCTTCTTTCTCAAGATTGCTTTGGTTATTTGAGGTTTTTAGTATTTCCATACAAATTGTGAAATTATTTGTTCTAGCTCTGAAAAATACTGTTGGTAGCTTGATAGGGATTGATTTGAATCTATAGATTGCTTTGGGTAATATAATCATTTTCACTATTTTGATTCTTCCAATCCATGAGCATGGTATATTTCTCCATCTATTAGTCCTCTTTGATTTCTTTCATCAGTGTTTTATAGTTTTCTATATATAGGTCTTTAGTTTCTTTAGGTAGAATATTCCTAAGTACTTTATTCTTTTCATTGCAGTGGTGAATGTAATTGTTTCCTTAATTTCTCTTTGTATTTTTTCATTATTAGTGTGTAGGAATGCAAGAGATTTCTGTGTGTTGATTTTATATCCTGCAACTTTACTATATTTATCAATTAGCTCTAGTAATTTTCTGGTGGAGTCTTTAGTGTTTTCTATGTAGAGGATCATGTCATCTGCAAACAGTGAGAGTTTTACTTCTTCTTTTCCAATTTGGATTCTTTTTATTTCTTTTTCTGCTCTGATTGCTGTGGCCAAAACTTCCAAAACTCTGTTGAATAGTTAGTGGTGAAAGTGGGCACCCTTGTCTTGTTCCTGAATTTAGGGGAAATGCTTTCAATTTTTCACCATTGAGGATAATGTTTGCTGTGGGTTTGTCATATATAGCTTTTATTATGTTGAGGTATGGTCCTTTTATTCCTGCTTTCTGGAGAGTTTTTATCATAAATGGATGTTGAATTTTGTCAAAAGCTTTCTCTGCATCTATTGAGATAATCATATGGCTTTTATTTTTCCATTTGTTAATGTGGATGATTTGTGGATATTGATGAGTCCTTGCATCCCTGGGATAGAGCCCACTTGGTCATGGTGTATGATCTTTTTAATGTGTTGTTGGATTCTGATTGCTAGAATTTTGTTGAGGATTTTTGCATCTATATTCATCAGTGATATTGGCCTGTAGTTTTCTATTTTTGTGGCATCTTTGTCAGGTTTTGGTATTAGGGTGATGGTGGCCTCATAGAATCAGTTTGGAAGAAAAACTTCTATGATTTATTTACACATCTGATTCATCTGTATATTTATTCTGTTTACAAATAGCCATATATAGTACAAAAATCAGTTTTAGAAGGTATATAGGTTCCTTCCTTGACCAGTGAATGGAAAATGTTGTTAATATCTAATTATCTTGCCTCAACCGTTTTTCATTTTTAACTTTATAGTTTTTACAGAGGTCACATTTGGACTCTATGTGTTGATTAGTTTTGACAATGAATTCACAAGTATTTTTCTCTAATACTTTTTACTATTAATTTTTATCATGGGTATCCTTTGTCACCTTTCACGATTTTCCCTTAAATTTGTGTGTATCTTAAATTAAATGCCAAGTGTAGACATTTTGATATATCCGTGTTTAGTGCTCTGCTTTTCTAGATTCTGTAAATGTTTGTTAAATGAATCAATGTATTGACTTTGTGCTGAAAAGAGTGTGCAAGTGAAAGTGTTAGTTGCTTAGTCGTGTTTGACTCTTTGCAACCCCATGGACTGTAGCCCACCAGGCTCCTCTGTCTATGGAATTCTCCAGGTAAGAATACTTGAGTGGGTTGCCATTCCCTTCTCCAGGGAATCTTCCCGACCTGGGGATAAAATTCAGGTCTCCTGCACTGGAGGCAGATTCTTTAGCGTCTAGAGCCTCCAGGGAAGTCCAAAAGAGTATAGGAACTGCCATGGTAGTTACTGGTGACTCAGCAGTTTGCAGAGATGTTGGCCACTTAATTCCTGTAGGACCTACATTAGTTTTTCCTTACCATGATTACACATGGACCTTGACAAATATAAGTGGAGTCCATACTTATACTTTCTGATATTTAACAAAAAGAATGGATATACATGCGTACATTTACTTTGTCTAATGATGACATGAGCCATGATTAATGCCATTTTGCTTAAAACTTGAACATCCAGAATGCCAGGAATTGGCTGACCCGTTTGTCTGCCAGGCCTTTAAGTCTGCCTGCTTTGGATATGTTTGTGCGTGTGTTAGTCACTTAGTCATGTCTGGCTCTGTGACCTCATGGACTGTAGCCCGCGCTGGGCTACAGTCGAATTCTCCAGGCATGAATACTTTGAGTGGGTAGCCATTCCCTTCTCCAAGCTCTGGATTATATGCCATAAAAATGAAGTAAGATAACTTAGCAACACAGGAAAGCATTTGGAAACCGTAAAGTCCTACAAAATATGAAAATAATTTATTGAATGTAGACAAAATGTTTTCCATCTAGTTTTTACTCTGGAGGAAAACAAAATGTCTACTTTCTTCAGAGGGGGAGTCTCAATTTCTACTAATGGGAAAGTAGAGAAGAAACATTTAGAACCTAGAAAGTGTTTCAGGAATTTCTCTCTTCAATTATTGGAAGTTGGCAACTGAGCAAAGAAACATTTTCTTGGGGTAGACCAGGTCTCAGGTACCGCCATGGTGAATCTGGGTGTCCAGATGTGTGCACTTGTAAAAACTTGGTAAAGTGGCCTTGGAGACTTTCCAGTGATTCTGTCACTGATTTCTACAGTCTTACATCATCAATGATGTGCAGACTTAACGTGTGAACAAAGGACTGCTCTATAGCCCTTTATAACCTGGCTGCCACCACAGTGTTAATTTAACATCTGTTTTGACATTTGTATTCATTGTTTGTTTGCATGAAACATTTTTCTTTGGGTGAAGAAAAAGGGCTTGCAAGTGTGTTTCTATTAACTTCCTAGTATTTTCATGTTACTTGCGACTGACAACCTTAAGCTCCAAATTATTAATGGATGTCTTCTTTACTGGACTTGGGGTGTTGAGGTAATTTTTGCAGTATTTCATAGAGACATAGTATAATTACATTTGTTTCTTACAATGAAAGAAGTATTTTGTTCTTTGGATTTTGATAAATTTTATATATTAGTAGTAACACTTTGAGGCTACCATATTACTGATATGGTAATAATCAGCTACAAGTGGTACTGACAGACCTTTCTGGTATTTTATCTTTTGAAGCATTTTAATTTCTAATTTCAAACCATCACATTTCCCAGAATTCTTTTTAATGATTTATAAAAACTTTGGAAAAAAAAAAACGTTTTAAGTCCTGGTTGTTACTTTCTTTATGCACTTTAGATAGTTGTGTGCTGCGACTGGAATTTGTGCAGATTATGAAAGCTTTCTAATTGACTTGACGCTGTATCACTGTTTATATTTAAAAGCACATTAATACATTCTTTCCTGTTATTTTAATAGTATACTTATAGCCAGGATAATCACCTTTGAGCATCATTGCCAAGTTAATTAGTGTTATTCCTAGTTTTGATTATAAGGAGAGATGCAATTCCCCATGAGACCTTTATAATAGAACTCCAAAGTAGTGATATCTTGCTGGACCTTGGTTTAAGTTCATGGCAAAGACTTTTCTCAGTTTTAAGTTGATGAAAGCAAATATTATGTAGATAATAAGAATGACAGTATTAATGCTTTTGCAAGTACTGAATACTAACCAGAAAGTGTGTTTGTTCTTCAGTGTTGATCCCTCAGTTGTTAACATATCAGATGAAATGGCCAAAACTGCACAGTGGAAGGCACTGTCCATGAACACTGAGAATGCCAAAGTAACCAGACCTAACCCGAGGTAGCTGTAACCATTTATGCATTTTCTAACTGTAGCGACTTCTAGTTTACTTATGGATAGCTATTTAGGAAACCATTCAATTTAACTCAGTTTATGTAATTTATATTCTTACTTAACAACATTTTTTTCTTCCTCTTCTCCTTCTTCCTCTGTCCATCATTTTACTGTGTACTGGAGCAGATATGGGTACTGATTTTTTTGTTGTTATTTTTTAAATTTATAGTTACCTGCTTCAAAAAAAAAAGGAATTGGCGTTTATATTGTAACAAAAATAAATATATACATATGGAATAAATATATAAAAGATCAGAAACCATATAAAGAAAAAAAATTACTAGGGGTTGAATACTAAAATAGAATGCTGCCTCAGTTATGCTCTGATGGTCCCCCCAGAAATATACCTTGGTTTGCTTTGTTTCAGCCTACTATATCTTCTGATGAGGTAAACCTTTTCCTAGGAGATACTTGTAAGAAATTTAATCCATGATTGTGAAGGGCATTTAGTTTTATAATGAACCATGTATTACACAACTGTTTCATAACCCCTTATGTTTCTTGTTATGTAATAACTCTGTTTTCTTTCTTTCTTCCTCACTTTAAGACCTAAACTTCAGGAATTCTGACTTGATAATCACTAGTACTTTAACCCGTCATGTCTCTGGAGAAATTAGGTATTATGCTGTAGAATACTCAGTCATTCAGAGTCAACAGAAACTTACATTGTGTATACTGTGTTCCAGACACTGTGTTAGACGTATATGCTGTATTAGACTGTATATGCAGCTTGGGGGTCAGATTAAGACTTCCAGGCAAGCAGTCACAAAGTTTTCTCCATCTTTCTCTGCCTCCTTTAGAATTTTGCTTCTGCTTAATCTTTGTTACCAGATTTTTTTTTTTTTTTTTTTTTTGCTTTTCTCCCATCATTTCTTGAGTTTTAATTCTCTAAGCTAGACTGTTTCCTTCACTTATATATATGATCTCAAAAGTTTTAAAGTTAAACTTTTTGTCATTTTGGATTATTTCATGCAACCAAAATTTCACTAGATACTCTTTTAGCTCTTAGTAATTTTCAACTCCTGTCAGCACCCCTGGCCCACAGTGTTAGTATAAAGTCCTTAGACTAATATCATTTTGTCTTTTGTAAGTACTTCTGCCTTTCATTCAGGTTGCCCCTCAATTCAAAATAGCTTAGGAGGAAAGAGAATGTTTTGTTATGTTGTTCAACAGAAGAATGTTTGATGTGTCTTCAATTTTGTCTGGAGAAGGCAGCAAATCATAGCATGTTTCTATATTTTGAAAAATTTTCAAAGCCCAGATATTCTTGTTATCAGTTAAATCCATATACACAGAATCATTGTTTTTGATATTAACTTGAAAATGTGGAATCTTGTATTTGTGAAATTTGGGGAGATAAGATTTGGAAATTTGTTGCATTTTGCAGGAAATAATTGTTTAAATTATTTAAATTTGATTAAATAATTTGTCAGTAAAAGTCAAATGTTATAACTGTTCATATATAAAATAAAACTATTAAGCATAGTCATCATACCCTAACCAATTTTAGCTTGTAAAAAAATGTGAATTTCAGTGGCAAAAATATCTATTAAAAAGCTAAGACCTTTAAAATTTGCCTTTGGGCGTCAAAGTTTACTAATATGAAAAGAAAGCAGTAAGATAGTATTGGCAGCTAGTATGTTTATAGTATTAATAGCCATCTCAAAGGTATTATGGATGTTTACTGTTGGCCATGTGTGAATGTAATATTTGACCATTTCAAAATTACTTATTCTCATTCTTTGTTTTAAATAGCCCTGAAAAACCTGTAAGTGTGAAAATAAATTTTGAAGATGAACCAAGAAAGAAATACCTGGATGCTGAAACTTCATTATAGATTTGAACCAAGAGGAATTATATATACAGATAGATTAGATACATATACATATATGTGTGTATGTATATATAATGTGTGTGTTTCGTGTTGCTATATGTAACAATATTGTATGTCATGCCCCTTATGCATGACTACTGGGTTTTTTTGTTTGTTTTTGAAGTAGTGTCTGAAGTTTGTTAGGAGCACCATGGAGACTGTATTTATAATGAAATGGTCTCTTGGAAGTGAGGTACATGGTTCTTACTAATCAAATACTTATTTTTCTGTTGGAAGCTTTTTTTCTGTTCTGCAGTAGAAAATGTGGGAATATGTGTTGTCTACTTTTCTTTAAATCTGTTCTTTTAAAAAATAATCTTTAAATCTATTTAAATCAGTGGCAGTTCATACCAACCTTAAGTGATAGGTGTTTTGTCTATATTTTTAAATTTTTTCCTTGAGTTGCTAGCAATGTTCCCATATGACCTCCCTTTTGCCAGTGCGCTAAGGGGAGAGCAGGGCACCTTGCCTGTGTGGGGGCTCAGATGCTGCTGCGTCCCTCATCCCGTATGCATCCGCCACGTTTCACAGCTGATGGGAACCTTCTGGCTGCAGAGGTACAACAGGGGAAACTTGGTAGATAAGACCTACAGTTTTGACCTTTATATTTTTGAAATGTATTTTAAACCTTAAAACCTCCACATCTAGGTTTCCATTCTGATAAACAAGTAAAATTGCAAGTGATTTTATAATTTAACTCTCATACCAGTCATTAGTTAATGAATTTTAAAAGCTATAAAATACCAGTTTAAAGTAGTTAAACTTTGTTGCCTTTATAGAATTTTTTTTCTGAATCCTAATACCCTTTTAGAGCTCCATATGCCCACTCTGTTCTGTACCTTTGCTGTCTTTTATGTAAAATGTGGTTAGTTTGTATCAGGTTCAAGTTCTTGATTATTTTTCTGTAAGTATGATTAATCAGGAGTCAGAATTCTCTGAAGTGGGTTAATGATCAGTATTACTTTATTAAGAATTACCTTTCATTTTCTCTTTACGTTCTTTCTGTTGTTTAGGTAATGTCTAATAGATTGCTATCTGTGATTTCATTTTAAGATATTTAATTTATTTTAATAGATATGATGCTTAAATGTTATATAAACATTTGAAAAGATGACACCTATAGAGTAAGTTTAATGTAGATAGTTGGTGCTCACTTGCATTTATGGTTTATTATCTGAAAGCAGTTGATAGATTTTACATCTTTGATATAAAGCACTGCCATATTTGTATTTTAAAAGAAATTTTAGACTTACTATGTGTATAGCTCAGATTGATGACATTCTTCCTAGCTTGTGTTTGTGTTTTGATTTTGATTTTCTGAGCTGTCTTTTTAACTTCTAGCAAATCTTTTTAGTCATTTTTTATATACTTTTTAGCTCCATATGAAATAAATAAATATTGTTCTTGTTAAGCCTGTAGGACTGGATGAATGGGGTTGTGAAACTGATTTGGCAAAAGGATGATTTCTAAAAACCAAATGAGTATTGAGAAGCCACTGAAACACTGAAAATGATAACATGAATGTTAGGATGAAAATTTCAATGAAATTCCAATGTTCTCTTTAATCAGTTCTAATCAAAGTACAAAAATATGAAGAATTGATCTTCTAGAAGATCATGAACGATGCCCAAAGCTGATGTTTTAGCAATTCTAGCAATCCATTCCAAACTACTCAACATGAAATTTCCGCATCTAAGACCATGTTACCCAATTCTAGTTAAAATAACGGATTCGCTTTCTGCCTCATGGGAGGCTGGAAATGTAAGTAATTTTCTTTAGAAAGTGTAGCTGGCATCTTTTGGTGCTGCCTGAAGAAGAGAGATGCTGTGGCACTTGGTGAGAGAATGTTACCCATGGTGCTTGTTAGTGTTATGAGCTTCCAGTGAAGTGAGTCCTTTTTGTTCATAGCAGCATAATCCTTTCCAAAGACCCCAGTATTTGCTGCTATAATTTTGTAAACTGCCCTGATTAACCTGAACAAGACGATTTCCTTACATCATTTCCTTGGGTCTGGACGTCATAGGGTTAACAAAATGTGCTTATTTTACAGGAAGTAATTTTAAAATTTAAACTGAAAACTCCTTGGGATCATAGTGTTTATGTGATTTTATGTAATTATGAAAACTGGCTATCCAGTGCCAGAAAAACCATGACTTGCAGAATGCTTTGCACTCCATGTTTTTTACTGTTTTAATTGTAAAATAGTTCCTGCTTTCTTTTGACTACTTGACTTACAAAATGATCTGATATGACTACTCCATTGAAAAGCAAAGCTAATTCATGTTTAAGTAATAGCTTGTTTTATGTCGCTATGATATTTTCCCACTGTTTTTGGAAAATAACCATCATGGATAGCATTCTTTGGAAGATAGTGAAAACTATAATTTAATACTTATATTGATTTTTAAATGTTGCCTTAAACGCATATAGATGAGCAGTAGTGATTGCTGTGTACTGATTTACCTCAAGGTGCAAAAGTATTAATAAACCTGTGCATATTCCATTTATAAAATAAAGTTATAGAAACAGCCCTGCACTTCCTCAGAATGCCTTGGTCTCCAGGACAGAGCTCAGAGCTGCTGAGTACCCGGGCTGTGGGGCCGCTCAGGACACTCTTTCTTCCACCGGTTTTATTTATTATAGACATCTGTTTACAGAGGCTAATACCATCCTCATGTTGACCATCTGAAATTTATTTTCTTTTGAATGCTATTTCACTCTAAAATTGCAGCTTTGGGGAAGACAGTGAACTCTAGTTACTTCCTTGTGATAAAAGGATGATGCTCTGTATTGTCTAATATTAGATACACGCGGTGAGGTGCATGGTCTGTCTAACAGCTGTTGTGTGTGTGAGTGCGCCTGTGTGAGTGATGTGGTCAATCATAGATCTCTCAAGTCGTTTTAAAAAGCTGTGGCATATCATTGTTCATATTTGCCAAGTCTGTAAAGTATGTAGAACAATTTTTTATGTGCTAATGCATGTATTTATAAAGCAGATTTCTTTACCACTCAAAATTACTGACTTTTGCTTTATCCATCTAAAAAACCATTTCTGTTTCTTTCACATATCCAAAGTTTATGTATATATGTAATAGCTTTATAACCTTTTCCTTTCACAAAAAGGTAGGTTCAAATTCTGTAAAAAGAAAAATGGTTTCTGAAACAGGTATGACACCGGAGCTTGCTGTTTTTAAAGGATTGTATCATGTACAACAGCTATGTAAATGTGCTCAACAGTGTAACGTGTGAATCCTGTTTTAAAGTGCTCAGATTTCGGATGTATAAGCCATTGATATAACATTGCAATTCAGAAATGTTTAAATTAAATAATTTAATGGTTTAAGTTTATTTATGTAGATCACATTGTTATCATATGCAGTAGAACTGTGTGAACTGGTTTTTGGTTTAGTCCAACAGCTATTTATTTTTTTAGAAGGTTAAAGACTTTAAGGACATTCAAAATTTTAAATAGTGTTCATAATTCAGAACTTGGCATTTTTAATATAAAGTTGGTACTTTTCTAACTTCAAAAAGTAATGTAAGTGTCAGTAGTTGGAAATGAAATCATCTAAAGATCATTTTTTTAATTTAATTTAATTAGCATAGATTGACTTCTGCAGTTTACTTAGAGTAATTGTTAACAGTTGTTTTTTAAATCAGATTTTTGTGCATTGATTTTTGTGTTGTGGTTTTCCTTTTGTTACTTTCATATTAAAAGGTATTTTTTTGTTCTGTTTTGGGGGGTTTATCTTCCAGTGTTTACTCCATTTAAATAAATAGAAATTGAATTTTATTGTTCATTTATACAGTATTTGATAGCTTGGTATAATAAGAACAGTACAGTTCTAATTTTTATGACTTTTATAATTATCAATACAATGATATTTTCTATTATAATAAAATCCAAAGTAAATTAAACATTTAAAATGTAGAACTGATATTTTTAATCTATATGAAGTACAAGTATCTACCAGTCTAGAATGTGAATAATCCTGCTTTTCAAATCTGTCTCATAATATTAGAAGAAAACTATTTTTTGGAGATGTTATTGAAGTTGAAAGAGCAATAAAAGTCTACTGAATCAGTCGTTGAATATTGTCTTTACTTTGGTATTAGAAGAGCCCCCCACCTGGCACATGAGAGGGAATGGAGAAAAAGCAAGTAATTTCTATTTCCTGCCTCCTAATTTTCCTGTGCTTTAGTAAGCAGGAGACAGAAAAGAGGAAACAGTGAGAGAAGGAAATGAAACAAAATAGTGTGTGTTTCACAATGATTTTGTGATAGTTAAGAAGTAATGAAATTAAAGCCCTTTAAGATAGGCTGGTCCAGTATATTCCCTATTTTAAGACACATCTGTTTAGAATGAGAGTGTGAGAAACACACATCACATCACATGATGTGTAATGAGCATGTTGATATTAACACACATACTCAGGCGTGCTTTTCTTTTTTGTTTTTAGTGATTAATTTTATTATGAATTTTTTTTTAGTAATAGCCAATGACGAAGTTTGGTCTGTCTTCCATTAGGCACATATGGAGCGCTTCTTCCTGTGTTTTCTAGACTTCTGGTTTCTGGTTTCTGATTTCCAACAGTGAATCTGATAACCTTTGGGAGTGAGATGGAAAAAAGCGCTTAAGGTTTTGGAAGCTTCATTTGAAAGTTCTGTTTACATTTACTTGAGGGAAGAAATATTTTTTGTCAATTTATTATCCCCAGCTACAGAGGTTTGAGATTTTGTGGGCATTGAGGGTGGGGAGAACAAAGGAAACTGTGAGTTTCCCACTCAGCGTTGTTTGCTCTTGCTCCTTAAGGCAGGGCTGGTCCCTCCAGCATCAGTTCTGTGACCTTCACATCACTAACTCTGTGCTTTTCATGAAAACACTCCTATTGTTCGGAAAACCTTCCTTCCTGTTTCTCTGCTGTTCTTTCAAAGCTCAGTGTAAGTGGCGCCTTTTCTTCCAGTTGTGCTCTCCCGTGTGCTGTCTGCTGTAAGAGCATTTTCCTGCCTCCACTCCAGCGTGTGTGTCTGTGTTTAAAATACCCTCTTATTGTTTTTGTTCTTTTCCTAGACCAGTGATCTAGGGGTATTTTAGAAATTTGGGGAATTGTTTTTTGTGTGTGTTCTTATTGATTCTGAATATTTATTTCAGTATCTATTTAAGGTTACATGTATTTGTTCCGTATGTTAGCTATGACATTATACTACTTTACTTTTGAACATGTGATGTACATGACCTGTGGATTCACATTAGGATAGTAAAAGGGGTGTTCAAAAACACCAGTAGGGGATTTGAAGTCTTACAGACTTGGACTCAACCACATCAGCCACGAGCTTGATGCAGGCGTGAGCGCTTTGCGGGGCTTGTGTCCTTCTCACCTCAGCAGCACAGGATGGGCGGGCCCCCGCGGGTGGCTGTGCTGCTCCTCTCCTCCACAGCCCCTTAGGTCCCAGGCCTCTTAATCTTCTGTGTGACTGTCAGTTATATTCAGGGGAGGCTGAAACATTAAGATTTTATTTTAAGAAAGAGGAGAAAGATGGGAAGCTCATTGAGTATTCTGATAAAAGTTCAGAGGAATACTTTTGTCTCCTGCTTAATATTTAAAATGTCTCTAGAGAATACATCTGCTCAGCATCCGTCTGCCTTCTTTGTCACCTTTTTGTTTTGATTGGTAACTTTATTTCTGCTGATGGTATGTTCTCTTCAGTTTAATTAGTTCTGCTACATTCCCCTGAGTTTGCTTTTCATCTCACCTCTCTGTATTTTCCAAAATGGTACCTTACTATTTTAGTTAGTAAAAAATATCTTCAAGTACTCAGATCAAAATATCATTACTCTACTGGGTCTACCTTTCATTATTACTTAGAGCAGAAAAAAATATCAGGCTAAGCATTCACTGTATTCATTTTAAATCAAGTTTTGGGAGATTTAATCACCACACTAATTGACATCCCCATGGGGCTTGGAACTATATTAAGATGAGATTGAATTGTTCAGGGAGCAGCATGGTGGTTAAGGCTGGGCTCTAGATTGGAACTCTTAAGATCTCCCCTGCCTCCATCAATTACCAGCTCTGGGCTATGGGCCTCCTGGCTCTAAACTAGGATGAGAAATAACCAGACAGTGTGAAGAGTAAGTCAAACAAAGAGATAAGAGTTTGGAACAGTCCCTGGCACAAAATAAATGCTCGTAAACTTCATAATGTGTGCACATTCATCTCATACGCTAGTAAAGTAATGCTCAAAATTCTCCAAGCCAGGCTTCAACAGTATGTGACTGTGAACTTCTGGTAGTTCAGGCTGAATTTACAAAAGGTAGAGGAACCAGAGATCAAATTGCCAACATCCGCTGGATTGTCAAAAAAGCAAGAGAGTTCCAGAAAAACATCTATTTCTGCTTTATTGACTATGCCAAAGCCTTTGACTGTGTGGATCACAATAAACTGGAAAATTCTGAAAGAGATGGGAATACTAGACCACCTGACCTGCCTCTTGAGAAACCAGTATGCAGGTCAGGAAGCAACAGTTAGAACTGGACATGGAACAGCAGACTGGTTCCAAATAGGGAAAGGAGGTCAAGGCTATATATTGTCACCCTGCTTATTTAACTTTTATGCAGAGTACATCATGAGAAACACTGGGCTGGATGAAGCACAAGCCGGAATCCAAATTGCCAGGAGAAATATAACCTCAGATAATGCAGATGACACCACCCTTATGGCAGAAAGTGAAGAAGAGCTAAAGAGCTTCTTGATCACAGTGAAAGAGGAGAGTGAAAAGTTTGGCTTAAAGCTCAACACTCAGAAAACGAAGATCATGGCATCCGGTCCCGTGGCAAATAGATGGGGAAGCTATTTTCTAGCGCTCCAAAATCACTGCAGATGGTTTTTGCAGCCATTCAATTAAAAGATGCTTACTCCTTGGAAGAAAAGTTAATGACCAACCTAGATAGCATAGTAAAAACCAGAGACATTACTTTGCCTACAAAGGTCCGTCCCGTCAAGGCTATGGTTTTTCCAGTAGTCATGTATGGATGTGAGAGTTGGACTATAAACAAAGCTGAGGTGGTGTTGGAGAAGGCTCTTTAGAGTCCCTTGGACTGCAAGGAGATCCAACCAGTCCATCCTAAATGAAATCAGTCCTGAATATTCATTGGAAGGACTGATGTTGAAGCTAAACTCCAATACTTTGGCCACCTGATGCAAAGAACTGACTCACTGGAAAAGACCCTGATGCTGGGCAACATTGAAGGCAGGAGGAAAAGGGGACTACAGAGGATGAGATGGGTGGATGGCATCATTGACTCAATGGCCATGAGTTTGAGTGAACTCCAGTAGTTGGTGATGAACAGGGAGACCTGGCCTGCTGCAGCCCATGGGGTCACAGAGAGTCGAACAGGGCTGAGCGACTGAACTGACTGACTGACTGACTATATTTCTCACAAAAATGAATCCAAATATGTTTGTCTTTTTCTAAACTTTTTCGTGGGCAAGTCCATTTAAGTTTCTCCTTTATAAAATGAGACTTGATCTCACTCTGGTTTTGTTTCAGTAGGCTGAACACAGCTACCTTATTACTAACTTCATTATGCATGTTCCTTATCCATTTATGCATGGATGTGCAACCTTAGGAAGGATTGTATATCCTATCATTTATAATAAATTGTACATGTTCTTGTTCCATAATGATTTATCCTATGAGTTTTTCTGATGTGAGTTTGCTATATAAGAAGATAGTGATGGAAATTCTTTTCATGGATAGGTAATTCAGAAACCAACTTCATAAATTACCTTATTTCATGAGAATGGCCATGAAACAACATTGAAATCAGTAATGTGATTTATACTGCTGCTACTGCTGCTAAGTCGCTTCAGTCGTGTCCGACTCTGTGCGACCCCATAGACAGCCCCACCAGGCTCCCCCATCCCTGCGATTCTCTAGGCAAGAACACTGGAGTGGGTTGCCATTTCCTTCTCCAATGCATGAAAGTGAAAAGTGAAAGTGAAGTCGCTCAGTCGTGTCCAACTCTTAGCGACCCCATGGACTGCAGCCTACCAGGCTCCTCCATCCATGGGATTTTCCAGGCAAGAGTACTGGAGTGGGGTGCCATTGCCTTCTCCGACATGATTTGCAAGTACCCTTTAAAGAGTCCAGATACAATGCTGGAGTCACTTTTCTATAAGCATTGCGTACAAATAATTTTGGGTTTATTTTTACCTGAAACCTCTATGATCATAAGATAAAACGAATAAATAGTTAAGAAAAGTGCAAAGGAAAAGAGAACACAGGATTAAAGGTTTCAAACAGTTATGAAGGAACTAGCTGAGTGGAGGAGAGAAGTTTGCCTAGGCAAACCTGTGGATAAGAGTAGACTTACCTGATGTCCCATGGGAAAACCTATGTTTCAGGAAGCCAGCATACCCAATGTGATTATATATATATATATGGCTGTGCAAAATATCAAGAAAGGCTTCCCATGTTCCTAGGAAAGCTGTATTTGGAAATATATAAATTATGTAAATCATGTTACATAAGGAAGTCCAATAGGAAGAAACCTCTAAGTGATGTGTAAGTATTAAATAGTTTATTATGTATGTGGAATCCAGAAAAAAATAGTCATATATATATATGTAACATTTGCCCAGTCTTTCAGAAATAAATATAATGGTAAATATACTCAACAGTATGAGTAAGGGGAAAGGTAGTGAAAACACTACCCCAACAACTGCAGTTGCCTCTCTTAATTTAAGGTGTGAAAAGAGGTGAGAGATTAGGATCCTCTAGGAGGTCACGTGAACTTAAAGCCCTCCAGCTACTCAGGAAGGTTCCTCATACAATGCCAAGGCTAGCAGTAATAGAGGGTGCATTTTTTTTCCAGGGGAATTTCCAACACCTATGTTTGTTTGACCGAGTGACAGACTTTTGAATCACAGCTTGTGTTCATACTGATGTTCTGAAAATTTGTTGTCCAGCTTCTTCCTCAGCACGATAGCCCACTTCTCAAATTCTTTCCTGGTTAGGTTGAGGAAATCAGACCACTATTTTTTCTTCGCTTTTTTTCCCTTTTTTAAAATTTGTCCTTGATTTTGCATCTTTATATAGTTAGAAAGACACCATTGGTAGTATACAAGAATAGTTTTAATGTAAACTAATCACTTCATGAGAAATAGATGGGGAAACAGTGTCAGACTTTATTTTTGGGGGCTCCAAAATCACTGCAGATGGTGATTGCACCATGAAATTAAAAGACACTTACTCCTTGGAAGAAAAGTTATGACCAACCTAGATAGCATATTCAAAAGCAGAGACATTACTTTGCCAACTAAGGTCCGTTTAGTCAAGGCTATGGTTTTTCCTGTGGTCATGTATGGATGTGAGAGTTGGACGAAGAAAGTTGAGCACCAAAGAGTTGATGCTTTTGAACTGTGGTGTTGGAGAAGACTCTTAAGAGTCCCTTGCACTGCAAGGAGATCCAACCAGTCCATTCTGAAGGAGATCAGCCCTGGGATTTCTTTGGAAGGAATGATGCTAAAGCTGAAACTCTAATATTTTGGCCACCTTATGCGAAGAGTTGACTCATTGGAAAAGACTCTGATGCTGAGAGGGATTGGGGGCAGGAGGAGAAGAGGATGACAGAGGATGAGATGGCTGGATGGCATCACTGACTTGAGGACATGAGTCTGAGTGAACTCTGGGAGTTGGTGATGGACAGGGAGGCCTGGCGTGCTGCGATTCATGGGGTTGCAAAGAGTTGGACACGACTGAGCGACTGAACTGAACTGAAAGATCTCTGAATCTCTTTTTCCATACCTACGTCTTGCCTATAATACTACATTGTGTGGGACACCATACTCTTAAATGCCTTTTTTCACTGTTTCTGCCTCTCAACACCCTTTTACGGGGATATCTATTTATCTTCTGTGTATCTTTCATTTGTTTTCTGAAGCTTGGTTCCACTAATAAAATTTTATTTACTGTTTTTTTTTTTTCTTGCGGTTTTTGTTCCTCAGTTTAGTTCAGGTCAGTCACTCAGTCGTGTCCGACTTTGCGACCCCATGAATTGCAGCACGCCAGGCCTCCCTGTCCATCACCAACTCCCAGAGTTCACCCAAACTCATGTCCATCAAGTCAGTGATGCCATCCACCCATCTCATCCTCTGTCGTCCCCTTCTCCTCCTGCCCCTAATCCCTCCCAGCATCAGAGTCTTTTCCAATGAGTCAACTCTTCGCATGAGGCGGCCAGAGTATTGGAGTTTCAGCTTTAGCATCATTCCTTCCAAAGAACACCCAGGACTGATCTCCTTTAGAATGGACTGATTAGATCTCCTTGCAGTCCAAGGGACTCTCAAGAGTCTTCTCCAACACCACAGCCTCACAAAAGTGAATTCTAATGCATTTGCCTAATTTTCCTGACCCTTTTCATGGGCAAGTCCATTCAAAGTTTTTCTGAAATGGGGCTATATTCCACCCTGGTTTTAGTTCAGTAGTTTGAACACAGCTCCTTCATTACTATTTTTTCATTATTCATGTTCATTACCTATTGATGCATGGATATGCATCCTTCGGAAGGAATTTCAGTTCAGTTCAGTCGCTCAGTCGTGTCCGACTCTTTGCGACCCCATAGACTACAGCAGGCCAGGCTTCCCTGTCACCAGCTCCCGGAGTTAACTCAAACTCATGTCCATTGAGTCCATGTGATATTGAGGTGTTTTTGTTTGTTTGTTTAAGCTGTCATAAAATTCAAACATTTTTCAATAAAAAGATTCAGGCTCTCAGGAAAGATGCTCAAACCCACAAAACGAGCTGGTGACAGGTGTCTTCGCGGCTCACACCATGTCCCCATCTCCTGCTGCGGGCCGGAATCGTTCAACGTGTCTCCACGTCACACGGACGCTCCTCAGCAGGTTGCACTGATCCTTTTCACAGTAAATCTGCTTTGAAAGGTAGTTGATTTTTAGTGCATACCAGTTCTTGTAATTAAGCATCCCAGAGTGAAGCTGCTCTTTCCCACCAGTTTTATCTCAAACGCCGAAGGTTGGTTCCCGAGTCCACAGGAGCCCGGCGGGCACCGAGAGGTCCCTCAAGCCCCGCCGCCCCGCCCGCGCGGCGCCTCGTGGCCCCGCGCGTTCTCCGCTGCCCCGGCAACCTGGGGCCGGCGTCCCCGTCTCCACGGCCGCAGCACGGCCGCCAGTGACTGGCTGAGACGCCCGGCGGGCGGAACAAGAGGCGTCGGCATTGGCTGAGGCCGCGACAGTTGGCGGCCTGAAGGAGGATTTGACAGGAGCACAACGGTGCTGCTGGCAGCGGTGCCCCTGAGACTGAGGGGACGGGGCGCGAGGTGGGGGCCAGGCGGACAGGCCCCCGGGCCAGAGCAGCGTGACCGCCGCAGAAACGATGAGATGCGCATCGGCCTGAAGGAGGGGCCCTCCCTCGGGCGGTGAGTGAGTCGTCGACAAGCCTCCCTCCGCCGGCTCGCAGTTTCAGCAGGGTCTCCAGAGAGATGCCCGCGGCTGCTTGCGGAGCAGCCTGCGGCCTCGCAGTGAGCGCTCCTCGGCAGGAGGCAGGGCAGAGGGTGCGGGCTCTCGGGCCTGCGGGAGTCACTGTGAGCCTATCTCTTAGCAGACGGGTGATGTTGGGCGGAAGGATGCCCGGTAAGTGTCATCGACGATGCGTGATGGTCCTTTCAGGTCCCTAAAGTACGTACTCTGTTTACAGGAAGCCTGAGTGTGTCTCTCCCAGTTTGCTCCTAAACCTCTGGAGACTCCTTCATAAAACCCTTTATGGGCGTCGCTTCTCTGCCTTCCCCTTCTATGGTGCTGTTCTGACATTCCCTCTGCTTCTCTGCTCCACATGGGTGAGCCTGTCCAGTTCCATGCCTCCGGGAAACATGTCTACTGATTCCTTGCAAACCTCCACCTTCAGCCTAGGCTGCTACACTTGCGCCAGACCCCAAAACCCAGCTGTGAGTTAGCCCCACACGTGTGCAGGCTTAAACATCATCTTCCCCGTTCCCACGGAGTGTCTCGCCTTTGGATTCCTTATCTGGGGCACAAAGACACCAAAACCACATTTGGACAATTGACATTTACTGCCTCTGCTTCATTTCCACCAGTTATCAAGGCGGTGCCTTCTTCATAGCTGGCAAATCAGTTTCCACCTCACTGTCGCCCTTCTTGCATTATCATTTCCACCGGTATTTTGGTTAAATTCAATAAGGGTTCACCCTTCCCAACTGTCCCTATCTCATCCAGTTTTCCATCTATTGTTAGATTGATGTTTCTTTAAAAACATATAAGGGCATTTCGCTTCCTGCCGAGAGTGCCTGTCATGCCATCCAGACTTCCTGGTTAGGCCTTCCCTCAGCAGTTCTGCCTTTGTTCCTAGAACAGCTGCTTGCTTTCGGGTGTGTGCTGATTCACCTGCTGCTCTCACTGCCTGCCGTGGACTCCACTTCTGTGCCTTCCCCAACCCTGCTCTCACTCCCCAGTCACTCTCTGTGTGTCATGCGTCTGCTTCCTCCTCTAGACACACTCTCGGAGGGCAGAGGCAAGGTCTGTCCTACTCACCATTTGTCATATCTGTCAGAGTACCCTGCGTGCAGCAGGGGCTCGATAAATAGTGGTTAAATGAATGATTCTCTAAAAGGAGAAGTTACTGTTTTTCATGGCATCCAGTAAAGCTTTTACCTATGAAAGATGAATGCTGAATTTACAGGTTTTACTTTGATTTCAAGATCCTTGGTGATGAAAACTACTTCAATTCTCAATCCATATTTCATGCTATAATCATATTAATGGTAGCTGCTGTTATATGACATAAATTTAACATGGAAAACAGAGAGTACAGCGTAGTTTGCAAGAGATGGGCTTTTTTTAAAATATAAATTTATTTATTTTAATTGGAGGCTAATTACTTTACAATATTGTATTGGTTTTGCCATACATCAACATGCATCTGCCACGGGTGTACATGTGTTCCCCATCCTGAACCCCACTCCCAACTCCCTCCCTGTACCATCCCTCTGGGTCATCCCAGTGCACCAGCCCCAAGCATCCTGTATCCTGCATTGAACCTGGACTGGCGATTCGTTTCATATATGATACACAAAAATAAACTCAAAATGGATTAAAGATCTAAACATAAGACCATAAGACCAGAAACTATATAAAACTCCTAGAGGAGAACATAGGCAAAACACTCTCCGAAATAAATAACAGCAGGATCCTCTATGACCCCCCTCCCAGAATATTGGAAATAAAAGCAAAAATAAACAAATGGGACCTAATTAAAATTAAGTTTCTGCACAACAAAGGAAACTATAAACAAGGTGAAAAGACAGCCTTCAGAATGGGAGAAAATAATAGCAAATGAAGCAACTGACAAACAACTAATCTCAAAAATATACAAGCAACTCCTGCAGCTCAATTCCAGAAAAATAAACAACCCAATCAAAAAATGGGCCAAAGAACTAAATAGACACTTCTCCAAAGAAGACATACAGATGGTTAACAAACACAGGAAAAGAGATGGACTTTGAATCAGATATATTCAAACCCAGGTATATGGCTTTGAATCCTGGCTCCAACTGTTTGGCTTTGGGACCCCTTGTCTATGGCTTCTTTATCTGTGCAATGGGATAATAATAAGACTCACCTCATAGGGTTATTTTAAAGACTAAATGACTTGATATAACCTATATCAAGTGCATAGTGCCTTATCTTAATACTTTTTTACATGGGTAAAAAATGGAAGCACTCACTGCTATATAACAGAGGTAGCTCAACCTGCTACTCTGTGACAACCTAGAGGGGTGGGATGGAATGGGGAGTGGGAGTGAGGGAGGTTCAAGAAGGAGGGGACACATGTATACTTATGGCTGACTCACGTTGTTTTATGGCAGAAATCAACACAACTGTAAAGCAATTATCCTCCAATTAAAATTTTTTAAAAATTAGAAACATTCACAAGGATGTTTGTAGCTGATTTAGTCACAAATTACCAGATATCTGCAAACAACCAAGATGTCCTTCAGAGAGGGAATGGATAAATTTACTGTGGTGCATCCAGACAATGAAATACTATTCATAGCTAAAAAGAAATTCAGGGACTTCCATGATCTGGTGGTTAAGAGTGTGCTTGCCAGTGCAGGGGACATGGGTTCAGTCCTTGGCGGGAGCCGATCCCACATGCCTTGGAGCGACTAAGCCCGCACACCATAACTACTGAAGCCGGGAGCCTAGAGCCCATGCTCAGGAACAAGAGAAGTTACTACAACTAGAAGCCTGCACACACAACTAGAGAGTAGCCCCTACTCGCCACAACTAGAGAACGCTCTCACATAGCAACAAAGACCCAGTACAGGCAAAATAAAAAGAAATTACATTAAGCCATGAAAGGCACGGAGGCACCTTAAATGCATATTACTAAGAAGCGTAAGAAGCCAATCTGAAAAGGCTATATACTGTATGATTCCGACTATATGACATTCTGGAAAAGGCAAAACTATGGGGACAGTGAAAAGAGCATTGGTTAGCAGGGGTTAGCAGGGAGTGGGGGAGGAATAAACAGGTAGAGCACAGAAGATTTTTAGGGTAGATTTTCACATACTCTGTATGACATCATAATGGTGGATACATGCATTATGTCCAAACACATAAAATGTACAGCACCTAGAGTGAACTCTAAAGTAACCTATGGACTCTGAATGATAATGATGTGTTAATGTAGGTTCATCCTTGGGAATAACTGTGCCATCTGCAAGTAGTATTGATCATGAGGGAGGCTATGCTAGTGTGTAGGCGGGTACATGGGAAATCTCTATACCTCCCTCTCACATTTGTGGTAAACCTAAAATCGCTAAAGAATAAAGTCTTTCAAAAGTAGAACAAGAAACACGGAAGTTTGGAATTGTGAAATTTCCATGGTCAGTTCACAGCAGGTAAAAATCAACTAGTTCAGTCGAGTGCAATTTCTAGGGCATCATCCTATAACCCAGTCACACCATACTGCTTGGATGTGTACATGCATGCTAAGTCATTTCAGTAGTGTCTGACACTTACCCCATGAACTGTACCTGCCAGGCTCCTGTGTCCATGGGATTCTCCAAGCAAGTATAGTGGAGTGGGTAGCCATGCCCTCCTCCTGGGGGTCTTCCTGACCCAGGAATCAATGTACATCTCTCATGTCTGCTGCATTGGCAGGCAGATTCTTTACCACTATGCCACCTGGGAAGCTCACCCACTATACTGTACTACTTGATCACAAAATTCTGTGTACAGCAACAGCTCTGATACAGGTAAAGGGCTCAAGTGAGAGCTTTGTGTGCATTTGATGAATCCAGGGTGCTCTGCCAGATAAGGATGGGGCAAAAGAAAGTATAACCAGCAAAGTCTCAAGTAGGTGAAAGAAAGGCCTGGAATGTCACCCTGCCTGTCTGAGCCAAACAGACTTTGAGGACAGTCAGAGTAGACTGCATGGAGCCCTTGAAGAGGTGGAAAGGAGATAAAAGTTTTCTGGGTGTCCAGCAGGGAACGAAACCAAGACCCTGTGCTTTCAGAGCCCAGTTTCCCAAGGGTGGTAGCCAGAATCTGTAGAACTCAGAGTCTCACTCCAGATGCCTGGGTTCAAATTCCAGCTCTGCCACTGCTGTACACAGGGCCTCTGCTGTGTTATTTAATCTTAGCACCTCAATTGCCCTGCATGTAAAATGGAGTTGTTGTGAGCCTTACATGAATCAGTAGAGACGAATTTCTTAGAACTATGGTGGGTATCATGGCATCCAGTCCCATCACTTCATGGCAAACAGATGGGGAAACAGTAGCTGACTTTATTTTTCTGGGCTCCAAAATCACTGCAGATGGTTTTTGCAGCAATGAAAAGATGCTTCCTCCTTGGAAGGAAAGTTATGACCAACCTAGACAGCATAGTAAAAAGCAGAGAGATTACTTTGCCAACAAAGATCCATCTAGTCAAGGCTATGGTTTTTTCCAGTGGTCATGTATGGATGTGAGAGTTGGACTGTGAAGAAAGCTGAGCACCGAAGAATTGATGCTTTTGAACTGTGGTGTTGGAGAAGATTCTTGAGAGTCCCTTGGACTGCAAGGAGAGCCAACCAGTCCATCCTAAAGGAAATCAGTCTTGGGTGTTCACTGGAAGGACTGATGTTGAAGCTGAAACTTCTGATACTTTGGCCACCTGATGCGAAGAGCTGACTCATTGGAAAAGACCTGTGATGCTGGGAGGGATTGGGGGCAGGAGGAGAAGGGGACGACAGAGGGTGAGATGGCTGGATGGCATCACTGACTCAATGGACATGAGTTTGAGTAAACTCTGGGAGTTGGTGATGGACAGGGAGGCCTGGTGTGCTGTGGTTCATGGGGTCGCAAAGAGTCAGACACGACTGAGTGACTGAACTGAACTGAACTGAACTGATGGTGGGTATGTAGGAAGTTCCATGTACATGTTGGCTCAGCAGTCCCCAACCTTTTTGGCACCAGGGACAAGTTTCATGAAAGACAATTTTTCCGCAGCCTGGGCAGCAATGGGGGAGGATCGGGAGACGGTTTCAGGATTTATGATGTCACTGCTGATCTGAGCAGAGGCAGAGCTCAGGTAGTAAGGCAGTGATATGTAGTGGCTGCAATACAGGTGAAGCTTGGCTAGCTCTCCTGTTGCTCACCTCCTGCTGTGCAGCCGGGTTCCTGACGGGCACCAACAGGTACTGGCCCATGGCCTGGGGGTTGGGGGCCCTGTGCTAGCTGTTTCTATTATGCTTTGCTTGGGAGAGAGAAATAAGAGATGAAAATAAAGCAGGATGTGGGGGATAGAAAGTGTCACCATGGGAACAGGTTATATGGCTTGAATTTGGAAATGACTCTTACATTTTTGAGACCTGGTCTTCCACAGGAAAGTGAACTCTACAAATACTCATATATCCGCCTGACATGTGTGATTAAGAAAAATCATGAAAATGAGCACTGAATAAAATAGATGGTTTCTCATTTGGTAAAATGATGCTCATCCATATCTAGAGGTCAGAGTTCCCTTCATCTCAGCTGAAATCTGCAACAGTCATCATAAAGGTCATGCTCTCACACCCATGAGGTCAGCTCAATTCAGAGCTCATTCAGTCTTGTATTAGGAGTAGTTACAGTTGACAAGAAATCTAGCTTTATAACCCCCAAGAGAATCAAAACAACAAAATGGCCATCAAATGGCATATCTAGACAAGAGACTTAAAAACCCTTCTACAAAAATTGAAATAAAAGCAAGAGGCAGACTGGATAATGCATAGCAGCCTTGACATTGATCCTGGGCCATCAGGGAAAAGTCACACAATATTTAGTGTATTTTGCATAAATGACAGGGAATTGTTAATTGATTTGAGAAAAATGTGTCTGAAGTAATATTTTATTATTAAGGTGATAATCATTTACCTAGAAAATTCACTTAGGCAAATAGCAGGATAAAGGCAGCCAAAAGGAAGAGTTAGTATAGTTAATAAGGAGGGCCCTGCCTGGCCTTAAATTCCTGCTCATCCACCAGGGACTTACAGCTCTGTGACTCCAAGAAATTACTTAACCTCTGTGGGCCTCAATTCTTTCATCTGTGAAATGGGGACAGTACAGGTAGTTACCTTATAGCTTTGTTAGAATTATATTAATTTGGTTAATGTATGGAAGCAGAATGGTCCTGGCACAGGGCAAGCCCCCATAAACATTTGCTTTTATTGTTGTTACTGTTACCAGATATGAGATCTTGGCCAAGTTACTGAAACTCAGTCAGTTCCATCATCTGTGAGCTGGAGATACAACCCAGCCTCATCCCAGGGTTGTGTAAGGATTAAATGAATACAACAAAGTGCCTGTAATAGTAAATCCAAACTAACATCAGAGGTAACAAATTAAAATGAAGACTATTTGTGGCATTAAAAACAGTGGGGTTTTTTTTTTTTTCATTTTATGTCAGTGTTTGTCATTTGTGAACCAAAGTCAGTGAATACAGGTAAATGACTTCAAATAAGCATGACAAGCTCTTCAAGCTGATGTAGTAGTAATATTACCAATAATAGTATTTAGACACGGTAATCTTTGTTCCCAAACCAGATATCGAACTTAGACCAACAGCAGTGGAAGTACTAATCTTTGGACCAGGGAAGTCCCCTAGACAATTTTAAAAGAGTTTATTTTTATTTAATCCTGACTACCATCTTATAATGGGGATATTATTGTTTCTGTTTTCTTGTAAATGAGGAAACTAATCATCAGGGAGGCCCAGGGACTTTCTGAGGTCACTCAGCGGGCAAGTAGACACCAGGTCTCCTCCACCACTGCTGCATCCCAGTCTTGTAACAGGAAGACTTCACCTCCCCAAGCCTGTGAGCACTCATCAGTGGAGACCACGGCATTCATACGACGTGCGTATGCGTGCGCATGGGCTACACTTGACATCAATGCCAATACTCATCTTTCCTGTAGGAAGTGTTATCGTCCCATTCGTGTATGTTTGAGGCAGCTCATATTTAACATGGATATCTTACCTATTTTGTGGCTTCCATGTGTTTTTAAAGAGACTTTGGTAAAACCAACATTCTATAACTAGATGCTGGTCAGCTAGGGCAGGCATGTCCTTTGCGAGAGATTTTCATGATCTTTATTCTCCATCTATAAACAGTGATCCTCCAGTTACACCTGGAGCTTCCCAGTCACTTTCACTTGGGATTTGTTTGTGCATTCATTCATTCAGCAATCATTTATTGAGCACTTCCATTTTGTTATAAACCAGCAGTGCTGTGCTGGGTGCTGTGGATGAGCAAACTCTCTGTCACTCACATCCCTGACTAGTATATAGTAAACTAAAGGAGCCATCTTTATTGAATTATTGCTGGAATCTGCCTCTTTGTTAAGAGCTTTAAGGCATGGAGATAAGAGAAAATTCCCTTGAGATGGATGAGCCTTCCAGGTCTTTTAGCACTAATCTGACCCTTCAGTCCAGGAAAAACGGGTCTGGGCCCAGGTCTGAGTGGAGCTATTGGGAGCTGAGGCTTCATCTCATAGGACACTCATGGACCTCCTTATGTTTTGTTTTTATGCTGAGAGAAATGGGAAGCCCATGAAGGCTCAATTGGTCAGTTTTGTACCAAAAAAAAAAAATGCTTTTGATGCTATGCAAAGAACAGCCTTGTTGTTGGGAAGAGAGAGAAACTGGAGGTTGGGAGTCCGTTTAGGAAGTAGTTCCTGCAGTTCAGGAACCAGGGGGTTCCTGCAGGGGGCGGTGATGCGGATGAGGGTATAAGTGGTGAGGATGCAGAGACGCAGGCAGACAGGAGCCACACTGAGTAGAAAGATAGAGACTAATGAGTGAGGGCCTGAGGAAGAGGAGCGTCATTTTCCCCAGGTTCATGCCCAAGCGCTGCTCTTGATTTGAGGCTATTTGACACTCTTGTTTCAAGTGTTGGCTATAGCCCAGGAGGTCAGCATCAGCTGTCCAGCCCAGCTCATCTGCTCCCCGTTACCCCCAACCCCGCCCCGCCACCCACCACCCCATGCTCCAGATCCATCACACACACCTTTCCAGAGCTCTTTCATCAGCCCCCACTGGGCTTTCTTTCCCTTAAACTCATTCAGTTTATAACCTCCTTGAGAAACTAATTTTCTCTGCTTTTTGACATTTCTAGCGTTCCTATTTACTTCCATGCATTAGGTTGAACTATAAGAAATTGTTCTTTTTTTTAAGGCCCAAATATCAGCAGTTGCACCCCACTCCAGTACTCTTGCCTGGAGAATCCCATGGACGGAGGAGCTTGGTGGGCTGCAGTCCACGGGTCGCAAAGAGTGGGACACGACTGAGCGACTTCACTTTGACTTTCATGTCGCTTAACATTTCTGACTGCCTGCGCGTGCTGAGTTATGGACGGATGCTTTTGAAGCCTCCGGTAGCGTCTTGTGCACAGAGCACAAAAAATTAAATATGCACTTAATAAAGAAATATGATTAGATGGAGCACTTTTATTTTGTGGCTCAGAAAGTAATTCATTGCTGCCGTCTGTTTTGAACATCGACGTGTTCATCTGGTATTCTCTTTATTCTTTGAGGGTCTGGTTGGTTGGGCTGAATGCATACTCACTTATTATTGTGATTTATTTCCAAGAAGGCTGACTTTGTGGGGGAAGGCATTTTTTTTTTTTACCATGTCTTATTCAATACAGTAGCCTCAGTGTCTGCCATCTAAGAAGAGATCAAAAATTGTTTCCTGAAGGAATGAATGGATATCATTGTCACCTTTCTCTGTCACACAGTATCAGAATTGAATGTAATCTTACTATGTTTGGAGGTCAGTGAATAAAGAGAAATTTGACATGCTGCTTTAGTTTTTATCGACTGGTTAATATAAATTCTTTCTTCAAACCACCTGGACCTTTTTCCCTTTGCAGTGTCACGACTTGGTACCTGGGTCTCAGGCTCACTTTCTCTAACAGAGGCATCTTCTCCACTGTGTCCCAAGCAGACCTGTGTGAGCAGCCACACAGGCCCGAGCGCAGGCCCGAGCGCCACGCAGGGGCAGTGGAGGGGCCCATAGGAGCTCAGTCCTATCTGTCGTATTGTCCTTTGTCACAAAAGGCTTACGAATAAAATGGGAAACGAAACTTGAAAATAGGAAAACGACAGTGATGTCTGCTGTCATATATTCCTGTTAACTTTTTAAAAATTGGATATAATTGCTTTACACTGTTGTGTTAGTTCCTACTGTACAATAACGTGAATCAGCTGTATATATACATATATGCCTTCCCTCTTGGACCTCCCGTTCGCCCCATCCCACCCCTCTAGGCCATCACGGAGCAGCGAGCTGAGCTCCCTGTGCTGTACAGCAGCTTCTCACTAGCCAGCTAATTTACTCATGGCGGTGTATATATGAAACAGCACTCTCAGTCCACCTTGGGTTAGATTCACCAGAAGAGGATGAAAGCAGACACTTACAGTCGTGTCTAACCTATGATGTTGTTTAGTCGCTTGGTCGTGTCCAATTCTTTTGCTACCCCATGGAGGGTAGCCCGCCAGGCCCTGCTGTCCATGGGGTTCTCCAGGCACGAACACTGGAGTGGGTTGCCCTCCTCCAGGGGATCTTCCCGACCCAGGGATGGACCCTGTGTCTCCTGAACTGGCAAATTCTTTACTACTGAGCCGTCTAACCTCTAGCAGTTGCTCAGTAAACATTCGGAGGAATAAGCGGGAGGTAGTCAGGATGTTCTTCTTATTTTTGGTTCTTTATCCCCCAGGCGCTTGTTTAAACAGAAAGCAAAAGGTTGTTTAAAGAACAAACTGTGCTAGGGAAGGTGTCAAGTCTGCTGACCCGGGAGCAAGGCCCTGCCAATACTTGCCTTTCACAGACGCCACTTCTGCCAATGGCAGTTCTGTTATAACTGCACCTTTGGCACCGTGTGATGGTTAAAACTCACCACCTACCTAGTTCTCTTGAGTGAGCCTGGATGAATAGGTGCATGTTTGTAAGCACACCAAAGTCCAGGAGGTGAAGTTATGCAAGCATCGCTTGTTGTATGTCAACCTTTGCTCTCATCTAAGGGCCAGTGTCAACAAATTCCCCTTTTCCGTCTCCCTCTGAGTTGCCTTTAATATTTAGACCCTGAAGGTGAGCTGGACTTGGTTCTGCTTTTCTTCCTAAAAGTGCCCTATGGCCTCAGACACACTTTCCCTCTCTGAGCCCCCTTTTTTTTTCCTGTGTTCAATGAAAGGCACTGAATCCTGATTGGCACCAGGAGACCTATAGGTCTGTTTTGCTTGTCCTAGAACGGTGTCTTGTTTTGCTTCCTTTAAACAATAAATTTATTTTATTTACTTGGCTGCTGGGTCTTGGTTGCAGCATACGAATCCTTAGTTATGGTATGTGGAATCTAGTCCCCTGACCACGGGTCGAATCTGGGCCCCCTGCACTGGAAACATGCAGTCTTA
Organism: Oryx dammah; assembly: GCF_014754425.2. Classification (NCBI taxonomy): domain Eukaryota; kingdom Metazoa; phylum Chordata; class Mammalia; order Artiodactyla; family Bovidae; genus Oryx; species Oryx dammah. Next base: position 58,544,288 of record NW_024070193.1, read on the forward strand.
GCCACTGGACAAGCCCCTGTTCTGATTCATTTTTAATGTGCTTTTGAAACCCTTTAAGGAGGATGTACCTTCTCAGGCCTCGCTGAAGCTCTGCTGCTTGGTCATCTACTCTGCGGGTATCATTCGTTTAAAGGTGTTCCTGAGCTTGGAAGGGGAAGGTGACATACCCCTGATACTACATGTTCCAGGAGGGCCTTTCTTGTGATAACTGTCTATTCTGTCAACTCCACCCATATTTCCCACTGAGGAACCATAACAATATGATACAAGACTCAAGCCCACAGTTTAGAGACTCCCTTTGTGAGCTACAGTAGGTATGAACAAGTCCTATTTCTTAACAGTTCTTTTGCTTTTTGATCACTATTAAAATTTCTGGGTGTGTTTTATTTTCCGGTGGTTTGTCCAACATAACCTGATGCTTTCTTTGCAGTATTTATAATTTTCTAAAGACCAAGCTCCTATATCTGTGAGGTTAAGTATAATTATTCTTTGTAAAAAGAAATGCATTGTCTATTCTCAGAGCACTTTACTAAAATAAACTGCTCAAGTGGCCAATACACTGGTTTTTCTTGACTGTACCATGTGGCTTGTGGTTGGGGTCTTAGTTCCCCGACCAGCGACACAGTGGAAGCACAGAGACTAACCACTGGACCACCAGGGAAGTCTCCCAATGCACTTTTAATGTTTATTTTGAAATAACTTGAGAATTGCATAAAAGCTGCAAAAATCGTACAGTGAGTTCCCATGTACCCTCCACTCAGCTTCCCCTAACGTTAGCAGCCTGTGGCACCATGATACAGTTGTCAAGATTGAGAAAATATCATTTAACCAGTACATTTGAACACATTTTCCTCGTTTCTGGTTGGTCTATGTGAAATATATCGTTTTTCAATCCTATCTTATTTTATGGAGAAGTGAAGTTGCTCAGTTGTATCCGACTCTTTGCAACCCCATGGACAATAGCCTACCAGGCTCCTCTGTCCATGGGATTCTCCAGGCAGGAATACTGGAGTGGGTTACCATTCCCTTCTCCACCCTGGAGAAGGAAATGGCAGCCCACTCCAGTATTCCTGCCTGGAAAATCCCATGGACAGAGGAGCCTGGTGGGCTACAGAGCATGCGTTCGCAGAGAGCTGGACATGAGTGAGCAACTAACACACATACACATTTTAACCACTTTTTTTTTTCTCAAAATTTTAAAGGGACTTTAAGAAAATATGTGTATAAGTAAAGGACCTGGAGCAATGACTTTTCACTTTGCATTTCCAGCTGTTTGTGGGACTGAAAGTTCTCTGTTTTTAATACCTCCCTGAGCACAGACAGACTGCATCTTGACATCTGACATGGAGGTTAGCCATCATTCTGTCAAGGAAAGAAGGAAAGACTTCCTGTTGGCACAAGTAGTTCTAACTTCCTTTTGTTATAGGGGTTCACTATACTTCTCAAAAATAATAAACTCTTAGATTATTATTAGTTATGCCAATCTCTTACTGCTGTTATGTTCTAAGTACCGTTTTTTTGTTTGTTTGTTTTTTTAAAAACTCTTTCCTGATAGCTCAGTTGGTAAAGATCTGCCTCCAGTGCAGAAGACCCCAGTTCGATTCCTGGGTCAGGGAGATCTGCTGGAGAAGGGATAGGCTACCCATTCCAGTATTCTGGCCTAGAGAATTCCATGGAACTGTATATGTATAGTCCATAGGGTTGCAAAGAGTCAGACACGACTGAACGACTTTCACTTTCTTTCAAAAGGCAGTAAGGGCTTCCCAGGTAACTCAGCTGGTAAGGAGGCTGCCTACAATGCAGGAGACCCTGGTTCAATTCTTGGGTTGGGAAGTTCCCCTGGAGAAGGGATAGGCTACCCACTCCGGTATTCTTGGGTTTCCCTGGTGGCTCAGATGGTAAAGAATCTGCCTTCAAGCGGGAGACCTGGGTTCAATCCATGGGTTGGGACGATCCTCTGGAAGAGGGCATGGCAATCCACTCCAGTATTCTTGCCTGGAGAATCCCTATGGATAGAGGAGCCTGGCGAGCTACAGTTCATGGGGTCACAAAAGAGGCGGACATGACCAAGTGACTAAACACAAGCATAAAAGGCAGTAAGTAAAATGGAATAGTTTATAAAGATGCAACCTAAGTGATTAGAAGGAAAAACTTCTATTTGTGGGATTTGAAGATATTTCCCGAAATGAATCAAATGAGGCCATGTAAGGATCTCTCAAGCAGTTAAAGCAACTGGGGAATAACAAAGAATTTCCGGGCAGAGAACCTGAAAATCGTGTCACAGATACTCACCATGTTGTTCAATTAGTGGGCTTACATTTGCACAATTTACATTAATTACAATCAATTTTACTGTGGCATGGGTATCTCTCTGTCTTATGTGTTTGCCCTCCAAGTACTAAGTGAGGTATGTGTCTCTGACATCTTTCTTTTAGTATTAACCCAAATTTCAGATGACAACAGGAGATAGGAATTACTTTTGAGAGTTTCTTTTTAAAACTGGGTTTAAAATTCAAAAATGAGTCAGAACTGTGATTATGCCCATAATTGACTAGGGCTGAGAACCCCAGACCATTTGACTATCCTATAAAGTATGGAATGCTTTGTCTCTCTGATCTGAGTTAATATTTGGGTTCCATGGCTGATAGGTACAGAGGAAAGATATGAACGTTTCTGTCTTAAAGTAATATGCACTTGTACTATGTTGCTCGGGTTATGTCCGACTCTTTGCAACCCAATGGACTGTAGCCTGTCAGGCTCCTCTGTCCATGGGATTCTCCAGGCAAGAATACTGGAGTGGGTTGCCATTTCCTTCTCCAGGGGATCTTGCTGACCCTGGGATAGAACCCACATCTCTTATGTCTCCTGCAGGTGGATTCTTTACCACCAGTGCCTCCTGGGAAGCCCAATATGCACTTGTATTTTACATATAATCTTTCGTTTCTATAACCCATTCCCCCTTTTAAGAAAAAAATACTAAATTTCATCTTTCCCATTTAGAATTAAAGGAAAGTCCCCATATGAATACATGTATTTGTGTAGCAAGTATTATATTCTCTGTCCTCATGTATAAAGTAAGTGTCAGAAAATGAGTGGTTTTCTATTTTTAACACAAGAAACTTAAAAAAAAAGAAACTGTACAGAGAACCCAGAGAAATAGGATTTGGGGGTCTCAGTAAAGAGCCCACACCCAGCCACTCTCACCCTCCCCTGGTTGTCCTAGAATTGACAATGACTGAGTTAGTCCTTTCAGGCACCGCACAGAAGGCAGTGGTTTTCAGAGAGTCACCTAGCATCACTGTGAAAACAATATTGTTATTTGAAAGGAGAGACCTCAGTTACCTAGAACAGTGCTAGTCAGGTGGTCTTTCAGACTAGTATGTCCACGAGAGAGAAGTACAAAATTGAGAACAAGCATTGAGAAATATTTATGGCAATTTGACATCGCCATGCTGTCTGAGCACATGATCAGTGATGGACTTATTTTGCTGAATAAGATACGTCGCTCAGTCACAAGTGTTGGTCCATAATAAATTGGAAATTTAAAAAAGACAACTTTATAGATAATTTGAGAAACACTGCTCATGAATATTATCTTATTTGTTGTTGTTCAGTCCCTAAGTTGTGTCCAACTCTTTGCAACCCCGTGGACTGCAGCATGCCAGGCTTCCTTGTCTTTCACTATTTCCCGGAGTTTGCTCAAACTCATGTCCACTGAGTCGGTGATGATATCTAACCATCTCATCATCTGCAGCCCTCTTCTCCTTTTGCCTTCAATCTTTCCCAGTATGAGAGTCTTTCCCAATCAGTCAGCTCTTGCATTAGGTAGCCAAAGTATTAGAGCTTCAGCTTCAACATCAGTTCTTCCAATGACTATTCAGGGTTGGTTTCCTTTGAGATTGACTGGTTTGATCTCCTTGGTGTCCAAGGGACTCTTAAGAGTCTCCAACACCACAATTTGAGGACTCTTAATTTTCTTCCTAAAGGTTGAATAAGTTAGATCAGGGGTACCAGTCTATGGCCTATTAGAAACTGGGCTGCACAGCAGGAGGTGAGCTGCAGACAAGCAAGTGGAAGCTTCATCTGTATTTACAACCACTCCCCATTGCTCACATTGCTGAGCTCTGTGTCCTGTCAGATCAGCAATTGCATTAGATTCTCATGGGAGCCTGAACCCTACTGGGAACTGTGCATGTGAGGGATCTGGGTTGTGTGCTCCTTATGAGAATCTAATGCCAGATAATCTGATTCTATATTATACTGTTTAATTATTTCATTATATATCACAATCTAATAATAATGGCTTAAAACTCAACATTCAGAAAATGAAGATCGTGGCATCTAGTCCCATCACTTCATGGGAAATAGATGGGGAAAAGTGGAAACAGTGTCAGACTTTATTTTGGGGGGCTCCAAAATCACTGCAGATGGTGACTGCAGCCATGAAATTAAAAGACGTGTACTCTTTGGAAGAAAAGTTATGACCAACCTAGATAGCATATTCAAAAGCAGAGACATTACTTTGCCAGCAAAGGTCCATCTAGTCAAGGCTATGGTTTTTCCTGTGGTCATGTATGGATGTGAGAGTTGGACTGTGAAGAAGGCTGAGCACTGAAGAATTGATGCTTTTGAACTGTGGTGTTGGAGAAGACTCTTGAGAGTCCCTTGGACTGCAAGGAGATCCAACCAGTCCATTCGGAAGGAGATCAACCCTGGGATTTCTTTGGAAGGAATGATGCTAAAGCTGAAACTCCAATACTTTGGCCACCTCATGCGAAGAGTTGACTCATTGGAAAAGACTCTGATGCTGGGAGGGATTGGGGACAGGAAGAGAAGGGGATGACAGAGGATGAGATGGCTGGATCGTACCACTGCCTCGATGGAAGCGAGTCTGAGTGAACTCCGGGAGATGGTGACAGACAGGGAGGCCTGGCGTGCTGCGATTCATGGGGTCGCAAAGAGTTGGACACGACTGAGCAACTGAACTGAACTGAATAATAATGGAAATAAAGTTCATAATAAATGTAATATGCTTGAATCATCCTGAAACCATCCTCCCACCCCAGTCCATGGAAAAATTGTCTTCCACAAAATTGGTCCCTGGTGCCAAAAAGGTTGGGGACTACTGGGTTAGGTCATTCCTGAGTATGTTCAATAGTATCATAACATTACAAATACTTATTAATCCATTTGGTTTACAAGGGAGTTTTATGAAAGAGTTTCGAACTAAAGGGATAATTACATTGGTTTTCTAAAATAACTTTTATTTATTCATCCATTCGTTAATTTTTTTGTTTAATAAACATTTACTGTTGCCTACCATGTGTCTGGTGAACACAGGAGGCCCAATACTGCGCCATGGCGTTGTTGGGCCATCATCATGCTTTTGGCCCAGGTCTGTGATGTGGGGAGTAGTTGCAGTGCGCTCTGAGGAGGATCACCAGACTCAGGGCTTGGGAATCATGGGGGGCTCTAGTTCCAAAATTAATAATTGTTAAAAAGTAAATGCTTCCTAGGTGGCATTGTGGTAAAGAACCCTCTGGCAATGCAGGAGATTCGGGTTCAGTCCTTGGGTTGGGAAGATCCCCTGGAGGAGGAAATGGCAACCCACTCCAGTATTCTTGTCTGGAAAACCCCCCATGGACAGAATAGCCTGGCAAGCTACAGTCCATGGGGTTGCAAAAAGTCGGACATGACTGAGCAAATTAGCATACCGCACACAAAAAGCAAATAATTTGTGAACTTTGATAGAAATGCCTGAGCCACTTGTTACAGATTGTGGCACAAATACTTTTTGATTTCACACACTGTGCTTACCCTGTGCCGTTTGTCTGGTGTGTGGGGATAAAGCTGACGTGGTCCCTGCCCACATGGGGCACAGAAACCACTGACTGGCTAGGAGTTCCGATGTCGATGAGCCCCATGAGGGGCTGAAACGGTGGAGTGGTGAGAGTGTGGGGTGAATGGGTTGCTGGGTTAGGTCATTCCTGAGTATGTTCAATAGTATCATAACATTACAAATACTTATCAATCCATTTGGTTTAAAAGGGAGTTTTATGAAAGAGTTTTATGCTGAGGCAAGGAGGGGACATATGAGTTGAGGCTGAACGACCCAAAGAAGCCTGTGGGCAGAGGAGAAGGGAGACTTGGAAGGACTCAGAGAAGTCAGTCTGAGCAGGAGAGAGGTTAACTTGGCAGTTGGCAGCCACGGCCCCCGCCTCTGCTCCGTGTGCACCTGCAACCTGGCCCTTGAATCCCCATCAACCACGCTGGTCCGTGGGAGATGTGGACGTCCACAGAGGCCCCATCTCCAAGGATGGTTGGTGCCCAGGTATTGGCTTCAGAGTTTTGCTTCTAGAAGCCAGCTTTGGGGCTCTTTCTTGGGAGAATTTTGTTTAAGCTCCTGGAGTCTCTTTGCCCCAGTCAGCAGTGCCTGTGTCCCAGAACCAAACTCAGGCCCACTAGCCCATGCCCGGTAAAGCCAGTCTACTGACATCTAGCTGTGGTGAGTGAAAACACTGGCTTAAAACTCAACATCCAATAAACGAAGATCACGGCATCCTGTCCCATCACTTCACGACAAATAGATGGGGAAACAATGGAAACAGTGACAGACTTTATTTTCTTGGGCTCCAAAATTACTGGAGATGATGACTTCAGCCATGAAATTAAAAGATGCTTACTCCTTGAAAGAAAAGCTATGACAAACACAGACAGTGTATTAGAAAGCAGAGACATCACTTTGATGACAAATGTCCATGTAGTCAAAGCTATGGTTTTTCCAGTAGTCATGTATGGATGTGATCATAAAGAAGGCCGAGTGCTGAAGAATTGATGCTTTCAAACTGTGGTGTTCGAGAAGACTCTTGAGGGTCCCTTGGACAGTAAGGAGATCAAGCCAGTCAATCCTAAAGGAAATCAATCCTGAATACTCATTGGAAGGACTGATGCTGAAGCTCCAATACTTTGGCCACCTGATGTGAAAAGCCCACTCATTGAAGGAGCCCCTGATGCTGGGAAAAACTGAAGGCAGGAGGAGAAGGGGACGACAGAGGATGAGATAGTTGGATGACATTACCGACCCAATGGACCTGAGTTTGAGCAAACTCTGAGAGACAGTGAAGGACAGGGAAGCTTGGCATGCTGCAGTCTCTGGGGTCGCAGAGTAGGACACGACTGAGCAACTAAAAACAACAAACTATGGTGAAGGACAGTGCAGCCTTTCCTGCAGGGCCCAGCAAGGAGTCCAAAAAACCTGAACTTCCTGATGCCTTTTAGCAAAGCATTTTTATTTTATTTATTTTTAAACTTTTAATTTTGTATCAGGATGTAGCCAATTAACAAACAATATTGTGATAGTTTCAGGTGAACAGCAAAAGACTCCATTATACATATACATGTATCCATCCAGGCTGCCATATAACACCCTGCAGAGTTCCATGTCTATACAGTAGGTCCCTGTTGGTTATCCATTTTAAATACAGCAGTGTGTAGAAAGGCCAGGTTGGGGAGTCCGTGGGTCTCAGGGTGTGAGATCAGCTCCTACATAGTCATGGTTGGTTGATGGTGAGGTTACAGAGCATTAACATCACCAGTCTTCAGGTGCCAGTAGGTGCTTATGATCATCAGCTAGTTAATTTCTTCTTTATTATGTAGTTTTAGTATCTGTAAAGCAACTCAGGAAATGGGCATCAAATGCTATTATCTAGGTACTCCAGAGACGAGCTACAGCGGAGGGTGTGTGGGAGGGGTCTGTCCCAGGAATGCCCCGTAGGGCCCTGTTCCCTTACCCTGAAGGCTAGGATCTCCCTCAGGACCCAACACCACCGTCAGGTTTAGATGCTGGCTCTGAGGCAAACTCTGCCGGAGGACTCTTGCCCTCACCTCATCTCTGAGAAACACTAACTCAGAAAGATGTTTGCTTCCAGCAAATGACTTAAGATGTGAACCGCCCTTTTCCCCACCCATCAGTTTTGAATTATAGCCCTCTCGTTGTTTAGTCACCAAGTTGGGTCCAACTTTATGCCACACCAGGCTGCCCTGTTCTTCACTGTTTCCCACAGTTTGCTTAAATCCGTGTCCTCTGAGTCTGTGATGCTATCTAAATAGTGTTTGGTATAATGTAATCATTTCTGTTAATTAAATAAGGGATTAAATTAAATATCTTACAGTATTTCCAATTTGTTGAATTTTTTTTTCTTTTTCAGAATAGTTTCCATTTTAACAGCCACCAAGTGGAAAGGATTTTCTTTTTTGTCCTAAAGGCAATTGCCTGTTTCTTCTAATTCTGGTGAATTTGTTTACTGTTTAATTAAGAGAAACATTTCTAGAGAGTTATCTATTTTCACTCTTCCAGTTCACAGAGTAGAAACTAATCTTAAACTGATAAAACTGTTAGAGGATTATTTCCTGTTCACCCACCCACCCAGTCAATAAAATCACAGAGATTAAACCACAGAATAAGACAAGACATTTAGCAGTAAGATTGTGGCAGATGTGGTCCTCTACCTTCAGAAGCCCAAGAGCTTTTCCACACATTTTCACACGCTAATCACTGTGACTTTTACATCCTGTTTCTAAAACAGGCTGGAGCTACGGTTTGAGCAGAGTTTGAAGCCAACAGGCCAGTGTATCTGTATGGAACGTTCCCTCTGTTCTTGAAGGAAAGGTGAAGTTAGATTATATTTATTTTGACTGGATTTCCATTTATTTTAGAACTTTTGGGGCATCTTAATATTTATATATGAAAAGCACTTGGATCTTTTGCTGTTGAAAAATTATGTACAACTCATTCATTCTTCCTTTTTCCCTCCCTCCCTTGCCCTTTATTACTCCCTTTCTCCTTTCTCTCTTTTAAACAGATGCTAAAACAAATCTTTATCTGAATATCTCACAAAACATAGTTTGAAGTTCCTAAATGGGTTTTTCTTTGTTTGTAGTAGAAGCCTATATCTGAGATAGCCTCTTTTATCTTTAGTAGTTTTCAATCTGAGATTGAACATAGTACACATTCAATAAATATTTGTTGAAAGAATAAATCCATGGTTTTAGGTCCTGGGCACAATCCTAAAATACTGTTATTGTACTTTGCTTGGTGTGCATCTGTGAGGAGCACCTTGGTCTTCAGCTCAATTCCAGCTGAACTATTTGTCACAAATATGCAACTATACTGGGAAAATAATTTTAAATCCTTAGATATACTGTCTTTGTTCATTTTACAGAATTAAATGAATTTTACAGAATTTTGTTCGTTTCTGCTGCAGTAAAACACCCATTGGCACATTCCTTTTGCCTCTAAGTACTTTTGAATCACTTGGATTTTGACCATCAATTCTATAATACATTAAGGCATGCAATTATAGGACAACAATGCATACTTTTTTATGCCTGAAAAATACTCTGAAGTCAAGCACTAGAATTGAAGCACAACTGGAAAATTTTACATTCAATCAAGAACTAAACCAATAGTATGTTTAATTTTGTATGTTCCATGTGATTGAAAGTATGGGTATCTACAACTTTTTTTTGGTTTCTATTCTGGAAATGAAAACAACTTAATCAGAAATTGATTAAAGAAGGGTTTTATTAACAAATAAATTATTCTCCATTGTTGAACTCATACTAACCTTTTGAGTAGTGGTGGAAAGTATTATTAAAGCTTATCCTAGGAAAGTGAAGTCACTCAGTCGTGTGCGACTCTTTGCGACCCCTTGGACTGTAGCCTACCAAGCTCCTCTGTCCATGGGATTTTCGGGCAAGAATACTGGAGTGGGTTGCCATTTCCTTCTCCAGGAGATCTTCCTGACCCAGAGATTGAATCCGGGTCACCTCCATTGCAGGCAGGCACCACCTGATAAGACCCTACGAAAGGGTGACCACAATGATGACAAAGCTTAATTCAGAAGAGTGAGGTGCCTACTGTCTTGTATTCCCAGGCTGGATGCCTCACTGTCTGAATTGTTAAAAACAAAACTTAACTGAGTACATTTTAAAGATCTTAGTGGCTTTATTCAGCAATTAATGAACTGGGCAGCATTCTATCTAGCAGATAGAAAGGAGCTCTAAGGAACCGTACAAAATGAAAGACTTTTGTAGGCAGAAGAAGATAGGAATGAAGTTATACTAGTCGAAAAGCCAATTAGTTATTGCCACGTTACTTTTCCCAAAGAGGATGGGGGGTTTTCTCAGGCTGCTTACCTAACTAGTGCTAATCAGGAGATTCCTGATTGGCTAGTTTAAGTTTCCATCTTGGGGAGAGCTGAAATTCTAATTTATTTTAGTTGACCCCAGAGTTAGCATGAATGACTCCATTTTGTTTGTGAGCCCATTGTCTTGTTTTAAACAGAATGCTTAAGTGAGTTCAGGGACTGTGCAAGTCTGGCCTAGTTCTGGCAGAAGAGGTTATGGCCAGAGTTGTCGCATGTGGGGATTCAGCCTGAAAGGTTTAGGCATTCTGGAAACCCAGGGATGTTTTGCGTGTTGCCCTTGACACTGTGATGCATTTGCAAGTGCAATGCAATTCGTGGAGCTTCCTCTGGAATTTTTAGGGACTTTACCCACAATGAGAGAGGAGCTCCCGAAACTATCAGCATGCTGTTAAGGAAACTTACCTAGAAAGACAAGTAAGATGGCATAAAAGTGTCAGTGGGACACTTTTCCTGGCAAGCAGAAAAGTACTTGTTGGGGTAACGAGTCAGAATATTTGAAATCAAGAATGACTCAGAAAATATAGGCTTAGGTACTACTATAATTGACTTCCCTGGTGGCTCAGACAGTAAAGCATCTGCCTACAATGTGGGAGACCTGGGTTTGATCCCTTGGTCGGGAAGATCCTCTGGAGAAGGAAATGGCAACCCACTCCAGTATTCTTGTCTGGAAAATCCCATGGACAGAGGAGCCTGGTAGGCTACAATCCATGGAGTCATAAAGAGTCAGACACGACTGAGCAACTCACTCTCACTTTTTACTACTATAATTATAAACTATGCCCTAAATGTATCCAGAGGCCTTTGAATGATAAATAGTAAATGTTACTCATATTAACATTTTTATTATTGTATTAGAAGTAAATGTTAGTTTGTGCATGTTTAAATAAATGTTTTAAGTGGATTTGCATTAATTGAGAATATTTGGGAGCACACAAGCCAACTAAAGTTTTTCCTTCCAGTTTACTTTGAAAGGAATGCGATGTTAATTCTGGGGCATTGATGGTTTACAATGCCTGATCAAGACAAAAAAGTGAAGGCCACTGAAAAATCAACGGATAAAAAACAGCAAGGAGTCACCACCAGGTAACACCATACTGAGTTTTTGCTTATTATTCGTGACCAGCAACCACAGTGTAGATCCTTGACAACTGCTACTCTGGGGTAGAGTCTTCACTGAAATGTTTGCCCTTTTCCAGAGTTCTAAGGAGATGTTTAGTTTGTGTATGTTTCAGTCTATAAAAGCAGGCCTCCAAGTGGCAAGGGTCCATGTTACTAGTGGGTAACACACCTAGTTCACCCAGAGTCTTCTGTCGGTTGACATTGTGTTATTCTTTCTCCTAGGGACTATTCAGATCTTAAAAGACTTCTGTGCCTTTTGAACGTTCAATCAAGCAAGCAACAGGTAGTGTTTTCAAAGAATGCGCATCCATTAATGACAGAGAAATCACGTTTCCAAAGGATCCATTGAACATCTTATGAACGATACATCTATTTTCCCTTGTTCTTTCACATGTTCCATCTTTCTTCCAGTTGTTTCTCTCTCACCTGGTTCAGGGTCAGGAAGCAGGACTATGCAACCACAGCGTTTTCATTCCTCTGCTCTTATGCCTGGTGCTAACCTGCAAAACGCATCAGTATAGAAAGGCTAGGTTCTTCTCTTGAATGCTCAGTGTCTGACCCTGCAGAGCTCTGGGTGGGGGGGGGGGGGTGATTTCTCCAAAAACACGGTACATTCCGTTTACCCTCTCCCCTTCCCTGCTTTTCGGGCTGCCCAGCTGCTACAGCACCCCTCTTGATGCCGGCTGCAAAGTATATCTCACCAAAAACAGGGGAAATGAAGGAGTGAGTTTTGACTATTTTTACAATAGCATTTTTAATTTTTTTTTAATGGAAAGAATGGTACTGCCATTTGAATTTATCTCTAGACTTTTTTTGGTTTAGCTTCTGTAAGACTTTGGAGAAGTGTGAGATTAGAGGCTATCCGTGAAGACTTGGGGAATAACACAGAAATGCTAATAGCAATAAAAACAGCAGATATTTATTTAGCATGGTCAATTAGCAAATGACAGAGCTGGGATGTGAACCCTGGGAGCAAGATTCCAAAGTCTACTGTGGTAAACTTGTTTAAGCAAATTTGTTTATGAGCTTACGTGGTAATACAGCCCTACTGTCTTTTGTTGTATCTACTAAACTTGCAAGAGAACTATAGCATTAAAAAATTTTTTTTTATTGAAGTATAATTGATTAACAATATTATATTAAATTCAGTAGTATAGCATAATGATTCACTCTTTTAAGATTATACCCCATAAAGCTTTTAAGATTTATATTCAGATATTGGCTATATTTCCTGTGCGGTATAATATATCCTATTAGCTTATTTGTTTTATACATAGCAGTTTGTGCCTTTTAATCCTCTATGCCATTATTACCCCTCTCCATTCCCCTCTCCCCTCTGGTAACCACTAGTTTATTCTCTGTATCTATGAGTCTGTTTCTGTTTTGTTATACAGTAAGTCCCCTTCAATGAATGAGTTATGTTCCCAGAATGCATTCATAAGTCCAATTTGTTCGTAAGTCCAATGAAATTAGCCTAGGTACCCAACTAACACAATTGGCTATAGAGTACAGTGCTGCAAGAGGTTTATAATACTTTTCACACAATTAATACATAAAAAAAAAACACACACACACAAAAAGAAAACATTTTAAATCACACAGTATAGTACCTTGAAAAAGGCAGTTGTACCAGCTACATCACTGCTGCTTTTACACTTGCTTCTAGATTTCCTGGGCTTGAAATAAAGGTACTGTATTACTGTCCTCTATACAGTACTATACAGAAGCACAAACACTTGTAGAGGATGCATACCTGTGATAATGTATGCCAGACATGTGAAATAGCTTTACGCGATTGGACATGCAAACATACATTCACATTTTTGAAAGTTTGCAGCTTGAAGGTTTGTATATAGAGGACTTACTATATTCATTTGTTTAATTTTTTAGAGTCCACATTAAAGTGGTAACATATAGAATTTGTCTTTCTCTGATTTATTTCACTAAGGATAATAATTTCTAGGACCATCCATGTTGTTGCAAATGACAATATTTATTTTCCTTTACAACTGAGTGAATTGCACTGTGTGTGTGTGTGTGTGTGTGTGTGTGTGTGTGTATACATTAATCTGTTGGTGGACACTTAGGGTGCTTCCATACTATGGCTATTGTAAATAATACTACAATAAACATTAGGGTGTATGTAGCTTTTCAAATTAATGTTTTCATGTTCCTTGGATATGTACCCAGGAGTGGAATTTCTATATCATATGGTAGTTCTGTCTTTCGCTTTTTGAAGAATCTCCATACTGTTTTCCATGGTGGCTGTACCAATTTACATTCCTGCCAACATTATTCCCTTTTCCCCACATCCTTGCCAACATTTGTTATTTGTTGTCTTTGTCAGGAGAGCCATTCGGATGGATGTGAGATGATATCTCATTGTGGTTTTGATTTGCATTTCCCTGATCATTAGCAAGGTTGAGCATCTTTTCATGTGCCTGTTGGCTATCTGTATGCCTTCTTTTGAAGTATGTCTATTTAGGTCTTCTGCCCCTTTTTTAAATCAGTTTTTTTAATATTGAAGTTGTATGAACTGTTTATATATATTGGATATTAACCCTTTACTGGTCATCATCATTTGCAAATATTTTCTCTCATTCAGTAGGTTGTCTTTTAATTATGTTGATGGTTTTCTTTGCTATGCAAAAGCTTTTAAGTTTAATTATGTCCCACTTGCTTATTTTTTCATTTCCTTTAGGAGACAGAGCCAAAAAATATTGCTACAATTTATGTCAGAGTGTTTTTAGGAGTTTTATGGTTTCCAGTCTTACATTTAGATCTTTGATCATTTTGAGTTCATTAGAGACTATATTCTAATTTCATTCTTCTACATGTACCTGTTCAGTTTTCCCAGCACCAGTTACTGAAAGACTGTCTTTTCCCCACTGTATATTCTTGTTTCCTTTGTCATAAATTAATTGATCATTTAAGTGTGTGGATTTTTTTTCTGGGTTCTTGATCTATGTGTCTCTTTTGGTGCCAACAACATACTATTTTTTATTAATTTTATTTATTTATTAATTGGTAGAAAATTGCTTTACAATTTTGTGTTTGTTTCTGCCTTACAACAAGGTAAATAAGTCATAATTGTATGTATATCCCTTTCCTCCAGAGCCTTCCTCCTCTCCTCCCATCCCACCCCTCTAGGTATCACAGAGCACCAAGCTGGGCTCCCTGTATTATTTAGCGACTTGTCACCAGCTATCTGTTTTACGCATATAGTGTGTATATGTCAATGCTACTTTCTCAATTTGTCCTTTCTCACCACCACTTATTGAAGAAGCTATCTTTTCTCCGTTGTATTTTTTTGCTTCCTTTGTTAAAGATAAGGTACTCACAAGTACGTGGGCTTATCTCTGGGTTATCTATCTTGTTCCATTGGTTTATATTTCTGTTTTGTGCCAATATCATACTGTCTCGATGATTGTAGCTTTGTAGTATAATTTGTAGTCAGGGAGGTTGATTTCTCCAACTCTGTTTTTCTTTCTCAAGATTGATTTGGCTATGCAGGGTCATTTATGTTTCCGTACAAATTGTGAAATTTTTTGTTTTAATTCTGTGAAAAATGACCTTGGTAATTTGATAGGGATTGCATTCAATCTGTAGATTGCTTTGGGTAGTATAGTCATTTTGACAATATTGATTCTTTCAGTTCAAGAACATGGTATATATCTATCGATCTATTTGTATCATCTTTGATTTCATTCATCAGTGTCTTATAGTTTTCTGCATACAGGTCTTTCGTCTCTTTAGGTAGGTTTATTCTTAGGTATTTTATTCTTTTTGTTGCAATGGTGACTGAGATTGTTTAATTAATTTATCTTTCTGATTTTTCATAGTTAGTATATAGAAATGCAAGGGATTTATGTGTATTAATTTTATATCCTGCCACTTTACTAAATTCATTGATTAGCTCTAGTAGTTTTTTTGTGGCATTTTTAGGGCTTTCTATGTATAGTATCATGTCATGTGTAAACAGTGAATGTTTTACTTCTTCTTTTCCAATCTGAATTCCTTCTGTTTCTTTTTATTTTCTGATTGCCATGACTAGGACTTCCAAAGCTATGTTGAATAACAGTGGTGAGAGTGGGCACCCTTGTCTTGTTCTTGATCTTAGAGGACATGCTTTCAGTTTTTACCATTGAGAATAATATTTGCTGTGGTTTTGTCATTTATGGCCTTTATTGTGTTGAGGTATATATTTTTCCTGTGCCTACACTCTTGAGAGTTATTATTGTGAATGGGTGTTGAGTTTTGTCAAAAGCTTTCTCTGCATCTATTGAGATTATCATATGGTTTTTATCTTTCAATTTGTTAATATGGTGTATCACATTGATTTGTGTATATTGAAGAATCCTTGCATCCCTGGGATAAACCCCACTTAATCATGGTGTATAATCCTTTTAATGTATTGTTGGATTCTGTTTTCTAGAACTTTGTTGAGGATTTTTGCATCTATGTTCATCCATGATATTGAACTGTAATTTTCTTTTTTTGTGATATCTTTGTCTGATTTTAGTATCAGGATGATGGTAGCCTCATAGAATGAGTTTAGGAGTTTTCCTCCCTCTGCAATTTTGGAACAGTTTGAGCAAGAGAGGTGCTAGCTCTTCTCTGTACCTTTGATAGGTTCTCCTTTCTTCAGTCTCTCACTCTTAGTCTCTGTGTGTCCCTAGGTCTGACATGGGCCGTTTCCAGACAGCATATATATGGGTCTTGTTTTTGTATCCAATCAGCCAGTCTGTTTCTTTTGGTTAGAGAATTGAATCCATTTACATTTAAGATAATTATTTTTATATATGATATATATAAATACATAATTATATATATGTGTATATATATATATATATATATATATATATTAGAGTCAGACACGACTGAGCGACTTCACTTTTACTTTTCACTTTCATGCATTGGAGAAGGCAATGGCAACCCACTCTAGTACTCTTGCCTGGAGAATCCCAGGGACGGGAGCCTGGTGAGCTGCCGTCTTTGGGGTTGCACAGAGTTGGACACGACTGAAATGACTTAGCAGTAGCATACATTTATATATAACAATCATTTATATATATGATATATATAATATATATGACTTATATATTATATATATGATAATTATTTTATATATGATTTATATATATGAAAAATATTTTTATATATGATATATACTACCATTTACTTTATTGATTTGGGTTTGTTTTTGTAGGTCTTTTCTTTCTCTTGTGTTTCCTATCTAGAGAAGTTCCTTTGGCATTTGTTATAGAGCTGGTTTGGTGGTGAATTCTCTTAACTTTTGCTTGTCTGTAAAGCTTTTGATTTCTATGCCAAATCTGAGTGAGAACCTTGCTGGGTAGAGTAATCTTGGTTGTAGGTTTTTTTCCTTTCATCAGTTTAAGTATAGCTTGCTACTCCCTTCTGGCCTGTAGAGTTTCTGTTGAAAGATCAGTTGTTACCCTGATGGGGATTTCCTTGTATTCCCTTGTTGCTCTTCCCTTGCTTATTCTTTGTGTTTAATTTTTGTTAGTTTGATTAATATGTGTCTTGGTTTGTTTCTTTTTGGGTTTATCCTGTATGGAACTCTCTGGGCTTCCTGGAATTGGGTGGCTATTTATTCTCCCCTGCTAGGGAAGTTTTCAACTATAATTTCCTCAAATATTTTCTCATATCTTTTTTTTTTCCTTCTCCTGCTGCTACTGCTGCTAAGTCACTTCAGTCATGTCCGACTCTGTGCGACCCTGTAGATGACAGCCCACCAGGCTCCCCCGTCCCTGGGATTCTCCAGGCAAGAACACTGGAGTGGGTTGCCATTTCCTTCTCCAATGCATGAAAATGAAAAGTGAAAGTGAGGTCGCTCAGTCATATCTGACTCTTCGCGACCCCATGGACTGTAGCCTACCAGGCTTTTCCATCCATGGGATTTTCCAGGCAAGAGTACTGGAGTGGGATGCCATCACCTTCTCCTTCCTTCTCCTGAGACCCCTCTAATTCAAATGTTGGTGTGCTTAATGTTGTCTCAGAGGTCTATGAGACTATTCTCATTTATTTTCATTCTTTTTTTTCAATATTCTACTATGCTTCAGTTATTTTCAACTTTCGATCTTCCAGCTTACTTACCTGTTCTGCTACTGATCCCTGTAGTGTATTTTTAAAATTTTATTTCAGTTAGTATGATGTTCATTGTTGATTTTCTGTTCTTTATTTCTTCTAGGCTCTTTTATTTATTTATTTAATTTACAATATTGTATTGGTTTTGCCATACTTCAACATGAGTCTGCCACGGGTGTACACGTGTTCCCAATCCTGAACCCCCCTCCCACCTCCCTCCCATACCATCCCTCTGGGTCATCCCAGTGCACCAGCCTCAGGCATCCTGTATCCTGCATTGAACCTAGACTGGTGATTCATTTCTTATATGATATTATACATGTTTCAATGCCATTCTCCCAAATCATCCCACCCTCTCCCTCTCCCACAGAGTCCAAAAGACTGTTCTATACAGAGTGAAGTAAGCCAGAAAGAAAAACACCAATACAGTATACTAACACATGTATATGGAATTTAGAAAGATGGTAACGATAACCCTGTATGTGAGACAGCGAAAGAGACACAGATGTATAGAACAGTCTTCTAGGTTCTTAAATGTTTCTTGTATCTTCTGAATCCGTGCCTCCATTCTGTATATTTGTGCCTCCGTTTTATTTACAGGGTTTTGAGTCACCTTCACTGCCATTGCTCTGATTGATTTTTCAGGGGGATCCCCATTTCCTCTTCATCTGTTTTGTCTGGTGGCTTTTACCATGCTCCTTCACCTGCTGCATGTTCCTCTGTCTTTTCACTTTCTTTAATATACTGCATTTGGGGTCTCCTTTACACAGACTGTAAGGTTGTAGTTATTCTCGTGGAGTCCACCCTCAGAGTGTGGGGTTGGACTTGGTTGGAGGAGGGGGACTAGTTCCTGTGTTCTGGTGGGTGAAGGTGGACCTTGTCTCTCTAAATGCAGTGTTGGGTCCAGTGGTATGTTATGGGGAGTCTGTGACCTTGGTATGATGTTGGACAGCCTGTCTACTAATGGGTACAGTTGTGTTCCTGTTTTGCTAGTTGTTTGATGTGGGGTGTGCAGCACTGGAGCTTGCTGACCTTTGGGTGGGGCCAGGTCTTAGTGTTGAGATGGAGGCCTTTGGGAGAGTTCTTGCTGATTAGTATTCCATAGGGTTGGGAGTCCTCTGGTGATCCAACATCCTGGACTTGGGTCTCCCACCTTGGAAGTTCAGACCTGACCCCTTGCTGGAGCACCAAGACTCTACAAGTCATACAGCACAGAAGGGAAAAAGAAAGGAATATGGGAAAATCAAACCAAACTACTAACAACAAAAAAAAGAACAGACAGACAAAACCCCAAGAGAAAACCCCACATTTGCAAGTGTGCCCATCTCTGGGGTCATAGACCACAGCCAGCTCATCCCACTTGTGAAGGCTGGGTCCTGCAGGCTGGGAGCATGTGGAGTTAGAGGGTCCCCAGGAGTTTGAGGGTCCCTTTGACAATGATCTCTTGCCTTTTTGGCAGATCCAGGCTTTCCCCTGGACTCCCTCACTTGCATTGTACTAGTACCCTCAGAGGGAGGCAGAGTCAACCCCAGTCCTTCATAGGAGTCAACCCTAGTCCTCTCCCTGGGGTCGGACTCCCAAAGTCTGAGCCTCAGCACCCAGCCCTGACACTCTGGGGTGGGTGTCCAAACAACTTCCCTGCTGGGAGATGCCAGTTGGCATTGATCTCTGTGCCAAATTCTTGGTGTTTTGTCTTCTGTGTACTTGTTGCTGCACTCCCTTCTGAGGTTCCAAAGCTCCCCTTGTCCCCATCTGTGAGGGGGTTTCCAAGTGTGTGAAAACTTTTCCTCCTTCACAGCTAACTCCCCATGGTACAGGACCCATCCCTTTTTCTTTGTATCTTTATTTTCATGCCCCTTTCCTACCACTTTATGTGAAGTTTAGCTTGCCTTTTTGGAAGTCTGAGGTCTTCTGCTAGTGTTCAGCAGGTGTTCTGTAAGAGTTGTTCCACATGCAAATGTATTTTTGATGTCTTTGTGAGGAGGAAGATGATCCACGTCTTACTCTTCCACCATCTTCAACCCCCATCCATACTACTTTACTTGTATCTTTGTAGTATCATCTTAAGTCAGGGGCTATGATCCCTTCAGCTTTGTTCTTTTTCTTTTGTTCTCGACATTGCTTTGGCTATCCAGGGTCTTTTATAGTTCCATATAAATTTTAGGATAATTTTTTCTAGATCTGTGAAAAATATCATAGGTACTTTGACAGGGATTCCACTGAATCATGTCCAACTCTTTGTGACTCCCATGGACCATAGAGTTCATGGAATTCCCATAAGGGGCTTCCCTGATGGCTCAGCTGGTAAAGAATCTGCCTGCAATGTGGGAGACCTGGGCTCAGTTCCTGGGTTGGGAAGATCCCATGGAGAAGGGAACAACAGCTAGTCACTCCAGTATTCTGGCCTGGAGAATTCCATGGAATGTATGGCCCATGGAATCGCAAAGAGTAGGATACTGTTGAGATACTTTCCCTTTCATTTTCCACTAAATCATAGATTGCTTGGGTGATAAGTGCATTTTAATAGTATTAATTCTTATAATCCACAAACATAGCGTATCTTTTCATTTCTTTGCCTTTAATTTCCTTCATCAGTATCTTGTAGTTTTCAGAGTAAAAGTTTTTTACCTCCTTAGTTAAATTTATTTCTAGATATTTTATTCCTTTTTATGCAGTTATAAATGGGATTTTTTTTTTGCTTTCTCAGTTCATTATTAGTGTATAGGAAAGTAACAGTTTTGTATATTAATTTTATATCTTAAAACTTTACTGAATTCATGTATTAGTTCTAATAGTGTTTGGTTGGAAACCATAAGGTCTTATATATATATGTATGTGTGTATATATATATATATATATGTATGTATGTATGTTTATATAATGTTATCTACAAATACTGAAAGTTTTATTCTTCCCTTCCAATTGGGATGCCTTTTATTTCTTTTTCTTGTCTGATTACTGTGGTTAAATGCAGGTGAAGGGAGTGGGCACCCTTGTCTTTTTCATGATTTTAGAGGAAAAAACATTCAGCTTTTCATCATTGAGTATGATGTTAGGTGTGAGTTTGTTGTATATGTTCTTTATTATGTTGAGATATGTACCCTATACCAACTTTGATGAGAGTTTTTATCATGAATATATGTTATTTTTCAAATGCTTTTTTCTGAGTCTACTGAGTCTACTGAGGTGATCATATGATTTTATACTTCCTTTTGTTAATGAGATGTGCCACATAAGTTGATTTGTGTATTTCCTTGTGACCTTGGAATGAATCCAAGTTGATCATGGTATATGACCCTTTTATGTATTATTGAACTTAGTTTGCTAATATTTTGTTGAAAATTTTTGCATCTGTATTCATCAGAGATATTGGCCAGTAGTTTCTTTTCTTTTCTTTTTTTTTTTTTGTAGTGTCTATTTTTGGTATCAGAATAACGGTGGCCTTATAGAATGAATTTGGGAGTGTCCCCTCCTCTTCAATCTTTGTGAATAGATTGAAAAGGATAGGCATTAGATCTTCTTTGTAAGTTTGGTGTTAATAGAATTCTCCTGTGAACCTGCTTGGTCCTGGACTTTTGTTGGCTGGGAGTTTTTTAAACTACTAATTAAATTTCACTACCAGTGATCTGTATATTGAGATTGTCTGTTTCCTGATTTGGTCTTAGAAGATTGCATATTTGTAGAAATATATCCATTTCTTCTAGGTTTTCCAATTTTTGGCACATAACTGTCTGAAATATTCTCTTGGGATTTTTCTGTCTCTTTAATATAGGTTGTTATATCTCCTGTTTTATTTATTATTTTGTTTATTAGAATCCTCTCTCTTTTCTCTTGGTGAATCTAGCTACAGGCTTATCAATTTTATCTTTCCAAACAACAGCCCTTAGATTCATTGATGTTTTCTTTCTTTCTTTTTTGGTTGCTATTTTATTTATCTCCTCTCTGATCTTTCTTATTTCCTTGGGCCTTCTTCCTTCTTCCTTTTCTAATTCCTATGGATGACTAATTAGGTTGTTTATGTGAATTTTTCTTGTTTCTTGAGGTAAACCTATATCACTATAAACTTTCCTCTTTGATCTGCTTTTGCTACATCTTATATAGATTTTGGAAATTTGTGGGGGTTTTTTTTTTTTTTCATTTGTCTCAAAGTATTTTATGATTTCCTCTGTTTTTTTTTTTTTTTGCAGTGACCCATTAGTTTTTTATTAGCATATTTTTTGGTCTCCAATGCTTGTTTTTCCATTTTTCTTTCTGCAGGTGTATTTCTAGTTTCATGCCATTATTGTTAGAAAAGAAATGCTTGATGTAATTTCTGTCCCCTTAAATTTATTCAGATTTGTTTTGTGGCCTAGGATATGATTTATCCTAGAGAATGTTCCATGTGTAGTTGGAAATCATATATATTCCAGTTTTCGGATGAAGTGTTCTCAGTTCACTCAGTTGTGTCAGACTCTTGGCAACCCCATGAGCACACCAGTCTTCCCTGTGGATCACCAACTCCTGGACCTTGCTCAAACTCATGTTGCGATAGAGTTGGTGATGCCATCCAGCCATCTCATCCTCTGTTTTCCCATCCTCTTCCCGCCTTCAATCTTTCCCAGCATCAGGGTCTTTTCCAATGACTCAGTTTTTCAATTCAGGTGGCCAAACCATTGGAGTTTCAGCTTGAGTATCAGTCCTTCCAATGAATATTCAGGACTGATTTCCTTTAGAATTACCTGGTTTGATCTCCTTGCAGTCCAAGGGACTCTCAAGAGTCTTTTCCAACACCACAGTTCAGCTTTCTTTATAGTCCAACACTCACATCGATACATGACTACTGGAAAAACCATACCTCTGACTAGATGGACCTTTGTCAGCAAGGTAATGTCTGCTTTTCAATATGCTGTCTAAGTTGGTCATAGCTTTTCTTTCAAGGAGCAAGCGTCTTTTCACTTTATGGCTGCAGTCACCATCTGCAGTGATTTTGGAGCCCAAGAAAATAAAGTCTGTCACTGTTTCCATTGTTTCCCCATCTGCTTGCAATGAAGTGATGGGACTGGATGCCATGATCTTAGTTTTATGAATGTTGAGTTTTAAGCCAGCTCTTTAACTTCTCTTTCACTTTCATCAAGAGGCTCTTTAGTTGCTCTTCACTTTCTGCCATAAGGGTGGTATCATCTGTGTATCTGAGGTTATTTATATTTCTCCCACCAATTTGGATTCCAGCTTGTGCTTCATCCAGCCCAGCATTTCGTATAATGTACTCTGCATATAAGTTAAATAATCAGGGTGACAATATACAGTCTTGACATACTCCTTTCTCAATTTGGAACCAGTTGGTTGTTCATTGTCCAGTTCTAATTGTTGCTTCTTGACCTGTATACAGATTTCTCAGGAGGCAGGTGGGTGGTCTGGTATTCCCATCTCTTGAAGAGTTGTCCACAGTTTGTTGTGATTGACACAGTCAAAAGCTTTGGCATAATCAATAAAGCAGAAGTAGATGTTTTCTGAAACTCTCTTGCTTTTTCAATGATCAAATGGATGCTGGCAATTTGATCTCTGGTTCCTCTGCCTTTTCTGAATCCAGCTTGAACGTCTGGAAGTTCACGGTTCATGTACTATTGAAGCTTGGCTTGGAGAATTTTGAGCATTACTTTGCTAGCATGTGAGATGAGTGCAACTGTTTGGTAGTTTGAACATTCTTTGGCATTTCCTTTCTTTGGGATTGGAATGAAAGCTGGCCTTTTCCAGTTTTGTTGAATTTCCTCAAATTTGCTGGCATATTGAGTGCAGTTCTTTAATACCATCATTTTTTAGGATTTGAAATGGCTCAACTGAAATTCCATCACCTCCACTGGCTTTGTTCGTAGTGATGCTTCCTAAGGCCCACTTGACTTCGCATTCCAGAAAGTCATGTCTGGCTCTAGGTGAGTGATCACATCATCGTGGTTATCTGGGTCATGAAGATCTTTTTTTTGTATAGTTCTTCTGGTATTTTTGCCACCTCTTCTTAATATCTTCTGCTTCTGTTAGGTCCATACCACTTCTGTCTTTTATTGTGCCTATCTTTGCACGAAATAGTCCCTTGGTTTCTCTCATTTTCTTGAAGAGATCTCTGCTGCTAAGTTGCTTCAGTCGTGTCTGACTCTGTGTGATCCCATAGATGGCAGCCTACCAGGCCCCTCCATCCCTGGGATTCTCCAGGCAAGAGCACTGGAGTGGGTTGCCATTTCCTTCTCCAATGCATGAAAATGAAAAATGAAAGTGAAGTCGCTCAGTCGTGTCCCACAGTCTGTTGTTTTCCTCTATTTCTTTGCACTGATCACTGAGGAGGGCTTTCTTATCTCTCCTTGCTATTCTTTGGAACTCTGCGTTGAGCTGTGTAGGGCCACTCAATCCGGACAGGTCATGGTAGAGAGTTCTGACAAAATCTGGTCTACTGGAGAAGGGAATGGCCAACCACTTCAGTATCCTTGCCTTGAGAACCCCATGAACAGTGTGAAAAGGCAAGAAGATATGACACTGAAAGGTGAACTCCCCAGGTTGGTAGGTGTCCAATATTCTACTGGAGATCAGTGGAGAAATAACTCCAGAAAGAATGAAGAGACAGAGCCAAAGCAAAAACAACACCCAGTTGTGGATGTGACTGGTGATGGAAGTAAAGTCCAATGCTGTAAAGAGCAATAATGCATAGGAACCTGGGATGTTAGGTCCATGAATCAAGGTAAATTGGAAGTGTTGTCAAACAGTAGATGCCCAGAGTGAACATCGACATTTTAGGAATCGGTGAACTAAAATGGACTGGAATGGGTGAATGTAATTCAGATGACCATGATATCTACTACTGTGGGCAAGAATCCCTTAGAAGAAATGAAATAACCTTCATAGTCAACAAAAGAGTTTGAAATGCAGTACTTGGGTGTAATGTCAAAAAAGACAGAATGATCTCTGTTCATTTCCAAGGCAAACCATTCAAAATCATAATAATCCAAGTCTATGCCACAATCACTAATGCTGATGAAACTGAAGTTGAACAGTTCTATGAAGACCTACAAGACCATCTAGAACTAACACCCAAAAAAGATGTCCTTTTCATCATAGGGGACTGGAATGCAAATGTAGGAAGTCAAGAGATGTTTGGTGTAACAGGCAAATTTGGCCTTGGAGTACAAAATGAAGCAGGACAAAGGCTAACAGAGTTTTGCCAAGAGAACGAACTGGTCATAGCAAGCACCCTCTTCCAACAACACAAGGGAAGACTCTACACATGGACATACCCAGATGGTCAATACTGAAGCCAGATTGATTATATTCTTTGTAGCCAAAGACGGAGAAGCTCTATACAGTCAGAAAAATAAGACTGGGAGCTGACTACTCAGATCATGAACTCCTTATTTCCAAATTCAGACTTTAAATTGAGGAAAGCAGGGAAAACCACTAGACCATTCAGGTATGACCTAAATCAAATCCCTTACAATTATACAGTAGAAGTGAGAAATAGATTCAAGGGATTAGATCTGATAGAGTGCCTGAAAAGCTATGGATGGAGGTTTGTGACATTGTGCAGGAAATCATGATCAAGACCATCCCCAAGAAAAAGAAATGCAAAAAGGCAAAACGGCTGTCTGAGGAGGCCTTACAGACAGCTGAGAAAAGAAGAGAAGCAAAAGGCCAAGGAGAAAAGGAAAGATATACCCATTTCAACGCAGAGTTCCAAAGAATGGCAAGGAGAAGTGTCCTATATATGTCTATTAAGGCCAGCTGATCTAAAATGTCATTAAGACCACTGTTTCCTTACTGATTTTCTGTCTGGTTGAACTGTCCATGGTTGTAAGTAGGGTGATAAAGTTCCCTACTGTTATTGTATTATTTTTAACTTCTCCTTTTATGTCTGTTAGTATATTTTATATATTTGTATGCATCTATAATAGGTGAATATATGTTAATGAGTTTTTATCCATTTCTTATATTTATCATTGTATAATGCTCTTTTTTTGTCTTTTGTTATAGTTTGTTTTGAACTCTACTCTGTATAATATGAATGTTGCTACCCTAGGTTTCTTGTCATTTTCATCTGCATGAAATATTTTTCCATTCCTTCACTTTCAGTCTATTGGTTTCTGTAGCTCTGAAATGCATCTCTTGTAAGCAGCATATAAATGGGTCTTGTTTATTTTTATCCTGTCACCCACCGTGTCTTTTGGTTGGGACACTTTTGACTGACTCTTAAAGTGATTATTGATAGGTGTCTACTTTTGGTAGTTTGGTGGTTCTGTGTTTTCTTTTTGTCTCTTTCCTTGTGGTTTTACAATTTTCTTTAGTATTATATTTGTGTAACTTTCCTGTTTTTGTGCACTTATTGTAGGTTTTTTATCTTTGGTTACCATGGGGTTTTTATATATGCTGACTTATAATTATACTTTTTGATATATTTGATGCTTTTGATCTAATTGATGCTTTTGAACTGTGGTATTGGAGAAGACTCTTGAGAGTCCCTTGGACTGCAAGGAGATCCAACCAGTCCATCCTAAAGGAAATCAGTCCTGAATATTCATTGGAAGGACTGATGCTGAAGCTGAAACTCCAATACTTTGGCCACCTGAATTGAAGAACTGACTCATTGGAAAAGACCCTGATGCTGGGAAAGGTTGAAGGCAGGAGGAGAAGGGGACAACAGAGGATGAGATGGTTGGATGGCATCACTGACTCTATGTACATGAGTTTGAGTAAGCTCCAGAAGTTGGTGATGAACCGGGAAACCTGGTGTGCTGCAGTCCATGGGGTGTCAAAGAGTCAGACACAACTTAGTGACTGAACTGAATACTGTGCCTGCTTGTTTCAAAGTATAGTTATTTAAGTTCAAACATATTCTGAAGGAAAAAAAAATCCATGGCTTTTTTTCTCCCCTCCCCTATGTTATGTCTTTTTTAATATTATCTTTACTTTTATCCCTTAAGAGTTATAACAGTAGTTATAATTAATTGTACTTTTTTTTTCCAAATCTTCATACTTGCTTAATTAAGTGGTTGATCCACAGCCTGTATTATATATCGCTTTTACTAGTGGCATTTTTTCCCCTTTCCTCTAAATTCCTCTTTCCACTTAAAGAAGACCCTTCAATATTTCTTGTATGGTCTTCTTAGTACTGATGAACTCTGATAGTTTTTACTTGTCTGAGAAGCTCTTTATCTTTTCTTCAGTTGTGAATGATAACCTTGCGGGTAGAGTATCCTAGGTTTTAAATGCTTACTTTTTCAGCTGTTTAAATATACCTACCACCCCCTCCTGGCCTGTAAAATTTCTACAGAAAAATTAGCTGATAGCCTTATGGGGGTACCCATGTTCTCTTGCTGCCTTTTGAATTTCTCATTCTCTTAATTTTTTAGCCATTTTTAATTATGGTAAGTCTTGGTGGAAGTCTCTTTGGATTCATCTTGTTTGAGACCCTTTGTGCTTCCCAAACCTGAACATCTGTCCCTTCTAAACGTCTGGGAAGTTTTCAGCCATAATTTTATAAAATACATTTTTACTTTTTCTCTCACTCTTCTGCATCTAGGAGTTCTATAATGTGGATGTTATTATGCTTGATGTTGTCCTAGAGGTCCTTTATCCAATTATCAGTTTAAAATTTGTTTTTGTTTCCTGTTCTGACAGGGTGATTTCCATTATTCTATCTTCCAGAGCATTTATATGTTCTTGTGTTGCTTAGTCTGTCATTTATACTTGTATTGTATTTTTCACTTCAGGTGTTGTATTCTTTAGCTCTGACTGGCTCTGTTTTCTATTTTCTGGTTCTTTGTTAAGATACTCACTGTGCTCATCTAGTCTTTCCCCAAATTCAGTTAGCATTCTCATTAATAATGCATTGAACACTTGTTCAGTCACTAAGCCATGTCCAACTCTTTGCAGCCTCATGGAGTGCAGCACGCCAGGCTTTCCTGACCTTCACTATCTCCTGGAATTTGCTCCAACTCATGTCCATTGAGTTGGTGATGCCGTCCAACCGCCTCATCCTCTGTCTCCCCTTCTCCTCCTGCCGTTAATCTTTCCCAGCATCAGTGTCTTTTCCAGTGAGTCAGCTATTCGCATCAGGTGGCCAAAGTACTGGAGCTTCATCTTCAGCATCAGTCCTTCCAATGAATAGTCAGGATTGATTTCCTTTAGGATGGACAGGTTTGATCTTCTGGCAGTCCACATGACTCTCAAGAGTCTTCTCTAGCACCACAATTTGAAAGCATCAATTCTTCAGTGCTCAACCATCTTTATGGTCGAGTTCTCACATCTGTATATAACTACTGGAAAAACCATAGCTTTAACTATATGGACCTTCATCAGCAAAGTGTTGTCTCTTCTTTTTAATATGCTGTCTAGATTTTTCATAGCGTTTCTTTCTAGGAGCAATCATCTTTTAAGTTCATGGCTGCAGTCACGGTCCGCAGTGAGTTTGGAGACCCCAAAAATCTTCCACTGTTTTCACTTTTGCCTCGTCAATTTGCCATGAAGTGATGGGACTGGATGCCATGATATTAGTTTTTTGAATGTTGAGTTTTAAGCCAGCTTTTTTCACTCTCCTCTTTCACCACCATCAAAAGGCTCTTCAGTTCCTCTTCACTTTCTGCCATTAAATTAATATCATCTGCATACTTGAGGTTGTTGATATTTCTCCCTGCAATCTTGATTCCAGCTTGTGATTCATCCAGCCTGGCATTTCACATGATTTACTTAGCATGTAATTTAAATAATCAGAATGACAGTCTTGACTTATTCCTTTTCCAGTTTGGAACCAGTCGGTTGTTCAATGTCTGGTTCTAACTGTTGCTTCTTGACCTGCATATGGGTTACTCAGGAGACAGGAAAGATGGTCTAGTATTCCCATCTCTTTAGGCATTTTCCACAGTTTGTTGTGATCCACAGTCAAAGGCTCTAGTGTAGTCAGTGAAGCAGAAATAGACGTTTATTTGGTTGGTTTGGTTTATTTGTTTTTTTTCCCCTTTCTCCTCTGCCTTTCACTTCTTTTCTTAGCTATTTGTAAGGCCTCCTCGGACAACCATTTTGCCGTCTTACATTTCTTTTTCTTGGGGGTGGTTTTATCAATGCCTCATGTACAGTGTTACAAACTTCCACCCATAGTTCCTCAGGTACTCTCTCTATCAGATCTAATCCCTTCAATGTGTTCACCACCTCCACTGTATAATCATAAGGAATTTGATTTAGATAATACTTGAATGGTCTAATGTTTTCCCCTACTTTCTTCAATATAAGCCTGAATTTTGAAATAAGGAGCTCCTGATCAGAGCCCCAGTCAGTGCTAGGTTTTGTTTTTTGCTCACCGTATAGAGCATCTCCATCCTTGGTTGCAAAGAATATAATCAGTCTGATTTTGGTATTGACCAGCTGGTAATGGCCATGTGTAGAGTCATCTCTTGTGTTGTTGGAATAGGGTGTTTGCCATGACCAGTGTGTTCTCTTGAGAAAACTGTTAGCCTTTGCTCTGCTTCATTTTGTATTCCAAGGCCAAATTTGCCTGTTATCTCTTGACTTCGTACTTTTGCATTCCAATCCTCTGTGATGAGAAGAACATTTTTTTTTTTTATGTTAGTTCTAGAAGGTCTTATTGTCCTTCATAGGATCAGTCAACTTCAGCTTCTTCAGCATTAGTACTTGAGGCATAAACTTGGATTACTGTGATACTGAATGGTTTGCCTTGGAAATGAAACTAGATCATTCTGTCATTTTTGAGGTTGCACCCAAGATGCATCCATTAGATGCATCCACAACTGGGTATCATTTCCACTTTGGTGCAGCGTCTTCATGCTTTGGAGCTATTTCTCTGCTCTTCCCTGGTAGCATATTGGACACCTACCAGCTTGGGAGGCTTATCTTCCAGTGTCCTATCTTTTCACCTTTTTCTACTGTTCATGGGGTGCTTGAGGCAAGAATCCTGGAGTGGTTTGCCATTCTCTTCTCCAGTGGACCATGTTTTGTCTTAACTTTGGAATTTACTTGGTAAGTTATTTACCTCTTTCATTAGTTGTTTTTTTTTTTTCTGATTGTTTTTCTTGTTCTTTCATTTGGAACAAATTCCCGTGTCTTCTTACTTTGTTTTCCTTTCCTGTCGCTATGAATTTCCGTGAGTCATTTTCCTATTCAGTCTTGAAGGTATGCTCTTGTGTGGGAGTGTACCTGTGCGGTCTGCATGTGCCCAGTGGCTCTGGTGGGAAGGCTGGATCTGACGTGAGCATGCTGTCGTGTCTTCCCCCAGGTGTTGGCAGCTCTCACCATGGTGGCAGGTGGAACCAGAGACACAGGGCTCAGAGTCAGAGCCAGGTGTGACCTGGGCTTCTCCTGAGCTTAGTGGCCCTCTCAGAGGCAGCGTGGGGCCCAAGTTGCTAGAAGAGAAGCCCTAAGGGTTGGATCTGAGTTCGATCCAGTAAGGCCACTCTCATAGTTTGGATGCTGTGATAGGTCCAAGCTGGCTCTGTCCCACTCCAAGTGTGCACCCCACTCAAGTATAGCAGCCCTCGGTCTAGTGGGGGACTGTTCTGGGTCTAGATCGGCCAGAGCAGGCACCCAGTATGGGC
>NW_024070193.1:58574295-58579099 GCF_014754425.2 Oryx dammah
CAGAGCCCCAGGCAGTGTCAGCTTGCTTCCATCGCCTTGCTCCCACCAGTAAGCAACACATGGATGCTCTTCATGGGCAGAGCCTTGGTTTCTTACAACTCTGTTGTAAGTCCTGCTGGTTTTCAAATCAGCTAAGGGAACTCATCTTTCTAGTGTTGGTCCCTGAGCCGGGGTACCTGATATGTGGTTCAAACCCCTCACTCCTCAGGAAGGATCTCTGAACCTGTGATATTATCCTTCTCTTCTGTGTCTCCTCTCTGGGCCACAGATCAACCCCGTTGCTTCCCCTCCAGCTGAGGCACAGAGAAATTCAATGGCTTTCTCAAGGTCATATAGCCAGCTAATGGTAGATACAGGTCTAACCAAATACTTAGTCTTTGCATTGTGTACCTCTGAGATATCTTTAGATGATATGGAAAGTTAAATTTTTTTTAAAAAGGCTGGATGAGCATTGATTTGAAGAAATATGGCTTTAAAATATGTTTTTTTTCCCTCCTTTTCCTTTTCTGCTTTTAAGCCTATAACCCCACCCCCACCCCAGGAACACTTTTATCCTCACCAGTCTGTTTTAGCATCACTGACTCTTTTTCTATGTCTACATGGCTGAGAAAGTCTTCCTGGCCCACTGCTCACTGATTGTTGTGAGTCGGTACAGCACGTCAAGCCCACTCTGTCTTAGTAAGAGAAACACGGTGACTGAGCACACAGTTGGTTGTGGTTTTCATTCTTTCTCACCATACATCCTAAGATGTAACAAGAATGCCAAATATTTCCACTTCGTGCTTTTCCTCACATTTGTTATTCTCCTAAATTTCTTTTCTGTAAAATCTTAGCTATTTATAAAACCAAGAGCTAATGATAACACCTCCAATAGAAAGCTCTCCTTTATCTTCCATTCCAGAAAGATGCTTCTCTTTCCAGACTACCTTCTTTCAACACTGTAGCATTATTTTCTTCTGTGCTTTGGAAACACTGAGAGATTGTATGTTTCCAACTTTGACTTTGGCTTCCAGTTCACCATATCCTCTATTTGGTGAGTTCTTGATCAGGTTTTGCGAATTGAACAGAAACTTAAAAATTAGATGACCTCATGGGTACGTATAACTGCCTGGACAGTGTGAAAGAGACACCAGTGTTGGGTTTGGGCTCTGCTTATCCAGCTTTGAAGAGCATGCTCTGTGGATCTCTGTGCCCTTTCTCACTTCCTTGTTAACGCCTGGCAGCGTAATTAAAGTGAACTTAAGAATTTTCCCCCTTTAACCAATTTTAGGATTTGCAATCTGTTGTCTGACAAGTTCACACGGCATATCTTTTTGTAAAATATTTCACACATTCAAAAATGCATGTCTGTAATGCTTTAATTATTCCGAAAGTAGATAGTTCTAAGAAAAAATGAAAATAACTGCTCATTTATATAAATGTCTTGAGAGTCACAAAATTCATTCTTAATTCTGTTTATAAAAATTTCATGCATTTCTAATTTTGAAATAGTATATCTGAACACCCTATTCTCCTTTTTGTAAAATAATGAGGAGCCATTTATAACAGCAGAAAGATATTGGAGAGTGAAAATCAAGAATTTGTTTATATCTTGATTGCTCCAGAAAGTATGTAAGGTGGCTTATGAAGATATGTAAAGTACTCAGATTACCATAAAAGTTAAACAAGGTTTGGGGGCAAGGTGCGGTCAGAGTCCAGACAAAGTGCCTGTGAAAATACACAAGTTGGCCACACATTAGATGCTGAGATTTTTAGCAGTCAGTTTGAAAGAGGAAGTTTGGGGATTAATGCCCACTCGCCTGAATTTCTTTTCTAACAAGTCCTGGCCTGCCTTTGCAAATGAGTCACGATGGCCAATTAAGTGGTTGCAGAGGAAAGTGTACTTTGTGGTTTGGGCAGAGAACTGCAGGAACTGGATGTCCTCATTCAGATCTCTAATAAGCCAAGCCCTCACTCACCGTTGTGTCTGTTCCCGTGTTCCACTTGCCGCTTTCGTTCTTTGCTCTGTGTGTCTCTGTGTTTCTTGTTTCATCGCCTTACTCTTCTGAGGACAGTTCTGTCCTGACACAAGTGGAGACAGAGACACACTGAGGCAGAGAGGCCCCTTGGCTGTGAGCAGCGTAAGAATAATCATAATCCAGTAAAACCAAATACTTCAAAAAGAGAATCGCCCCGTGTTTGTTGAAGCAAAGTAAAATCACAAAGTTGGCTGGAAGTTTCACCAGAGATATGCATAAATCTCAAAGTAATTTGACTTGACCTGGAATTCAGTATTTTTTTAATTTTATTTTTACATTTAAAGCTATAGGAAGCTGAGAAATTGGCTTCAAATTGGAAGGGGGGGAGATGAAAGAAAGAAAGAAAAATGAATCATTTTAGGCCCATTTGTTGTTGTTATTTTAGTCACTAAGTCATGTCCGACTCTTTGCCACCCCATGGACTATAGTCCACCAGGCTCCTCTGTCCTTGGAATTTCCCGGGCAAGGAGAGCCGAGTGGGTTGCCATTTCCTGCTCCAAGGGATCTTCCCAACCCAGGGATCAAACCCATGTTTCCAATTGCCTTGAAATGAAAGAAGTCTTGGTAGATGCTGTGGAAAGAGAAAGTCTAAGGTGCTGTTGCTGTGCTCTGAGACAACAGGCCTAGGAAAGCAGTCATGGCCCTGGCTGGTCGAGATGCTTATCCTGGAGGAGTGGTGCACGTGGTGGCTGAGGGGCTCCCGGGGAGGAAGAGCATCAGAGGGGAGGGGCTGGCTCCTGGGAAACGGGCTGGCCGTTGTGTGGCAGAATCGATAGGAAAGGCGGCAGTCTGGGTGAAGTGAGTAAAATAATCAGCTATCCGAGGGGAAGAAAATAACACTCACTTAAGCAAAATGGTGACTGGACGTTTCTATTGGAAGTAGAAATAAATAAAGCTGTAAGAAGCTGTGCAGTGTCTGAAGGCCCATCTACACATTTTGTGTCTATCACAACAGAGAAGGTTGAAATTTCCAAGCGGAAATGACATGATCAAATTTTTAGAAAGGTCCTTTGCTTTACTCTTGGGTCTCTTTTCTTCTGCTCATGCTGTTCAATCTGCACAGGCTCCTGCCACCTTCTGGATCATTGTGGTTTTTCTCTGGCCTCCAGCCTGTGTAATAATCTGCCTGGAATCTTGTTCCATGACCCACCCTATCTCCCCTTTACTTTCTACCACAACAAGCCTTTGTTCACTCATTTTGCTGCACGTTTTAGTGCCCCTGCCCCCCACTGGACCATAAACTTTTTGAGCAGGGAGAGGCCAGGACCGTCCTGCTCACTGTGCGCCTGCCGTGTCTGCAAGTGATGTATCTGCAACACAAGTGCCAAGTGAATGGACTTGTCTGGAGATGAATATGTTGAGCAAAGAGACTGGATGAAGTGAGTGTTCACTCCACAACTTCCCATGAAAATATCTACTGTGTGTCATGACCTGCCAGAGGTGCTTAGAACTCAAAGACAGATGGAGATGATGCTGTCCTCAGGGTGGTCAAACTCAGGGGCAAAGGCTAATGTTCTGTCTAGACATCATATGAGGTTGTGATGAGTGCTATAAGAGAGGCTGGCCAGTAATGCCCCAAGGGAGGCAGTGACCGGTTCCGCCAGGGAGGCTGGGGCAGGTGCTCTCCAGGAGGCTGTGTGTGCTGAGCCTGAACGGTGGTCAGCAAAGCAGCTGCAGCATGTGCCTGGGTGGGAGTGGTCGACTACTGCTCTGCTTTCTGGGATGAGTGGCCTGTTTAATGCACCTACACCTTGGGGAGTTGTTTTTGTTCAACCTGTATTTTTGGTTTGTTTATTTTATGTGGTGTTGTGAATGTGCTCAGTCACTCAATCGTGTCTGACTCTTTGCAACCCCAGACTCCTCTGTCCATGGAATTTTCCAGGCAAGAAAACTGGAGTGGGTTACCATTTCCCTCTCTAGGGGCTCTTCCCAACCCAGGGATCAAACCCGCATCTCTTGTGTCTCCTGCATTAGCAGGCAGATTCTTTATCACTGTGCCACCTAGGTAGGTAGGTTTTGTCGCTCAGTCGTGTCTGACTCTTGTGACCTCATGGACTGTAGCCTACCAAGTTCCTCTGTCCATGGGATTTCCCAGGCAAGAATACTGGGATGGGCTGTCATTTCCTTCTCCAGGGCACTGTGCCACCTGGGAAGCCCTATTTTATGTGGACTTATTGTCAAATCAAATCAAATATTGTAAAAGGAGATGATGCTGGGCTGAAAGCCAGGGAAAGACCACAGGGGGACAGATTTCCCTCTCAACATGAAGGAACTCTTGGGCAAGGGTAGGACTCGGAAAAGCAAATGGGCTGACTCAAGAGAGTGTTTCTCATCATTGACAATACACCAGTAGATGCTGGAGGACTGAGTGTTGGAGAGGGAGGGAGGTTGCCTGGATCTGAATCTCGGTTCTGCCCCTGTGAGCTCTGGGCCCTAAGTCAGTCAGCTCTCGGTGACCCAGTCTTCTCATCATAAAATGGTATTTACCTCATAGGATCATTATAAGGATTGAATGGATTTAAACCTGCAAAACACTTAGAATAGTGCCTGGCGTGTGGGAATGACCACATCAGTGTTATCTGTGGTGATGGTAACGATGATTATATTGAGGATAAGGACGACGACGATGGTGATTGTGGTGGGGACGGTGGTGGTGGTGATCATGATGACGAGGGCGGTGGGGACGGTGGGGACGGTGGGGACGGTGGGGACTGTGGGGCTGGTGGGGACGGTGGGGACGGTGGGGACGGTGGGGATGGTGGTGCTGGTGGGGACGGTGGGGATGG
>NW_024070193.1:58579109-58754198 GCF_014754425.2 Oryx dammah
GACGGTGGGGACGGTGGGGCTGGTGGGGACGGTGGGGACGGTGGGGACGGTGGTGGTGGTGACAGTTGTGATGGTGATGATGGTGATGGTGATGATTAGTGGCCGAATCTTATGCCTTTTGAGGAAGTTTTAAAATCTGAGAGCCACAAGTCCTTCATTGCAGGAAGGGACACACATTGAAATTATCTCTATGAATTTGGGTTATGCTAAATTTATGATGCTGGACATTCAGATTCTGGGTTGCCCCAAATAACCTGTCAGATGTAGTGCATCGTAACAGAACCAGTGGCTTAACATGACAGAAGTGTGTAAGGGGCTGTTTACCTGGCCCTGCCACTCTGGCTACCCTGGCTGTGGCTGTTCCAGGTTGTAGACCGATTTATGTGGTAGATAGAAGATTCGCAGAGAGCCTAAGGAATTGGGAACCCAAGAGAAAAGGCTCTAAGCTTTGAACTGGGTTTTAGACTTATACTTGTGTTTGAATAAGGCTGGTTGCTTCGAGATTCTCTTAACTTCCTGGTCTTGCAAGCTATGGGTGTCAAGTCTCTCTCATCCACTGTGTGTCCATGGGCGGCTTCCCAGCACCTGCTCTGCTGCCAAAGGGAATGGCCACAGGCTGCCTCTGCCTCCCACCCGCCCTCTCTCTGAAGTACACTGGCCTGTTCTCTCTCTGCTGGCTCTTGCAGCAGTGTTCTGGCGGTTGGGCTGATGGCAAGGGGTTTTGAGAGCTCTTGGACCTGGAAAGCCTACTTCTTGTCTGCTGCGTCATTCCATGTTCTGAGTAACACAGGACAATCTGCTCATCGTTGTGACCTCATGCCTAGCATCATTGGGGCTATCACATCTCATCATCTAATTTGGAATGATAAATCTCATTTATCTAGCAAATGCATCTGTGCAATGGGAACAATTTTGAGGATTAAAAGAGTATAAAGAACTGAGAACTATGCCTGGCAAATAGCAAATGCTTTATAAATCCTAAGTCATTCAGTTTTCATGATAACTCTGAGCTGCATACAATTATTATCCCCATTGTGATGATGTGGAAACCAATGCCCAGTGAGACTCAGTAACTTTCAAGATCACACAGCTATCTAAGAGTAGTTTTCAAGCAAGGGGATCTGGTCTGGAGTTCATTGTCTTAACCACTAGGCATTGTACCTCAAGGGGCTGTGGCCTGTTGTCTTGTGGTGGTTGTGGATTGGTTGGCTAACTGAACTGAGTTAGACATGTGGTTTTACAGGATATAAGATTTATTATTAATCTTTTGAGAATTCAGCTATGGCTGGCATTTGATGACGAAGGGTTTGGGTGATTTTGCTAGCCATTAAACAATGACCCTATTAGAATGTATTTTTGTTAGCTGACTGCCTTGTGGGCAGTCTGGCATGTTCTCGTTAGATGAAGAAATGGCATCTTTATGCAGGCTTCTATCAAATGCTTTGATGAATGATACAAGAAACAGTCCTCAGGGTTATCCCAATTACAGGTAAGAGAGGCAACTTGAATAGTGATAATATCAAAATTTACTATATAAATAATTACTATTAAAGTTATAAAGAGGGGCATAGTCAAATTATTTTAGTTAATGTAAGCAAATTTTTCCTTTCCTTATGGTTAATTCTGTAATATATTTTCATGACTTTTATAAACATGATTGAGGAATCAGGATGTTCAGACTGATTACAAGGATAGAATCTCTTTGCCTTCATAGCTCTAAGAGTTGGCATTCAGTGTGCATGCTTCGTGAATATGAAGGATGAGTGAAGATGGCTCGTTCTCAGTCCTCTAGACCAGAGTTTCTAGCTGGATCTGCCAACTCTCTGCTCTGACTGCACTCTGGAATCACCCAAGGAGCTGCCAAAGCGCCCAGTCCCCAGGCCTCCCCAGGTCTGGATCCCCAGCACTGTGGGCACTGCTGGGGATGCACAGCATGGGCAAGCTCCTGCTGTGCTGAGCTGACAGTGTGCTCAAGGGAGACTGAAAACAGGTAAAAACTGTAAGGTATGACAGGTGGTGTCACAGGCTGTGAAGAAACAGCAGCATAAGGTGGAGAGAGTAGATGAGCAGAGAGAAGTTGAGGGTGTCTAAATCTTGGGAAATCCAGACATCTGACACAGTTCTCATGTTAATTGTTGGCTTGGGGCACACCCGTTTCCTTCACCCACCCCTCTGTTTTTTGTATGACTGTCTTTATCCTGAGCTGAATTGTCCTCCTCAAGTCCTCTGTGCTTCTGTTTCTATAGCTTCCAGCTATTAACTTCGATAGCGCCCAGAACAGCATGATGAAGTCTGAGCCTGCTGTCAGGGCAGGTGGGCACAGAGCTCGAGGTCGGTGGCATGAGTCCACAGAAGCTGTTGAACTCGAAAATTTTAGGTAAGAAATCCAGTATGTTCCTTGCCTTCAGCAGCCTGGGCTGCTAATTAGCCCAAAGACTTACTTAAGTCTGTCACAGGGGCTAAAATGGAAAGTCCATTTTAAAATTTACCACGGGGATTTTGAATTTAATAATTGCAGTTAGCCCACTCCCGGAAGTGCTGTGTGAGGAACAGACTGGCTGGCTGCAGGTGGAAGTGACCTGGGAGCTTCGGGACACCCGGCTGACATACATTTGGCATTTGCTCCATCAGCTTGACCTGGCGAGGCTGATTGTGAGCTTTGTCTTTAGCTTTTGGTGGGTGCATATCTCGCCTGCTGTGAGGAGGCATGAAAGCCCTTGCTGTGAGCAATCATGATGGCTGAGGACGTGATTGTCAAAGTGCTCAGGCTTTCAGTTGAAATACTGCTCACCTTTCACGTTGAAAGTGCCAGCCCATGGTTCGCTTTCCTGTTGCCATGGAGACCTCATAGCAGCTGTATGCTGCCATGGGCCACCCCTGTTCAGGAAGCTGGTTCTTTCCAGTTTTCCCCGTGGTAAGGTCATTTGACACTAAGTACAATGTAAATAATGAATGACATGAAATACCGATATAAATATTCTAGAATGATCATTTATTTTTTTGGCCTAAGTCTTGTTTCCCTATTATTTTCTGACAGTGAATTTAATAGTCCACAAACATCACATGATGTTACATGAGTTAATATTTTAAAAATACATGTTTAGTGAGAAATGCAGAAGTCTTAAAAAAATTGTTACATATTCAGTCTGCCCATTCTGTGTACTAAGAACTATGACAGACCCCCCTCTACTATGAACTAGATTAGGGGGCACAGTCAGTCCCATGACCTCTGACATCGCATGAGGGTGGAGCAGTACAAATGGCAATAATAAGGCTACAAAACCTGCCTCTGAGGTGGTGTATTTATGGAACTCCAGTGTATTTAGCCTAGTTCTAAAAATTGGTCTATTTGAATGTACACTAAATATCATATTATATATTCCATAGCAATGTGATCCTTTTAAAGGGTATGGCTTTGGGATATTTTTAACCTCTCTTTTGGCTGTAATATCAGGAGAGAAAAAACTGAAGTTACGATACCTCACTGCTTTGTTGTATTCACACACACCCCCTGCCCCCAGCCCATCACCACACACACACAATCCACAGCCACAAAATCTCTCACAGTTGAAGGGCTGTTGACCACAAGGAGATATGCATGGTGTCCAGTGGTGTTAACAGCTATAGTGGCCACAGCCGTGGCAGGTAGTGAGGTGAAGGGAGCGGGCCTTGTGCCTGTTGCACGGCTGTCTAGATCACATACTACAGCTGCGGCAGGTAGTGAGGTGAAGGGAGCGGGCCTTGTCTGCCTGTTGCACGGCTGTCTAGATCACGCACTCTACCACGCTTTCTCTCCATGTAGCCTTTTCTTCCCTCTCACAAATTTTAACTATTAAGTGTTTATAGGGAATAATATAATGTAATAAAATGAAATATATATGCTTGACTCTAATCTTTATTATTAACTCTATAATTTAATTTCCATCTCCTATTTCAACAGCTGATACTTGCTTTGGCAATACATTGGATTTCAAGAACCCTTCAACATTTGCATGCATATAGGTGATCTTCCTCTGCACTGGTAATTTTGAGGCAGTCTAAATAATTTTTATTACAAAATGCTTTTCTGTTTGTTTCATCTTAGTATTAACTACAAGAATGAGAGAAATTTCAGCAAACATTCCCAGCATAAACTATTTCAGGAGATATTTACAGCCTTGGTGAAAAATAGACTCATATGCAGGTAAGACTGTCCCAGAAAGAAAAAGACATTTACCCAAGAATGGCATGTATTATGTATCTTGTTTCTAGCATCCGGTTTGAAGCAGTTTATGAATGTAACATGCTCAAAGGATAAAACAGAGCAAAGACCATTTCAAAGGAGGTGAATGAATCATCATTGCAGATGATCTCATTAAAATTACTCTGGTTAGGCCTGAATTTAGCTGAATTTTATGATAGACAAGGCAGAATGGGAACACACCCAAGTCACGCTGTTTTCCTTGTCTTGAGTTTGGATATTCAGGAGGCGTTTATCGCAGAGACATTGGATAACACCATGGCCAGCATCCTCAAAGTCCGGATTTGCAGTCAATCCAAGCACTGATTAACTGGGCTGCTGCAGCCTGGACCTCAGGGAAAGGGTGGGGTGAGATAACCAGTTACAGCCTGAGGATGGTATTTCTTTTCAGGACCAAGTCAAATGTTCTTTCCTTTGCTCTCCTTTGTCTTAAGACTGGTGCACTGTGAGGTGCAGGGAAGGGCTAGCTGGCCGGCCCTCCAGATTCCCTCCTGAAAATACCAGGGTTTTCCAGTGAGCTGTTGCCTGGTGCCGGATTACGGTCAGGAGTGACCTTTCTCTCGGTCCTGGGCCACTTGCAGTGGGAGCTGTGCTGCTGTCAGACTGGAAGGAGGGTCCCAGCGTCCCACATGGCTGGACTGGCCTTCTACTCTTCCCGAGAGGCCCAGACTTTCTCCCCACAAGCACTAGCAGAGAAGCCCAGGAAGAACCTTGACTCTTCCCCATCATTCTGAAACTTGGTTGAGAGATCTGAATTCTGTCCCAGTGAGATGGGAAAGATTGCTCTTATTCTGGAAAACGGGAAGATTACTGAAAATTTAATGACTGACTGAAATAAGACTCTGATTTGGCCCAGTGCAGTAGAATAACATCCCTAAACAGAGTGCAAGTGGTAGTCTGAGGATTTGATCTTTTGGAGGGCTTATTTAGTATTGCAAACTTAAGTATTGACAGTGACTGCCAAATAAATTGGTTTAATTTAAAACAATCTAGGGTTGGGATTGCATGTGGCATGGCTTTTATGTGGTTTAAACAGAAGATCAGTAGACTGGCTCAGATAACACAAGACGCCTAGAATCTTTACCAAGGTTATGTAATTGGGTTACAATCAGTTGTTGTCAAT
Source organism: Oryx dammah (assembly GCF_014754425.2). Taxonomy (NCBI): domain Eukaryota; kingdom Metazoa; phylum Chordata; class Mammalia; order Artiodactyla; family Bovidae; genus Oryx; species Oryx dammah. The sequence goes on from NW_024070193.1 coordinate 58,584,473, forward strand.
GTCCTCAAAAGACTGTTGAACGATTAATGACCACTGCAGAGGACCTGAGGTTGTCTAGACTGTTTGTTCTTGTGCTTGAACAAAGTAAGAGCAATGTTAGTAGCACAATAATTATGCCTGAAATGGTATTATTGGAAAATTGAAGTTCTTTAATTTGTTTTGAAGATGGTAATCATAGACTCCTCAGGGGATGTCCAATAGGTCATTTGTTAGGTTGGTACTTTGGGGAAGGCAGAAGTTTTCCTGTATTGAGTGTAGAGATTTTACTATCTCTCTGCCCTGCAGACACCAGGTACAGGAATCATCAGGGAAGATAGGCAGGTGAGGGCTGGCCTCCAGCAGCTGAAAGAGATCTTAACAGTTCTGAGGTCAAGAGATCTCTTGTGAGGACATTTTCAAATTCTTAGCGATTATTGAGGCATCTGACATTGGACAGATTTATTGACTTGCAACACAATCAGTTCCTGGAAATCTTTAAACCAGGAAGAGATGATTATAGATATCTTTGCTCTCATGGGAGGAGAAGGAATTTAGGAATGTTGAACATCAAGAGTATCCTTTCATGTCATCCTCTCACTGCTGACAGATTGTTACATCCAGTTCTATTCTAAAAGCAGGGTTGGGTAAAATATGGATTAAGTATAAAGGTCTTCCATTGTTTCCTACCCCATATAACCTCGTTTGTTTGGCCAGAACTACCTGTTTTTTCTTTCCTCTCTAACTTTAGTCTAGTAGAAATACATCTCAGGGCCTTTACTGGTATGGTTTCCTATCCCTTTTCTTTGCAAACATCAGATTTGATGTTGACTGAAAGGCTTGGATTCAGTTCAAGAAACAAATTATTGAGCCCCACCATGTACATGTCAGAGAGGGTGAAGGTACAAAGATGGCTAGGACACACGGTTTCTTTCTTCCTAGGGACTCACTCTGGTGAGCTAGTTACCCACGTCTCAATACAAAGAGAATGTGACAAAAAGTAAAGTATATTAAGACAAACATAGGATGGATGAAATTGGACGGGTGTGGACTTTGGCCTTTGGTCCAACTCTGGTTATATATAAGATTGGGCATGTTTCAGATGCTATGCTGCTCAAGTTTACCCTGAGAATATGGCTGACTGGGAATTTAGTCTCACCTACTTATACCCAGCTGACATTCTTCTTGTTTGTTCCTCTTCTATTTCATTTTCACCAACAACATTCACCTCTAAACCACACTTCTGGATACCCTGTTTCCTGGGTTGTTTTCCTAAGGTTGACTTGTAATTGCCCCGTTGTTCTCAGAAATAACATTGCCAAGCAGCATCTGAAATGAGACAAGAGTTGTTACTCCAGAGTCAGATGAGGCAAACACCTCACTGCTGCTGCTGCTGCTAGGTCACTTCAGTCGTGTCCAACCCTGTGCGGCCCCATAGACGGCCGCCCACCAGGCTCCCCCGTCCCTGGGATTCTCCAGGCAAGAACACTGGAGTGGGTTGCCATTTCCTTCTCCAATGCATGAAAGTGAAAAGTGAAAGTGAAGTCGTTCAGTCGTGTTCGACTGTCCGTGACCCCATGGACTGCAGCCTACCAGGCCGTCCATGGGATTTTCCAGGCAAGAGGACTGGAGTGGGGTGCCATTGCCTTCTCCAAAACACCTCACAGTAGACCTCAAAGGGCAAGCGAAAATGTCTCTGAACCTGAGGTCACTCTGGGTTGTACATGGCAATAAACCTTGATGTGTGGCAGGGGATGTAAGTGAATTTTCATCCTCCCACTTTTCCTTCTACCCTGAGATCATTTGTCCTCAGTAGAATCTGCTGTTTGAAAATGCATCCACCTCTTTTTCATCTTATTTGCTGTGCAAGAAAGCACAGAGTTATGAGACCGTGCAGGGAAGTCGAAACTGTTACAACACTGGCACATTTAAACCAGAAAGAGATAATTATATATGTCTTTGCTCTCATGGGAGGAGAAGGAATTTAGGAATGTTGAACATCAAGAGTATCCTTTCATGTCATCCTCTCACTGCTGACAGATTGTTACATCCAGTTCTAGTCTAAGTAGGGTTGGGCAAAAGATGGATTAACTGTTAATCCGTGGATGGATTAAAAGTTAACTGACCGCTTATAAAGTCAACCTCTACTCCAGGATCTTTTCTGTGTAACTGCTTCTCTGAGGCACCTCTGTTGGTCCGCTCCCTGCTGATTGCCAGATGATGTGAAGATTCTATAACATAATACAAATAAGACATAACCTAACCTGTGAAACTGGCTGAAGATGTAGAATTTCATGCAGTTATTGCAAGTGATGGTGCTGAACTGGTAGGACCTGATCAATGAGGCCCTGGCGGAACCAGACCACTTGATGATTGTAGAAGAGACTATTAACAAGGAAGGTGACAGGGTGAAATTCAGAAAAGCATGTTTTGAATAGCGAAGATTAGGAGAAGCCATTAGGAGACATGGATGGATCTTTCTAATATATTTGCAAAAATGAACCTGTTTTATGCTGCAGAAATAAAAAGTAAATTCAAGGAAATTGGATCATGTTATATGACTTTGTCAGAAAATATATGCCAAAAAGTGTCAGCCAAACCCATTCTTGCTTTGTGATAGTTATCAGGTCAGAGTTGCATTATATGTTAAATTTTGTTAGATGTAAAATAAAATATATCTAAGTTTCATGATTTATTTGTTAAACTATTGGGTTGGTCAAAAACTTCTTTCAAGTTTTTGATAACATCTTACAGAAAAACCTGAACAAACTTTTTTAGTTAACTCAATAATATTTTAATTACACCGTGTCCCCTTCTCTGTAATAGGAAAATAGGGGTTATTTTAAAGTAGGTTCTCAGGAATTCCCTTGTTGCCTAGTGGTTAGGATCCCGGGCTTTCACTTCGGTGGCCTAGGTTCAAGCCATGGCCAAGGAACTGAACTGAGATCTCGCAATCCACATGTCACAGTCAAAAAAAAAAAAAAAAAGAATAAATAAATAGTGTTCTCTTTTCTCTTCAAGAAAATTAGAGATACCAAGGGAATATTTCATGCAAAGATGGGCACAATAAAGGACAGAAATGGTAAGGACCTAACAGAAGCAGAAGAAATTAAGAAGAGGTGGCAAGAATACACAGAAGAACTATACAAAAAATATCTTCATGACCAAGATAATCACGATGGTGTGATCAATCACCTAGATCCAGACATCCAGGAATGTGAAGTCAAGTGGGCCTTAGGAAGCATCACTACAAACAAAGCTAGTGGAGGTGATAGAATTCCAGTTGAGCTATTCAAATCCTGAAAGATGATGCTGTGAAAGTGCTGCAGTCAATATGCCAGCAAATGTGGAAAACTCAGCAGTGGCCACAGGACTGGAAATGGTCAGTTTTCATTCCAATCCCAAAGAAAGGCAATGCCAAAGAATGCTCAAACTACCACACAATTGCACTCATCTCACATGCTAGTAAAGTAATGCTCAAAATTCTCCAAGCCAGGCTTCAGCAATACGTGAACCGTGAACTCCCAGATGTTCAACCTGGTTTTAGAAAAGGCAGAGGAACCAGAGATCAAATTGCCAATATCCCCTGGATCATCAAAAAAGCAAGAGAGTTCCAGAAAGACATCTATTTCTGCTTTATTGACTATGCCAAAGCCTTTGACTGTGTGGATCACAATAAACTGTGGAAAATTCTGAAAGAGATGGGAATACCAAACCACCTGACCTGCCTTTTGAGAAATCTGTATGCAGGTCAGGAAGCAACAGTTAGAACTGGACATGGAACAACAGACTGCTTCCAAATAGGAAAAGGACTACGTCAAGGTTGTATATTGTCACTCTGCTTATTTAACTTATATACAGAGTACATCATGAGAAACGCTGGGCTGGAAGAAGCCCAAGCTGGAATCAAGATTGCCAGGAGAAATCTCAATAACCTCAGCTATGCAGATGACACCACCTTTATGGCAGAAAGTGAAGAGGAGTTAAAAAGCCTCTTGATGAAAGTGAAAGTGGAGAGTGAAAAAGTTGGCTTAAAGCTCAACATTCAGAAAACGAAGATCATGGCATCTGGTCCCATTACTTCATGGGAAATAGATGGGGAAACAGTGGAAACAGTGTCAGACTTTATTTTTTGGGGCTCCAAAATCACTGTGGGTGGTGACTGCAGCCATGAAATTAAAAGATCTATGTTATGACCAACCTAGATAGCATATTCAAAAGCAGAGACATTACTTTGCCAACAAAAGTCCATCTAGTCGAGGCTATGGTTTTTCCTGTGGTCATGTATGGATGTGAGAGCTGAACTGTGAAGAAAGCTGAGCGCCAAAGAATTGATGCTTTTGACCTGTGGTGTTGGAGAAGACTCTTGAGAGTCCCTTGGACTGCAAGGAGATCCAACCAGTCCATTCTGAAGGAGATCAGCCCTGGGATTTCTTTGGAAGGAATGATGCTAAAGCTGAAGCTCCAGTACTTTGGTCACCTCATGAGAAGTGTTGACTCATTGGAGAAGACTCTGATGCTGGGAGGGATTGGGGGCAGGAGGAGAAGGGGACGACAGAGGATGAGATGGCTGGATGGCATCACTGACTCGATGGACATGAGTCTGAGTGAACTCTTGGAGTTGGTGATGGACAGGGAGGCCTGGCGTGCTGCGATTCATGGGGTTGCAAAGAGTCGGACACGACTGAGCAACTGAACTGACTGAACTGATCCTAGTAACTGCCAGGATATCGCCTCTTCTCCCACCTGTAACTATTTTTTTCCAGCTGTAACTTTTATAGAAGTGAGTGGTTCCAGGTTCTTTAAGTTCAGTTAAAAGAGAACCACCTGATCTAACTAAGCATGACTTTTTTTTTTGTCCATAAGTGCAGCCACTTTTCTGATAAGAACAAGTTGGCATTCTTATTTTACATCACATTTCCTGAAATACATGCTACAAATTTGAAGTATTTTGGAAATGCATCTAGGAAGTCTGGATTGGGAAGCTGTTTGCGCTCTCTACAAGAATTGCTCAAGAGCTCAAGGACTGCTTGAATTAGGGAAAAATATCTGGTCCAAACCATCACAATCCAATTAAAAATGCTGTGAAGTGTTCTGTGACCTTCCCAGGGACCTCTAGCCCAGGAGACCTATGTAGTTACTTGTTTGCTGCTTACACCTCTATTGTCCACATCCACACTAGAATCAAGGCCACAAGGCAAGTGCATCTCCTTTGGAGCTTTGCCTAATCTTAAGCCTCAGCTCCCTAGAGCTATCACGGGGACCAAAGGGTTGGAAGAAACAGCAATCTCATCAGAGTCTTGATTAAGTTCTTAAAATAGACCAAGGTGATGGAGAGATGCTTTTCTTTTCAAAAAGAATTTTTTTGGCTTTATGGCATGTGGGGTCTTATTTCCCTGACCAGGGATCAAACCCACATCCCTTGCACCACAAGTTCAAGTCAACCACTGGGCTACCAGGGAAGTTCCAAGAGTGGCTTTTTCTGTGATTTTATCTCATCAGGTAGTAGAGAGGCCAGTAGGAGCCTCTGAAGACTTCTTTCTCCTCCAGGAAAAGAGAACCCTGGTCACTTTGGTGAAGTGTGCAGAGAGCTCAGACCTCTCTAGAGAGATCTTCATGTCAGTCCCAGAAACTGGACAGAGAGAAAGGCTCATTAAGGTCCCCAACATGTTAGGTTTGGGTCTTTACATATCTAAAAAAAAAAAAAAATCTGTTGTTGGGACTTAACAAACGCCATGATGGGCTTCAGGGACTAAGGTAGGACTCACGGGAAAAGCTGAGTCATTGCCCAGTGAGGTCATCGCTGCGGATGCCAGGACTTATCTAATCAGCATACTCCCCGTAACCTGGTTTGAGTTCATCAGGACGTAAAAGACATCCCCCTGCAGCCAATAGCCAATTAGTAAATACCAGGAAACTCCTGCAGCCAATCAGCCCTTGCCAACTCTCTGTCTTTGTTCTAAACCTATAAATACCGCTGTAAATCTGGGCTCCGGGCTCTTGCTCCACTCCACTGCGTTGGATGTGGCGGGAGCCCTAGCTCGAGCTAGAAATAAAACCCCTTCATGCTTTTGCATTGCTGTGGACGTCTTATTCTCTCAGCTTTGGGGACTCGGACTCTGGGCATAACACTGTTAGTCCAGGTAAAACTCCAGTTCCTTTCTGGTTCAGTTTCCTCTGAGGTCTTCTTCCTCCTTTGCCTTGTCTCTCACTCCTGCCCAGCACATCCTTCGGGCTCACCAAGGTCAGACTGAACCCTTTGTTGTTTCTTGGGAAGTTTCTCTCTCTCTCTCACCTCTGAGCCTCAGGCCCTGCCCATCCTTGTCTGAAGCCTGCCACCCCCACCTCTTTGCCTTTCTGGCTCTTCTGGCTCAAAGGACCCTGCGCCCATGCTCCTCCTGCTTCCTGCTGAGCTGGGCTCCTCAGGAACAGAGCTTGGGTCTTTTATTGCCAACTCAAGCCATTGATGCTGGTTTTACTGGAGAGTGTGGAGACTGAGAGTGTTCATAAAGTGGAATTTCTTTGCATTAAATTTTTTTGATTACTACAAAAATTTGAAAAACACAGAAAACTATAAAAAATGAAAATTTACCCTTTATACCACCCTAGAAATAGCTACATTAACTCTTTTACACTATGTGTTTATTTTTGTGGCTGTGTCAGATCTTGGTGGCAGCACTCAGGATCCTTGACCTTGCTGCAGCTTATGGGAGCTTTAGCTGAGGCATGTGGGATACCTCCCTGACCAGCTCCGTGCATTGGGAGCCCAGAGTCTTAGTCACTGGACCACTAGGGAAGTCCCAGAAAAAGCTACGCTAACTCATATTTGCTTGTAATCTTTTAAAAACATTATATGCTTGTTTATTTCATTTATGTGACAGGTTATTGTTGTTCTGTCACTAAATCATGTCCGACTGTGACCCCCATGGACTCCAGCATACTAGGCCTCCCTGTCCTTCACCATTTCCTGTAGTTTGCTCAAACTCATGTCCATTGAGTCAGTGATGCCATCCAACATCTCATCCTCTGTCACACCCTTTTCCTCCTGCCCTCAGTCTTTCCCAGCATCAGGGTCTTTTCTAATGAGTTGGCTCTTCACATCAGGTGGCCAAAGTATTGGAGCTTCAGCTTCAGCATGATGAGTAATGATTCCTAACCTGGAGCAAATATCTCGTTCTTACATGTTATTTTTGTTCAGTCACTAAGTTGTATCCAACTCTTTGTGACCCCATGGACTGCAGCATACCAGTCTTCCCTGTCCTTCACTATTTCCTGGAGTTTGCTCAAATTCATGTCCATTGAGTCAGTGATACTATCTAACCATTTCATCCTCTGCTGCCTTTTTCTCCTTTTGTCTTCGATCTTCCCAGCATCAGGTTCTTTTTCAATGAGTCAGATCTTTGCATCAGGTAGCCAAAGTATTGGAGCTTCAGCAACAGTTATTCCAATGAATATTCAGGGTTAATTTCCTTTAGGATTGACTGGTTGGATCTCCTTGAAGTCCAAGGGACTCTCAAGAATCTTCTGCAGTACCACAATTCAAAAACATCATTTCTTCAGCACTCAGCCTTATTTATGGTCCAACTCCTACATCTGTACATGACTACTGGAAAAAACCATAGCTTTCATTAGATGGACCTTTGTCACCAAAGTGATGTCTCTGCTTTTTAATACACTGTCTAGGTTTGTCATAGCTTTTCTTCCAAGGAGCAAGCATCTTTTAATTTCATGGTTTCAGTCACCATCTGCAATGCTTTTGGAGCCCAAGAAAATAAAATCTGTCACTGCTTTCACTTTCCTCACAAATAGAATTTGCCATGAAGTGATGGGACCAGATGCCATGATCTTAGTCTTTTTTGAACATTGAGTTTAAAACCAGCTTTTTCACTCTCCTCATTCACCTTCATCAAGAAGCTCTTCAGTTTCTCTTTTCTTCTGCCACTAGAATTTCATGTTAATTTCTCCTAAAATGTTAGAGTTTACCCCAAGCTTAAGTTGTTTATATATGCACACTATATGTACACACACACACACACACACACAGTCATTTGGTTCTTTATTATTTTTTTTTAATGTTTACTACTGCTTGTTAGGAAACTCATTCACTCAGATGGCTAACAGGCAGAGAATTAAAATCATCCCAACTTTTCAGGAGAGGACCACTCCTTGTTTGTCCACACATAAGCACCAGAGCCAGTTTTAAACCTAACCAAATCAGTAATTGACAGCTTCCCATCAGTGCGTGAGCTTCTGAGAACCAGGGAGTAAGCTAAAGCATGTTCTGGATCCCCCTTTACATGGCCAAAATCAATGAGTCCCGAGGACACCCCCCACTTAGGAAGTCACCCGTTCCTGACGTTCTCTGTCAGCTTTTCTCTGAGAGATGGCAAGCTCTCTCCTGCTATAGTCTTTTTCTTCACATGTTGATTGGTAGACTTCTTTGGGCATCTCAGCATCGCCATGCCTAAAATGGGACTCCTGATTTCTCTTATTCACCTTGCCTTCCTCTCAACTCTAGTCTCTCCCACGTATTGACCTGTCCTAGCTGCACAGTCTCTTGCACTGACCACGATCCTGGCTCTGACCGTGACTCCCTGTAGTGTTCTAAACAGCACATCTTGAAGGGCCTCTTCAGAGTCTCTGTCACATGATGTTAAGTCCTGTGCTTAAAGGCTGCCTCTGACTTTCTGGAGTAAAAAGTCCAACATCCCTGCTCCTGTTCTACAAAGATCTACAGCACTGGCTCTTGTATCTCTGTAACGTCAGCTCCCATGACCCTGTCTTTGCTCTTCTTGCTCCAGCCCTCAAGGGTTTCCCTGCACAAATCAGTGCACACACGCTTCAGTCTTTGGCTGTTCAGACCTCGACTCATTGCTGAGTTCACTCAGATGCTACTCGTATCGGAAAGCGTCTCTCTGACTCTCCTGAAAGAGCATTCCCAGGACTCCCTCAACCTTTAGCTTTGTTGTCTTTCCCTGGTCACCACCTGATGCACAGTTTTGCTTGTGTGTGGGTTATTGGTCTTCTTTCTCTTGATGGTAACCTCTATGAACACCAAGGCATAGTTGTGTCAGGCTGTAGTCCTGGGCCTGTGACAGCATCTGGATCCTGGTAGGTGATGAGAGTAACTATTTCAAAGCATTCCATCTCTTGAGACTTTCACCAGTCATGCGGAAGAAATGGCTAGGACAGTTGTTTCTATTCAAAATCTGGCTCCTAGTCCCCCAACTCCTGGCAAACAGAGCTCTGTATCACCTTACAGAACATGCCGTTCCCCAGGGGCAGCAGAGCTCCAGCCAATGGGCCTTGTCCTTGAGGGGGGTGAAAGGCTGGGAGCCAGGGAGGGAACAACTGCTCCTCAGAGGTCAGTGCTCAGGGAGGATGCCCCGCAGGGCCCAGACACCAGGAATTCTATTTACATTGAGAACAGCTGAGGACAGAATCACACAGAAATATTAACAGCTTCAGGCCACAGTCCCTAAATTGCAGGACAAAAAAAAAATGCCATTTGCTTGGAACAGAACTTTCAGTCCTGAGATTTTCTAGAATTCTTCATTTATTTACATTCCTTTAATAGGAAAACAAGACAAAAAGCTATTCTGGAACTATTTTCTTTTTTTTAGAGGTGAGAAGGAACAGCAAAAAACCTTTTCATATTGATTTTAATATGAAACAGCATTGGAAAGCTCATGGACTTCCCTCATGAAGGTTGTACGTTCTTAACAGGAAAAATTGCAAGCACACACAGATTTGTCATGAGTCACCTCCCAGGGTATCCCATGGCTTCTCCTCTTAAATAATGAAGAGCAGCCAGCATTAAACCTCAGGAGGCTGCCAGCAGCTGTTGCCACTGGATTATTATTCCCGTTAGACCTTTGGGGTGTAGTGTTGGCTGCATGCTGTCTTTAGCTGACCCCAGCACCTGGAAGGGAAACCAGTCGCTCACCATCCCCCTACTTATGAGATGAAAGGTCTTCTGTCTCTAAGAGGAGTCTCAGAATAACCACATCCTGACAAGGGTTCCCAGAAGTGATTGAAATTCAAAATGTACTTCAAATTTGCATTATTTTCCCCAGTGCAGGAAGTTAGGATGAACTATAGTGCAGCTTCCCACTGTGGCCTTGGATAATTCTGTCTGGTGACAGCCCTCGGAGAGGGTTGCCTGTGTGTGTACTAAGCTGCTTCCGTCTTCGACTCTGCGACCCCATGGGTTGTAGCCCGCCCGGCTCCTCTGTCCGTGGGCTTCTCCAGGCAAGAGTACTGGAGTGAGTTGCCATTTCCTCCTCCAGGGGATCTTCTCAACCCAGGTTCAATCCCTGGTCAGGGAACTAAGATCTCACGTGCTGCAGGGTGTACACCCACTTTTTAAAAATACAAATAAACAGTCCAAGCAAATGATGATGGAGGCTTAAGCCGGAGTCATAGCGGATGAGGGAGTGAGAAGCTGATCTCAGACCACAGCCCCTGCATTGCAGGTGGATTCTTTACCACCAGCCCCACCTGGGAAGCCCCAGAAGGGTTGAGTCCTGTCTTTCTTTTCAGAAGAGACTGAACTTTGCCTCCAGTAGCAGAGGTGTCGTAGTCCGGGTGCCCAGATTGAAGGAGGGCTGTGAGGTGCTGGCACCTGTGGCGGGCAGCTCTTGCCAGGGGCCTTGGTGGTGGCAGGAAGAGTGGTTCTCAGCCAGCAATCGTCTTGAGACACTGTGTTCAACCTCCATCTACAGAGCCAGGCCTCTTGTGGGGACTCTCATTTATAGGACGCAGGCAAACATCCTTGGAAATATAAGGCTGTGAGAAAAGCATATTTCCAGCTTCCTTCCTGTGAGCTGAGTCAGTGGATGGAAGGAGCGAGTGGCTTGGGGTGGAGAGTAGTGGCTGGGCTGGGGTGATAGCTCTGGTGGAGGAACCATAGATGCTCAATCTGCCTTCTAGAAGGTATGTTTCTTGCACTCAGGTGTGAGGTGTGCAGGTTTGGGACAGAGTTGAATTTCTCAGGATCGAGAAACAGTCAAAGCTGAATTCCACCGTCCCCCCGCCACCAACAAAGGTCAGGGGTCAATGTCAGACAAGCTGGGCAAGGGCTGTATTGGGACTGCAGTTCAAGTAAATGCTCCTCTTGGGCTAGGGGGCAGATGTTTAAAGCACCCTAACTCTGCTGAGTGTACTCACTCAGCTGTGCAGGTAGGTGGGAGAGGGTGGGGGAATTATGTGGATTCTGGTCCGAAACAGCTTTGTCTTCTTTGTTCTTCTTGGCTAGGCAAGAAATAGCAGACACATTTTGTTTCAGGTTTTTGCTAACACTCGCGTCACATTGGACTAATCTGGAGGGCAGTGTCACCAGGCAGGGAGCACCTTCCAGTGATGCAGGCAGGTCCGGCGCTCGGCAGTGCTCAGCGTCCCTTCCTCACCTCAAGAGCCTAGGCTGTGCTGTGCTGACGGCCTCCGCACTGCGACATACACTTTAGGTAGAACAGCGACACGTGACTGGCCTCATATCATGTCAGAGAACATCTATCTAATTGTGTGGGAGGTTCCAGTGTTCAAACGTTACCAACGCTGCTTCATAGAAAGGAGCAAAGGCAAGGCTCCCAGCCCAGCCCTGTTGCGAGAGGGTCAGTGAAAAAGGTGCTGGGAGGCCAGTGTGACTGGGAGGGCACGCGTGGGGGCAATGGGGTGGGGCGGTGAGGCCCAAGAGGCAGTGGGGAGGCCAGGCGTCCCAAGGAGCCTGTGGGCCATGGGGCCTGAGTGAGAGGAGAGACTCTTGGGGCCGGGGCAGAGAGGGTGTCCACAGGGAGGGTCTCCTTGGCTGGTATGCGAAGACTGAAGTTGGAACAAAGATGCAAGCGAGGAAGGCAGGTGGGGAGGCTTTTGCAACAGTTCCCGCAGGGACTTCCTTGGCAGTCCAGTGGTTGAGACTCTGTATTTCCGCTGCAGGGGGCATGGGTTCAATCCCTGGTCAGGGAACTAACATCTCACATGCTGCAGGGTGTACACCCACTTTTTAAAAATACAAATAAAAAAATAGTCCAAGCAAATGATGATGGAGGCTTAAGCCGGAGTCATAGCGGATGAGTGAGTGAGAAGCTGATCTCAGACCACAGTGAGTGGTCTTAGTTCCCCTTGGTTCCTTGAACCTGAATCCTGGACAAAAGCCAGGAGTCCTAGCTGCGACTCCACCAGGGACTAACACTAGAAGCAAAGCCAACCTGGCTCTTGCCTCTGTTTGAAAGTAAGAATGATTTAAGGAGAAAAAAACTGCAAAAAAATGGGTTCAGTTCAGTTCAGTCGCTCAGTTGTGTCTGACTCTTTGCGACCCCATGAACTGCAGCACGCCAGGCCTCCCTGTCCTTCACCAACACCTGGAGTCCACCCAAACCCATGTCCATTGAGTTGGTGATGCCATCCAACCATCTCATCCTCTTTTATCCCCTTCTCCTCCTGCCCTCAATCTTTCCCAGCATCAGGGTCTCTTCCAATGAGTCAGCGCTTCACATCAGGTGGCCAAATTATTGGAGTTTCAGCTTTAACATCAGTCCTTCCAATTAACACCCAGGACTGATCTCCTTTAGGATGGACTGGTTGGATCTCTTTGCAGTCCAAGGGACTCTCAAGAATCTTCTCCAACACTACAGTTAAAAAGCATCAATTCTTTGGCACTCAGCTTTCTTTATAGTCCAACTCTCACATCCATACATGACCACTGGAAAAACCATAGCCTTGACTAGATGGACCTTTGTTGGCAAAGTAATGTCTCTGCTTTTTACTATGCTGTCTAGGTTGGTCATAACTTTCCTTCCAAGGAGTAAGTGTCTTTTAATTTCATGGCTGCAGTCACCATCTGCAGTGATTTTGGAGCCCCCCCAAATAAAGTTTCTCACTGTTTAGACTGTTTCCCCATCTATTTGCCATGAAGTGATGGGACCAGATGCCATGATCTTAGTTTTCCAAATGTTGAGCTTTAAGCCAACTTTTTCACTCTCCTCTTTCACTTTCATCAAGAGGCTTTTTAGTTCCTCTTCACTTTCTGCCAGAAGGGTGGTGTCATCTGCATATCTGAAGTTATTGATATTTCTCCCAGCAATCTTGATTCCAGCTGTGCTTCTTCCAGCCCAGCATTTCTCATAATGTACTCTGCATATAAGTTAAATAAGCAGGGTGACAATATACAGCCTTGATGTACTCTTTTTCCTATTTGTAGCCAGCCTGTGGTTCCATGTCCAGTTCTAACTGTTGCTTCCTGACCTGCATATAGATTTCTCAAGAGGAAGGTCAGGTGGTCTGGTATTCCCATCTCTTTCAGAATTTTCCACAGTTTATAGTGATCCACACAGTCAAAGGCTTTGGCATAGTCAATAAAGCAGAAATAGATGTTTTTCTGGAACTCTTTTGCTTTTTTGATGATCCAGCGGATGTTGGAATTTGATCTCTGGTTCCTCTGCCTTTTCTAAAACCAGCTTGAACATCTGGAAGTTCATGGTTCACATATTGCTGAAGCCTGGCTTGGAGAATTTTAAGCATTACTTTGCTAGTGTGTGAGATGATTGCAATTGTGTGGTAGTCTGAGCAGTCTTTGGCATTGCCTTTCTGTGGGATTGGAATGAAAACTGACCTTTTCCAGTCCTGTGGCCACTGCTGAGTTTTCCAGATTTGCTGGCATATTGAGTGCAGCACTTTCACAGCATCATCTTTCAGGATTTGAAATAGCTCCACTGGAATTCCATCACCTCCATTAGCTCTTTGTTTGTAGTAATGCTTTCTAAGGCCCCCTTGACTTCACATTCCAGGATGTCTGGCTCTAGGTGAGTTAGGGTACAAAGTTTATTTTCAGAGACATACCACCACATGTGGGAGAGCACAGAAAGAAACTGTGTATTTAGACAGAAACAAAGCAGGAACACCCACCCAGACAGTAAGGGCCCCTGTGATGAGGAGGGAGGCAAACCATTTATATGGGGCAGTTCTTCTGGGTCTTTGTTCTCCTCTGGCCAATTATCTTGTTCCTTTTCCCACACCTGCCCTGCCCTTGGGCCTTTTTCATACGCGTCTTTTTGCCAAGATGGATTCCAGCACAAAGGCTAATGGAAGTATGACAACGTTTATTATGGAGTGATGCCCACCTTTTCTGACCCCCAAGGATCCTTCCTGCTGGTGTGGAATTGGGAAGATTTCCTTTACCTCAGGAGTGATAGATACGGTCGTTTTCTCTGCTGCCTCTCAGAGCTCACTTCCTGCCTCTAACTCTGTCCTTGGGTTGTCAGAGAAAACAAAGCTCCAATCTACTCTGCTTGACAAACTGCAGCTGCTCAGCCCAGAGGCCCATCTATCTCCTGCCTCAAACTTGTGTGAATGGAGAGAGATTTTAAAGGCTGGAGCAGACAGGATATGCTGAGGGATTGGACGAAGGGTGTGAGTGAAGTAGAGGAGACAAAGAAACAGCCGGGGCTGGAAGCCTGGAGTGATGAAGCCTGTGTGCTGGAGGCGGGTGGCGGGAGGGGCATGCACGGAGTTTCAGATGTGCTGTCCGCGGAGACTAGGGAAGCTCTGGGTCCGAGCTTCAGCCTGGGCTATGTTCCTGAACGTTCTCGGCAGATGGGTCTTACCTGAGTAACATGAGAAAAGTCTTTAGCAGTATTCACACTCGGCAGCCTGGGTGCCCCTGTGGGAGCGGACGAAAAAAGCTTTCCGGTAGAATTCATTGATGCCTAAGTCTAACCGGTGCAGCAGTGGGGAAGGGTGCTGGGTGTGCAGACGACACCTCCTCCCCAGCGTGGTCGGAGAGCTGCCCAGAGCCCGCAGGCACGGTGCTGCGCCCACCACTCTGCTCCCTCCAGCCGGAAGCCCATGAGTCATCCGCGCTCCTGCTGTCCCCGGACACGTTGGTGATGTGGCTTCCGGCCAGGACTGGCCCTGGCACCACCAAGAGCCTCTGGCTCTTTGCGTCCACGTTGCCCACAGGCCCAGAGAGCAGCAGCGCTCCCTCCCCGCCCGTCCCCTCCGTGACAGCTGTTTTGGGAGCAGGGAAGCCCAGAGTGCTTGCCTTCATGGGGGTCGAGGGGTCAGTGGAGGTTCAGCTGGCACAGCAGACCCCTGCCCGCTGGGTCTCCCCGCTTCCCCTCCCCTGACTCCTCCCCCTGCCCCTTACCCTGACTCCAGGAGGTCTCCTGGCGTCCTTAGTCACTCATGTGAGCACCAGTATTCACGGAGGAGTCTACTTCCGGGGAAAGTGACCTGAGATCTAAAAAAATAGTTTATCCCCACGTTTCCCACAAGGCACATTGAAGTGCACCGGGGCTGATTGGAACCCCCAGGGGTGCCATGGGATATTTTAAAATCTCAGGGAAAACAGTGATGACACAGCATCTGGCGGACACAGTGTAGACTCCTCTGGGTGATTACAGGTGTACTGCTTTCGCTTAGCTGCTGCTTATTCTTCTGTAGCTGAGTCTTCAGTGGCCACTGTGGTCAAAAGCAAGTGCCCTGGGGAGTCAGGTGGAGGAGGAAATGGAGCTGGTGTTGGATCCCATTCCAGGACTGGAGAAGTTGTTTAGTGTCCACACTCCATTAGAAAGTAAATGTGATTAAGAATCAAATACAAATAATTTTCTTCTAGTGTATATGTATTATCTTTTTTTTTTTAATTGGATGCTAAGTTACCAGTGTATCGAGCCTTTCGAAGCTGAACCTGTTAGCTATTTCTTGTGATCAGGGGCTGCCCTTTCTTGGGACAGTCAGGGCCCGTGAACCAAATAATTTGGGGGCCTCAATGTTGTAATGACAGTGTTTTCCATTAAAATTGGGTAAGTGTCAGATAACAGTCCCCACTGCAGACTGTTTGAGGCCAATGAGTGCTCTGCCGGGAGCTGGTTTCTCTTCTCCTTCCTGGTGCTGTGCTGTTCACGAACTGTTAGGGCCATTGGTTTTAAACGTGAACAAACATGTTCTCTCTTGTTTTCTTTCAGAGAGTGGGTTGATCGCGCTCCATCTCTTCATTTTCTGAGAGTGTTAATTTGTCTGAGACTCCTAATGAGGGATCCATGTTATCAGGTTGGTTGCAAAAACTAAAAATATTTTTTACTAGTTTGAAGATGAAATAAAAACTGGTGGGCTCTTCTCTGAAGCACAGCATGGTAACTTTTCATCCTCTCTCACTACTCAGTAGCTTCCACGTTTGGGAAGGGTCTTACCTGCTACTGAAATCGATAGGAGAGAAGTGATTTAGTGGGGACAGAAATATCTCTACTTTCTATTCTGTTACCTGTGGGATGCAGTGGACTGACTTCTGGTCTGTGTTTGCATCATCTCTTGGCATTTTAAACCATAGGCAGCTTGGAGAAGGGTACACTGGGCCATACTTTGGAGCATGTTGATGCCAAGTGGCCAAAGTGAGCAGCGGCAAGCGGAGACTTAGGGGGTTCCAGGGCCAACAGGGGGAGCGGCCGGGCCTACACATGGTAGCTGCCCCAGAGCCATGCACTCCCCGGAGGCCAGCCTCAGAGCCTGAGTTAGAGGTGGGCACGGGGTGAGGTAGAGGTGGGCATGGGGTTCCCGCTTGTCTCAGAGGAGGCGCTTGCCGGGGGAGTCTCCCCTCCTCTCACTGGTCACTCAAGCATGCTGTCTCTGGGTTTGTGCCTCTCAGACTTTCAATCACCTGGGGCTCTTGTCAGCGCCGATGTGGATTCCATAGGTGTACACGGAAGCCCAGGGTTCCGCTGAGGCCACCGGTCCAGGGCCAACACTCTGAGTAGCAAGCACTTACCTGACACCACCTAGTCCGCGAAAGTTGTTCCTTCCAGACCCAGCTGCTAAGATTCCTGCTTCTATAAAGCAAAGTTTGTCAACTTTCTGTATATTAGAAACACTTAGTGATTGCTGGCACCTGAAAGTGAAAGTCTTAGTTGCTCAGGCGTGTCTGACTCTTTGCGACCCCTGGACTGTAGCCCACCAGGTTCCTCTGGCCATGGGATTTCCCAGGCAAGAGTATGGGAGTGGGTTGCCATTTCCTTCTCCAGGGGATCTTCCCGACCATGGGTTCCCAGGCCTTCTGTACTGCAGGCAGATTCTTTACTGTCTGAGCCACCAGGGAAGCTTCTGATACAGTAAGTTTGGGGAGGGCCTGGAAATCTGCATTTCTAACAAGTCCCCAGGTGTCGCTGACGCTACCGGTTGGGGGAACCACTGCCCAACCAGTCTGGAGAAGTCTCCAAATTGCTAATAAGCCATTATTGTTTCCGCTTGCCAGAATTAAATATCTAAAGGGCAGTCTTGTCATTCCTACATGCTTCAGTCATTTTCACAGATCGCTTTTTTCCCTAAGAGGTATCTCCTTTTAGGCCCCATCCTGATAAGCTACTGGGATGCTCAGACCACTCTGAAGCACATTTATTTTGGATTCAGCTTTACTGATGAGTTATTATTTGAATCAGGACGTATTTCCTTTCATTACCCAGATAGCCATCTTTTCCAAACTCAGCACTCAAAACAACGTGTGCTGCTGCTAGCCAGCGATGAACCTGCTCTGGTTTGAGTCTCCTGGGACTCATGGTAGCTTTGCTCTTTTCTTTAGAAGAGTTGCTCCCTTCCCCATTGTGTACTCTAAGATGGCTTTGTGTTGTTCTACTTCAGAAAACCAGTTATTTGAATATGTGACATTCCTCAAAAAACTTTCTGTCCCGGTTGCTCACAGTTTTATGGGAATTTTCCTTTTCTCCTGTGACCACCCAGACAGAGCCGTGTGGGCCATGCTGGTGAGGGTGGTGTGTGCTCCACTCTGCCTGGGTCACTGCCCCCTCTCCCCCTGGCCCTAGGCTCCTTGTCCCTGAGTCATATTAACATGTGTCCCCCACCCCCCTGCCCTATGCCCCATAGGCCTCAGCTGGGGTAAGAACAGCTTGTGTGTGGTATTAATATAAGTATTCATGGAAGAAGGTGGATTTTTAGCAGGAGGTCTAGTTTTTGGACTTTACAGAAGTTAGCAAAATATTTGCCTTAGACATGCTGTTTGCTCAGAGAACTGATGGCTCTGAAGTATTCCCTTTCTTAACCCAGTTCTTGATGGGCTGGAACAAGGCTGACTGGATTGCTCTCTAAAGGAAAGACTTCTGTGACCTCTTTGCTTTGGGGCTTTTATGACAAAAGCATGCATTAAACCAGATCTCCCATTGATTTCCAGCCTTTCCATAGAAGGAGGTGTTCCCTGAATCTCTCCTCCTGGCACTCTGTCCACATATGAGAGCAGTTGTTTAACATGTTGAGTTGCCAAGAATTTCTGGCCGAAGTCATAGCCACGCTGGGCTTTACTGTGACCTGTGCCCACAAATGTCCAGGCCAGGCCACTCTTTCCTCTCCTGGTGAATCCGTGATCAGTGCTGCGTGATCCACAGTGGCCGCCCCAGACCATGTCCGCTTCTCACACACCGCTCCTACCCCGGACTTCTTATTAGACTGCAGCATTACCTGTTTTACAGGCAAAGCTGAGGCCATCCTAGCAGGAATGCTCATATTTTCCTTGTTGCTTGAAATGTTTGGATTATTATGCTCCACTGTGCATGCATGCTAAGTCACTTCAGGCGTGTCCGACTCTTTGTGACCCCATGGGCTGTAGCCCGCCAGGCTCCTCTGTGCATGGGATTCTCCAGGCAAGCATACTGGAGTGGGCTGCCATGCCCTGCTCCAGGGATCCTCCAGACCCAGGGATCCTCCAGACCCAGGGATCCTCCAGACCCAGGGATCCAACCCACATCTCTTATGCCTCTTGCATTGATAGGCGATTATGCACCTTTACGTCCCTTCTGATTCCTGAAGAAATAGCCTCCTCCTTGCCAAGCCTCAGCCTTCCATCTGTTGTCTTTATTACGGTGTCAGTGGCTCCCTTTCTGTTTTTTCTTATCATAAAAATGCCCTTTTCAGGACACACTATCCTTTCAAGCCTTGACCTCACCTTCATTACTGCATGCATTTATTGAAAGGTCAGACTATTTATATGGAACTCACTCCCTTTCCTTTACAGCTGACGTGCAGTAGAGCTTTTCCTTGCATATTGTGCACCAAGACCTCTCGGAAGTCGTTTAAAAAGGCCATCATGGGCCATGATCCAGTCACATCTCTTGACCCAGAGGTTCCAGTATATGCTTGATGAAGGTTCCAGAAATAAATGAGTGGAAGAGATGAAAGAGGAGCCATTTTTAAAGACCAAATTGCTTCCTTTTTCATAATTAAAGGACAACATGTGTCAGAGATTTCAAGTGTAGTTGGAGTTCCAAGCAGGAGAAAATCTACCTAGGCTGCTCACAGTGAGCTGTCAGAGCACATTGCTTATCAACGATAAATAGAAAAACTTAAAACTCCTAACCTACATCTCCATCAGCCGCAGCAATAGAGAGACAGCAGAGCTGTATGGCCTGATGGCCTGCCTCACACTCCAGCCTCCTTCCAGCAGCCTGGCGCCCCTTGCCACACTTTCTGTTTCCTCTCATTGATCCTGAAAGCCTCCAGTTCTTCCTCATCACCTTCTGTTTTTCTGTGCTGTTTACTTGCTCCTTTTTAAAATTCTGCCTTCCTAAATGTTGCTGCTGTGCTCAGCTGCTTCAGTTGTGTCCAACTCTTTGCTGCCCCATGGACTATAGCCCACCAGGCTCCTCTGTCCATGGGATTCTCCAGGCAAGAATACTGGAGTGGATTGCCATGCCCTCCTCCAGGGGAATCGTCCTGACCTGGGGATCGAACCTGAATTGCCTGTGTCTCCTGTATGCAGATTCTTTACCTCGGAGCCGCTGGGGAAGCCCCGAAATGTTAACCTTCCCCAGAGCTATTTTCTCTGTTATAGGCTCCCCTATCTTCTGAGCTCTTGGCTTCATCAATCATTTTGTTGCTGTTGTTCTTTGCTCACAAGCACATGTTTCCAGCCTGAGACTTTTCCCCTCATTTAAGTCCCAAATTTCCAGGTATTTGTTGGGATGATATGGTAGCATAATGGTTCTCAAAGGGTGCTCTGGGGACTCTCACAGGTCTCTGAGACCCTTCCAGGGGCCCCACAGGGTCAAAATGGTCTTAAAGGTGATGTTCCAGTGTGACTTATTCTCACTCTCTTACGAGTGTGCAGTGGAGCCTTCCAGAGGCCACAGGGTATGTGATGATGGTGTACCCTCACGCCTGATGGAACACATGCTTGTGTTCTCTTGCGTTGTAAAAATTGCTCACTTTGTATCTCTAATATGGTAAATATAAAGAACTTCCCACGTAATCCACCTGCCAACATAGGAGATGCGGATGCGGGTTTGATCCTTGAGTTGGGAAGATCCCCTGAAGGAGGAAATGGCAACCCACTCCAGTATTCTTGGCTGGAAAGTTTCATGGACAGAGGAGGCTGGTGGACTGCAGTTCATGGGGTTGCAAAGGGTTGGACACAACTGAGTGAATACACACATACACAGTAAATAAAATAGATTAACTCACATAAACAGAAGGTCTCTGAGACTCTCAGTCATCTGTAAGTGTATAAAGGAACACAGGGGCCGAAGTGTTGGAGAGCCCACTGCACACGGGACGTGCAGTAACTTCACCTGGGTATCTCTCTCCTGACACTCCTGCAAACTGCCGAATTCTGCAGATTGTCAGTGGCACCACCTTTCCTTCAGACTCCAGGGCAGGAAATGCTTCCTTTCCCCTTACCAGCCTTTAGAAGAGTAGTTCCTAACACCTGAAAAGATATGTACTGGTCAGGCCCAGGTGAACCTTCTGTTGTGACAGAGGGATGAGCAGCGTGGACCGCTGACTGCAGAGGAGTGGGTGGCGGTCAGAACGTGGCACTCGGAGCTCAGTGTGCTGCTGGCTGCCCGACCAGGGACAGCGTGTCCAGGGCCCTGACGCTTTGCCCCGGCGACACACTGCTGGACTGACGGCAGCCAGAGTAGTGTCGCAGGACGTGCTGTTGCTCTAGTTTTTATCAGTGTTATATTATCGTGTCAAGTTTTTAAAAAGAGAGAAACTCTGGGAATAGGTAGAGCAAGGACATTTGTCCAGATTGATGGAAACTGTCTCCAGGTCACTAGGCTCAGAAGTCTAGAGCTGGGTCCTGAGAGCCCAGGCCGTGCCGGGGAGGAGCGCAGTCTTGTCTGCTCTTGAGCTTGGTAGCCGGGACTGCTGAGCCCAGAGATGAGGGTGCCTTGTGGTCTTGTTCTCTGGTTGTCTCGTTGCTTGTTTAGTAAATGGTGAGTCACTGCTTGAGGGCATAGCAATGACATTTTCTAGTGGTGGTACAGCCTCGCTCCTTTTCCTGTGTTTTGTAACAGTGCTTCTGACACGGGACACGGTGCTCACAGGACCCAGTGAGTGCTCTGTGAAAGGTGGTGTGTCTCATCCACCATATGCAGGGAAGATGGGCTCCTCCTACTGGAGACTGTGGTGCATGGCAGCATGTTAAAGCTCAGAGGAGTTTAAATCTATAATAAAATAATTTGTTACACTCTGTTCAACCTACTATTTGATCATAAAAATATTTTCAAACACCTAGTACCACTCATTGCACAGAATAACATCATTATTCCTAGGACAGGGTTTGGGAACCATGGAATCAGTTCCATACTGTTAACACCGATGATTGTATAGATATATTTTTGCCAAGGTAAACATTTAAGAATGACCATGACCAGTCACTTAAACATGAGTCTCTCCCTGGTGGCATCTCCCAAGCTTCACATTTAAATTTCCTTTATGTCAGCAATGCCAGATCTCAGCCTTTTGCCCTCGGCACACTTTTCCGGGCCTGTTGTTCTTCCATCACCTGAATATACCACCAGCAGCTCAGCATGTCGGACTCTACCTCCTTGTCTAACCCAGCCTGTGTCCCCCTCTTCCCTGGGCTTATCCTGTCCTGGCCTCTCACCTCGCTGTACAGGTGGTGAAGCCTCTTCTCTGCACCCTTCTTCTCCACTGGCCTTCACGTCCAGCTGGTCAAACCATGTCAAGACTGCCCACCTGTCCACTCCCTTCTCTCTGCACCTGCCAACCCATGGGGCTTCCCTCCATGCCCGTCCCTCTCCAGTTTCCTCCAAGATTGGGGAGAAGTCCCCACAGCTGAGTCTGATCAGCCATTGTTCACACGTGTCCATCAGGCTCGAATGCAAAGTTCAGTTCAGGCTCATGTTCAAGTCTTCCCACGGTTCATCTCACTCTGTTTGTCTAACATTATTCCCAATGATTCCCTTCGTAAATTTAGGGAGGTGCTTTTCCTAGTGACACAACATCTTGATGTTCTTTCTATGCAACTTCTGTGCACTTTTGATCCTCCTGTCCTCTTTGCTTGGAGGAATCCCCGTCATCTCCCTCTCTTCTCCACCATCTCCTCAGCACAACAACTATCCATCCTTCTAAGTTCATTCAGAGGCCACCACCCTTACAAAGTTTTCTGTAGTCCTCTCAGCAGGCTATTATATGTCCCTCCTCTGGGGTGTCACAGCACCTCCTGTATTACTTTCTTAAACTATGAAAAAGTGTTAGTCGTTCACTCTCGGTGACCTCATGGACTGTAGCCCACCAAGCTCCTCTGTCCATGGAGTTCTTCAGGTAAGAATACTGGAGTGGGTTGCTATTCCCTTCTCCAGGGGATCTTGCTGACGCAGGGGTCGAACCCTAGTCTCCTGCAGAGCAGGCAGATTACCGTCTGAGTCACCAGGGAAGCCCCGTAACTTTCTTAAAACACCTACCTAGATCTATCTTAAATTCCAGTTATTTGTGTGTCTCCCTTATCCTTGCCTGCAGCTCAGTGAAGTCAACCTCTGTCATCTGTATATTTGTGTCTCCTTCAGAGCCTAACCTGGGGATCTTACAGGAACGGAAAAGAAAATGCTGAAAAGAATATAAGTGGTTTTAAAATGTTATTTTTATGTGTATAAAATGTCCATCATAATTATTGGCAATGCATACAGTATTCTTCTAAAGTGAATAGCAATCATGGGAATTCAAATTAGTAGCTGGTCATAGAACTATTTTAATTGCGTTCTAAATATACCTTCATTCTTAATTTGAACAAGGGTGTGTGGTTTCCAGATTCCCTTCATAAAGATTAAGGAAACCTTGACCCTTGACCCAGGAGGCCTCGAGCCCCTGAGCCTTTTCCTCAGCTGTTCATGCAGCTCCAGGGTAGCACGAGATCATCCCCTCATACATACTCATGTACTTATTGCCAGACACGTTCCAGAGCTGGAACGATGGCTAATATTTGTATTTCAAATAACCTCCTTGTGTGCACAGTAGGTAAGGAGAGAGGAGTCAACGTCGCGTTAAACAGGTAGAGCCACCCGAAACCCATTCATCCCAAGATAAACGTCGGTGCAAGTAACCTGAGGGCACTGGCCGTTAGTGGAGCTCCAAACCAGTTCCTTTTACTCCAGCCTCCCAGCACCCTCTCTCTTAGCACTTTTCAGAAGCTTTATGCAGTGCCTTCTTATTGGAAATCGGTGCGTGAGTGCTAAGTCGCTTCAGTTGTGTCTGACTCTTTGCGATCCTGTGGACTGTAGCCCTCCAGACTCCTCTGTCCATGGGATTCTCCAGGCAAGAATACTGGAGTGGGTTGCCGTGCCCTTCTCCAGGGGATCCTCCTGATCCAGAGATGGAAGCCGAGTCTCTTATGTCTCCTGTATTGACGGGAGAGTTCTTTACCACTGAGCCACATGGGAAGCCCTGAAAGATCTGTATCAGATCTATATTTTGCAATGATTACCCCTGGTGGCTCAGAGGTTAAAGCGTCTGCCTGGAATGCGGGAGACCCGGGTTCGATCCCTGGGTTGGGAAGATCCCCTGGAGAAGGAAATGGCAACCCACTCCAGTATTCTTGCCTGGAGAATCCCATGGAGGGAGGAGCCTGGTGGGCTACAGTCCATGGGGTCGCAAAGAGTTGGACACGACTGAGCGACTTTACTTACTTACTTATCCTTAGATTTGTTCAGGGTATGAGTTTAATAAGATCATTAGCCACATCATCTGAAGGAGAAGCCCTGTTTTCTACTCTGCTAGAGCAATGCTGCTCAGATTTTCTCAGGCATGTGAGTTACCTGGGGATCTCACTGATACTAAGAGTGTCATTCAGTATGTCTGGGGTGAGTAGGCGATTGTGCATTTCGAATCAGCTCCAGACGCTGCTGTTGCTGCTGGTTCATGGACCACACCAGGCAGGGGCCTAGAGGAAAGTCCTGGGACTCAGTGAGGCTGAATTTTTATCCAGACTCTGTCGTTTACGCAAAATGGTTTACCTTTCTGGGTTTTAGTGTTCCTATTCTGTAATATGAGGAGGTAAAGTGAGAGATATCTAACAGCTCTTTGCAGCTCTGACATTTTATGATGACATGGGAGGAAGTAAATAGAGTGAGGACTCGGGCTGCAGTTACTTACTTCCTGTTCTACTCAACCTGCACACTTACTTCCAGTTCAACTCAACCCAACTTTCCTATCTATTAATGTGCGCCCATGTGCTAAGTCATTTCAGTCGTGTCTGACTCTGTGACCCCATGGACTGTGCCCGCCAGGCTTCTCTGTCCATGGGATTCTGCAGGTAAGAATTCTGGAGTGGGTTGCTATGCCCTCCTTCAGAGGATCTTCCTGAGTCAGGGGTCAAACCCATGTTTCCGACAGCTCCTGCAGGCAGAATTGTGGGCAGATTCTTTGCTGCTGAGCCACCAGGGAAGCCCATATCTATTAATAGTTTATCATAAATATAGTATGAATAACAAACATTGAAGTTTTCCATATTTATATTCTAATGTGGACCTTCAGAAATCATTACAAACTTATGACTTAATAAATCAATTGCATGTAAAATACATCCCCCCCTCTCCATTCTCATCTTTCATGTCTGTTCTCTTGTTTTATTTTATTAGGAAATACTTCATAGCTTGGGTGGAATTGAAAACCTAGCTCAGGTAAGATCTCTTTTGTGGTGGCTGGTCTTGCCTTTCCATTTTGTGTTGTGCCTCTGGGCAGAGATCCACAGTGTGTGACAGAGAGGTCTCTTACAACATAGCTGCCTGGCAAGGAGAAGAGCCTAGGGCCATGAGTATACAAGATACACACAGAGCAGGGAGGGACTTGAGCTGTTTTCTGCTGGCTGATTGGGCTTACTTTACCCCACCTGTGAAATGAGAGAGTTTTATAAAGGGTCACCTGTCTTTTGAGTGAAGAAAATAAATAGGTGTTGGCTGGCAGGCCCTGGGCCTCAGCAGTGCACACACCAAGCTGGAAGGAGAAAATATTGGCTATGAGGATGTTCGTAACTTTTTCACACAATAAAGAATTACTGTGCTCACTAAAATATTGGAAATAAATGACAGTGTGAGGAATGATCTTCATGTATTTTTTTCTGCTTTGCTAACTACTGAGGGAAGGTAAGGAGCTGAATAAATATGATAAGTCAGCCCAATGTTTGGGCCTATTAATACAATCAAACAAAATTTCTAGGTATAGAAATAGTTGAAACAGCCCATCCTCCTGAAATCTATAGCATGTATGCAAAGAATAATTTTCATAATAACCCATGGCTCTGCAAATTCATTCTAAATTATTAACAGATGATTAATTTTAATGGCAATTTAATAGTAAACCTATTTTATTATTTTTATTCTTTGGAAATAGATAATATCTAGTTTTTATTTTGAAGAAATTTTTTTAATTGGCAAGAGGTTTAGCTCATTTAATGAAATAATCCTTTTTAAGATTATATTGTAAAGGATCTTTCTATCCATTTTACTTCCATTAAAATGTCAGAAATGTATGTATTTCTTTGAACCTATTTCTTATTACTCTCAGTTTTTATAATTTTACAATTACAAACAGTGAGGGATTTTCAGACTATCCCATACATTTCATTCTAATTATTGCTATCTACTTGTATGCTGGTTAGTTGTAATTTAGGATATTATAAAACATAAGGTCAATAAAATATATGCAGTGTGTTATAAAAATTCTAATGAAAAGATATATTGAAGAATTAAAATTCTAGGTACTGAATATTATGTATCATGTATCTTATTTGTATCTTATATTTGGAGGCTAAATTGCAACACAGACTTATTGAGTTATGAGTCATCTTGGGATTTTTGAGAGTTTAAGCAGTCTTTCCAGGTCCCGCCCTCCACTTCCGGCACCCCAGGGAAGCTGAGAGCCCAGAACCCATCCTCTTCTACTCTTGCCTGAAGCCGGGGCGGGGGCACCGAGCGTTGTTTGGTGACCCTGCCGCGCCATCTACAGCTCATTTTCAGAAGTACACAACCGTACCACTCCTGTTGTGTGCTCTCGGAGTCCTCTCCTCTGCTCACCTGTTGTCTGGTCCCCCCGCAGTACATGGAGATCGTGGCGCACGGGTACCTCGGCTACGGGGAGGCGCAGCACAGCGTGGACAAGCTGGTCAACATGACGTGTGAGCGTGGCCCCGGGAGGCAGCGGCAGGGAAGAGGGGACGCTTTGAATACCTAGGAGGCTCCCCACACAGCTATGGGCTTGAGAGTCCATGCCAACTGTTATGCTCAGTGGCAAAATGTACCCAGAGGGGAGATTTTTAGATCATGATTCTTTTCTTGAAAAGCCCAATTTCATGTTTTAAAAGACTTTCATTGAGCACAAGCCTAGGTTTATTTAGCGCAAGAGAGACTTCTATAAAAGCAACTGAAGTGAAAGTCGCTCAGTCGTGTCCAGCTCTTTGCGACCCCATGGACTATAAAGTCCATGGAATTCTCCAGGCCAAAATACTGGAGTGGGTAGCCTTTCCCTTCTCCAGGGGATCTTCCCAACCCACGGATCCAACTCAGGTCACCAGTATTGCAGGCAGACCAGTTGAGCCAAAATGGAAGCCTACAAAAGCAACTTTTGGTAAAAATATTTTTTGCGTGCATGCTAAATCACTTCAGTCATGCCCAACTCTTTGTGACCCTGTGGACTGTAGCCTGCCAGGCCTCTCTGTCCATGGGATTCTCCAGGCAAGAACACTGGAGTGGGTTGCGGTGCCCTTCTCCACGGGATCTTCCCAACCCCAGGGATCAAACCCCTGTTTCTTAAGTCTCCTGCATTGGCAGGTGTTTTTTTTTTTTTTTTTTTTAACAACTAGTACCACCTGGGAAGCTTGAGCACTCCCCCGCTTTAAGCTTCAAATCCCTCACTGAAATATCTCATTTCTTTATAGATATTTTTCAAAAACTTGCTGCTGTCAGAGACCAAAGAGAATGGGTCACCACAAGCGGAGCTCACAAGGTGAGTGGTCCCAGAAGGAGCGGCTGCGTTAGTGCCACGTGGTGGTGGCTCACGTGCAGAGTCCAGAGCACTTGCTCTCAAGCCTCCCCACCTGTAATCACAATTCGGAAACTTGCCGACCTAGCCCAAAACTGCCGATCTCTGCTAACCCACCTAAAGAGTAAATTTAGAAACAGCAAATAGAGGTTTTCTCAAACTTCTTTCTTTTTTTTTTTTAATGCTGTTTAACTCTTTATTGCTTAATCAACTAATTTGATTGCCTAATTTAAATGTTGTTATACATAAACTGACCCCAGGTGTGTGTTACAAATAAATAAATATTAGTTTGGCACAGAAGTTATGTTAGTTTGAACCATGGGAAATTACCATGGTCTGTAGGTCAGATTCATGTGGTTTAACCTCATAATAAGATGGTGAGTCAAATACATATTTCAAGATGAATGAATGCAGGCTCAATGAAAACACACTACATTTATATAGATAGCAAAGCCATTTAGATGGTAGCTGCCTAGAGCCAGGTTTCAATAATTTGTGAGTTTCTGTGTCCCAGGAAGCCACTATCCAGCAAGTATTAGGGCAAAGTTGTCTGAAATGTGTTAGCACGTGCTACTCATTTTATGGAGGTTGATTCTTAGTGATATACAGGTTAGCATTTTTTTTTATTTCAAAGGCTATATATTTCACTAATATCAGTTAGAATTTGAAGAAAAATTTTGAGTAACATTAAGTTAGTGTTAAGGGTGCCATGAGACAAAAATTGTGAAATGATATGTCAGTGACTGGAGCCTGGGAAACATTTGTGTTGGAAGACAGAAGGGACTTCTCTGGTGATCCTGTGGTCCTGCACTTTCACGGCAGGGGCTGCAGCTTCAGTCCCTATTCAGGGAACTAAGATCCCATATGCCATGCACCTTGGGGGAAAAATAGAAAAAAAAAAAGACAGAAAGGAAAAAGTGAGAGGGGAAAAAAAGAAGATGGGATCTGAGAAACAAAGATAATGCTAGCTCCATGTAAAGTGCATGAGGTCCTAAAGGGGAAAGTTCACATAGTGGAAACCCAAAATCAGCCTAGCAGTTGTACAGGCTGCAGCTCTGGTCTGAAGTGTGTCTGGGTGTACACTCTCGGGGACTCTGAAAATGTAATAGGAGTAATAGTAATAGGAATCCTGAGGAGGTGACTGTTGAGACACAGGGAGCTCGTCCAAAGAGCGGTGGACGCCTGCTGCAAAAACAACTGAGAACTGTGAATGTTGAACAAACCTCCTTTTTTGAGGTTAAGTATCTATGATCTTTAGAAGGAAACATACTGTTCAAGAAGCTTGTACTTTTACATAATTAAACTTTATTTTAATCTGCTTTTCAGACATTAGTAAACTTACTCAGTGCCCGAGATACGAATGTTCTGTTGGGTGCCCTTCTGGCTCTGGCTAGTTTAGCTGAAAGGTGAGTGCGTTTTTAAAAGTTGTGCTGCTATAGCAACTCAGATGGGAGAAATGCAAAATTTATTTTGTTACCTACTTAGTTAAGATTTGTGAATAAAAACATAAAATACCATCAATATATTGAAGAGGATTGGGGTGGAAATGCATCACTGTAGAATTTAAGTTGGAACAGCAAAGCAGTTAAATTTTTTTTCTGACCAGAAATATTTATCTACTCTTTTCATTCAACCCTCAGTTATTTCTACTTTCAAACTGCACATTTCTTTGACAGTTGAATCTCCCTGACTGTCTTTCTTCATTCTGTCCTCTATATTTAAGACTTTTAAATATTTTTGCCCTTTAAAAAATTTTAGATAACCCTTTCAGAGGTTATGACTATTTCAAATAAAAACTTTAAATATGTTTTTATGCCAGTCATTTGATCACTGCTTCGTTTTTTCCAGCTTTATGGAGGAATAATTATACATGTAATTTTATGTATTTCAAGTATATAATGTAAAGATTTGATACACATATACACTGTGGGGTGATTACCAAGATCAAGATAATTAAGACCTCTTCACCTCTCTCTTTGGTTCTGTGATAAGGACATGTAAATTCTTCTCTCAGCAACTTTCACGTGCACAACCCTGTGTTACTAACTGTAGTTGCCAAGCAGTTGGATCTTTAGTGCAGTCTTCTCATGCCTGAAACTGTGTGCACTTTAACCCCCATGTTCCTGTTCCTGCTGCTTCCAGCCCCTAGTAAACACCTGCTATTCTGTTCTGTGTTTCTATATAGTCAGTTTTGCTTGTTTATTTTCAATTTCACATGTAAGTGATGCCATACGGTAGTTGCCCTTCTCTGTTTGGCTTATTTCATTTAACAGAATGTCCTCTAGTTTCATCCACATTATCAAAAATGACAGCATGTTTTTATGGCTGAATAATATTCAGTCATGTACCCAATTATATTCACTTATAACTATGTATAAATATTCAATTATTGCATTTCTCTATTTCGTCTATCAGTGGACCCATAGCTTGTTTGTGTTTCTTGGATATTGTGAGTAATGCTCCTCACTGCTTTTTAGTGAACACCCTATCAATCCCCCTCTCCAGTGGGAACTGTGTTAATCATCATACTGTTATTGAACAAATTTAAATTTATGACATATAATACTTACTGAATGTTGACATTTAATATAGCCCCACTCTATACAGCTATATTGCATTTTGCTTCTCCTCCTGGGATAATATGAGGAATAAGATATTAAATATGTGGATGTGGTATCAATAAAAGACATTTCTCATAGTTACTAATACTTTTCAATTTGTAGTCCAGAGTGTAGGGAGAAGATAAGTGAGCTCAACATTGTAGAAAATTTGCTGATGATTTTACATGAATATGACTTGCTTTCCAAAAGGTAGGATTGCTAACAGGAGAAAATGGCAGTGTCTTATATTTGATGAAAATGATGGTTATTATTCTAATTATCTCATGTTACATTGTTAACTGAATATCACGACTTAGCTTGGCGTGTATTTTATTTTTAATATATATAAAGTAACAAATAGTAAAGAGGTGTATCAGTTTATCTCTGGTCCTGTCTCACTTCTAGAACTGGTCATATATTCAAAATATATAAATGTATGATTGCATCTTTAATACTTTTCTTTATTACGTTTATTTACATCCTGTCTCCTTAAGGAAAGAAACTCTAAGGTGGCTCTACTTTTAGTAATTTCAGTTTTTGTGGTGAATAAATGATTACATTCCTAAAATCTATTTTGCTCTCAGTTCAGTTCAGTTCACTAGCTCATTCCCGTCCAACTCTTTGTGACCCCATGAACCACAGCACGCCAGGCCTCCCTGTCCATCACCAACTCCCGGAGTCCACCCAAACCCATGTCCATTGAGTCTATGATGCCATCCAACCATCTCATCCTCTGTCGTCCCCTTCTCCTCCTGCCCTCAATCTTTCCCAGCATCAGGGTCTTTTCCAATGAGTCAACTCCTTGCATCAGGTGGCCAAAGTATTGGAGTTTCAGCCTCAGCATCAGTCCTTCCAGTGAACACCCAAGATTGATCTCCTTTAGGATAGACTGGTTGGATCTCCTTGCAGTCCAAGGGACCCTCAAGAGTCTGCTCCAACACCACAGTTCAAAAGCATCAATTCTTCAGCGCTCAGCTTTCTTCATAGTCCAACTCTCACATCCATACGTGACCACTGGAGAAACCATAGCCTTAACTAGACACACCTTTGTTGGCAAAGTAATGTCTCTGCTTTTTTACTGTGCTGTCTAGGTTGGTCATAATTTTCCTTCCAAGGAGTAAGTGTCTTTTAATTTCATGGCTGCAATCACCATCTGCAGTGATTTTGGAGCCCAGAAAAATAAAGTCAGCCACTGTTTCCCCATCTATTTGCCATGAAGTGATGGGACCAGATGCCATGATCTTCGTTTTCTGAATGTTGAGCTTTAAGCCAACTTTTTCACTCTCCTCTTTCACTTTCATCAAGAGGCTCTTTAGTTCTCCACTTTCTGCCATAAGGGTGGTGTCATCTGCATATCTGAGGTTATTGATATTTCTCCTGGCAATCTTGATTCCAGCTTGTGCTTCCTCCAGCCCAGCATTTCTCCTGATGTACTCTGCATAGAAGTGAAATAGGCAGGGTGACAATATACAGCCTTGACGTACTCCTTTTCCTATTTGGAACCAGTCTGTTGTACCATGTCCAGTTCTAACTGTTGCTTCCTGATCTGCATACAGATTTCTCAAGAGGCAGGTCAGGTGGTCTGGCATTCCCATCTCTTTCAGAATTTTCTACAGTTTATTGTGATCCACACAGTCAAAGGCTTTGGCATAGTCAATAAAGCAGAAATAGAAGTTTTTCTGGACCTCTCTTGCTTTTTCCATGATCCAGCAGATGTTGGCAATTTAATCTCTGGTTCCTTTGCCTTTTCTAAAATCAGCTTGAACGTCTGGAAGTTCACAGTTCACGTGTTGCTGAAGCCTGGCTTGGAGAATTTTAAGCATTACTTTACTAGTGTGTGAGATGAGTGCAATTGTGCAGTAGTTTGAGTATTCTTTGGCATTGCCTTTTTTGGGATTGGAATGAAAACTGACCTTTTCCAGTCCTGTGGCCACTGCTGAGTTTTCCAGATTTGCTGGCATATTGAGTGCAGCACTTTCACAGCATCATCTTTCAGGATTTGAAATAACTCAATGGAATTCCATCACCTCCACTAGCTTTGTTCGTAGTGATGCTTCCTAAGGCCCACTTGACTTTACATTCCAGGGTGTCTGGCTCTAGGTGAGTGATCACACCATCATGATTATCTTGGTAGTGAAGATCTTTTTTGTACAGTTCTCCTGTGTATTCTTGCCACCTCTTCTTAATATCTTCTGCTTCTGTTAGGTCCATACCATTTCTGTCCTTTATCGAGCCCATCTTTGAGTGAAATGTTCCCTTGGTATCTCTAATTTTCTTGAAGAGATCTCTAGTCTTTCTCATTGTATTGTGTTCCTCTATTTCTTTGCACTGATCCCTGAGGAAGGCTTTCTTTTCTCTCCTTGCTATTCTTTGGAACTTTGCTTTCAAATGGTATATCTTTCCTTTTCTTCTTTGCTTTTTGCTTCCCATTTTTCACAGCTATTTGTAAGGCCTCCTCATATAGCCATTTTGCTTAAGGCAAGTAAAATACACTAAGATAGCTACTGACTTATTTCATGACCAAAACAGAATCTAAAGTAAAATGAATCATTTTTCACTTGAACTTCATTTTGCGCTAAAAACTTACTCTATCCAGATATCTGTTATGTTATCAAGTTGCAACCTGTGTCATTTGATACTTAGTTGATTATCATTTGATACTGAGTTAAATAAATCATAATATTCTAAGGAGGCAAAATAGTTAATAGAAATCCCAAGCAATAAAGCACTGACATTTAACTCATAGTAAATCCCTTGAATTCTTCTTCTAAGCCAATTTAGCCCTCTTTCACCAACTGTACTGGTTGGTATAGATTTGGTTATCTGAATTCATTTACCTAATAGACTCTGCACAGGTATTGAAAAACCAAAAATGAGTGAGACAGGGTTGCACAATGTAGGGGAGGGTCAGACACAGAAGCCATCAGTTTTACACCAAAGTTGTAGTTGGTGTGGTCAGTGAGGCACAGGACAGATACTCTGGGGGCAGGGCACCTCCAATTGGAGCAAGAGGTCATTCCAAGTTTCCTGAAAGAAAGGGCAATTGCCAGGCAGTAAAAGGGACAAGCGAACAGAATATGCTCCCCCTGGAGGTGTGCAGTGAAGTGCAAGGGAGGCGCGTGTGTGGGTGGGTGCAGCTGCAGCAGAGTGCGGGAGGGGGTGCAGGAAACTAGCTCAGCAGGTGGCGATCAGTTAGAAACAGAGCTCACGCAGGCCAGCACTTTACAGGCCAGGCCCTGCTCAAGCACTACCCTGTGTTCACTTGTTTAATCTGAACCGTAACTCTCTTCCCATATTTTACAGATGAGACACCTTTAACCAGGTCATTGATGGGCTGTTTGTGCTAAATAGTGTGGCTTTTATCATGAACATCATGGAGACTCACAGATTTTAAGCATGATCGGATGGGTTTTGTGGGAACAGTTCTTCTGATTTTAGTGTGTGGGGTGTGGAATTCAGCCACACAGTGAGATTCACTTAGAATGAGGACGGAAGGTGTGGTGAAGTAAGTTTGAGAAGGTGAAGAATGCAGTCTACCAAAGCACATATGTTCTGAATGTCAGAGCATGAAAGTTTAGGAGGGAGAGGAGCTGTGGAAATTAGCTCAGGTAAAGGAATTGTGGGGGCTTCCCAGGTGGCACTAGTGGTAAAGAACCCATCTGCCAAGGCAGGAGACATAAGAGACGCAGGTTTGACCCCTGGGTTAGGAAGATCCCCTGGAGGAAGGCATGGCAACCCACTCCACTATTCTTGCCTCCAGTGTTCATGGAGAATCCCATGGACAGAGAAGCCTGGTGGACCACAATCCATAAGGTTGCAAAGCGTTGGACACAACTGAAGGGACTTAGCACACACACGAAGAATTGTGAGTCCAGATGAGAATGGGAATGTTGGAGAGCTGCGTGGCTGAGGCACTTGTATCGTGAGCATAGTTGAGCATCGCTAGGATGGAGGGACAGTGGGGCTAGCTACTGCAGGACTCACAGAAGAGTTAGCTCCAGTGCTTGCCTCGGAAACAGGGGCACTGAAGGGTCCCCACTGCAGGGACAGGTTGGAGAGGAAGTGTCTTGGAGGATTCCCAGTCTTTGGCTTGGAAATTGAAAAGGCTGTGGTGTCCTGGGTCCAGATCAGCAATATGAGAGGAAGGGCTGATCTGCAGAGGAGGATAAGGACTTTGAGCCTAGAGACAGTTGGGTGAGTGCCTGTGGAGCACCTAAGTGGCTCGCTGGAAACTCCAGAGGTTGGGAGTGATGTTTGCATGAACTCTCCATGTAGAGCAGAGAGAGGGTCTGAGGCCTTAAGAATAAACGACACTGTCTCCGGAGAGAGTTTGGGGTGTGAGCCTGGAGGACAGGATGGTTCTCTGAAATGTCTGTCGTCACAATGTTTCAGAGCTTAGTTGAACCTTATGTCTTATCCATCATTATCTTTTATTCTCCAGATGTTCACTGAGCGCCTCGCATTTAATTTCCCTGGATCATCGTGCTTTTTGCCATCATGCATCAATGTCTCATTTTTTAAAAGAAGATTTATTTATTTGGCTGCATTAGGTCTTCATTGTGGCATGCAGGCCTGGGTGCCCTGAGCATGCGGGGCCTTAGTTTCCTCACTAGGGATTGAACCCTTGCCCTCTGCATTGGAGGGTGGATTCTTAACCACTGGACCTTGAGGGAAGTCCCTAATGTCTCATTTTCATAATCACATAATAAGCTTCTGAAGACTAAGATAGAGCTTTGATATCTCTTTGGTCCTGACCACAGTGCAGGCCCCATTCTTTGTACTTGATGCCTATTTGCTGGTTGGTAGGTTTTTAGCCAGACCAATGGGGATCCCCCTGAAGATGTGACTTAGAAAGTGGTTACAAAGGGGTAAGTTTCTGCAGATGAAATTTGGCCCCCTGCCTGTTTTTGTAACTAAAGGTTTATTGGCACACAGCTGTGCCTGTTGGTTTTTGTGTGTTGCCTGTGGCTGCTTTTTCCATGTCAGTGCGACTGGGTAGTTTTGATAGAGACTGTAAGGCCTCCAGAGCTACAAACACTTAGCTGTGGTCCAGCCTTTACAGAAATGCGTGTAGACCAGGATGTAGAGCACACTAGCACCACAGTCTGTGCAAGTGAGCAGCTCAGTGTGAACCTAGCCAGGCCAGTCCCACTGAGCTGAGTGCACCCCCCGCCCCCCCCATCGCAGGCTGACAGCCGAGCTGCTGCGCCTGCTCTGTGCCGAGCGCCAGGTGAGAGAGCAGCTGAAGCTCTACGAGGGGGTTCCTGTCCTGCTCAGCCTGCTGCACTCAGACCACCTGAAGCTGCTATGGAGTGTCGTCTGGATTCTGGTGCAGATTTGCGAGGACCCAGAGACCAGCGTGGAAATCCGCATTTGGGGTGGCATCAAGCAACTTCTTCATATTTTACGAGGGTGAGTCAGGGTGGCCTTTCACCTGTTTCACCCTGGTTGATGAAGGCTGGGGTCTTAGCCACTTGAAGGCAGGGTGGGCACATGTTTGGCTAGCTCCCCTCTGATCTTGGTCATTCCTCTTCTGCAGTCATTTTTACTTGTAGTAAATAGGCTCTTCATCAATGTTGGGAGCGTTTGTCTTTTTAGCTTCTTGGGGGGGCCTGACATGTTTATCTTTGCATCACCAGCCTCCAGGCTAGTGCCAGGGGTAAAGAAGGCCTTCTCTCTGCAAATGTGGGCTGACTAGAAACCCAAAGAAAACATTTGTCTGGCCACCCTTCTTGAATCAGTATATGCATATTGTAATCCCAACAAGTACACTAGTTGCTACTGTTTTACTGAAATGTCTGTGTGTGCATATATGTCAATCTGTAAAGAGAAGGCAAAGCCCACATGGCAGGAGCAGGTGTATAATCCTTAGCTGAAACAGGAGAAAATACTGTCCATCAGATGGTTGCATGTTACTGACCCTGGTCCAGTTGCTCCTCTTGTCTCTCTAATCTCCACGGCAGTGCTCTGAGCTATGTGAACACCTTGCTGTCTCTCTTTTAAAAACAGAATTCAGTGACGTTCAGAGCCATGAATCCAGGGAAGGAATGGTTTGTTAAAAGAGTTGCAAACTGAAATTCCCTTGAAGTATGTTGCAAAAATTATAACAGTAACAACAGATAGTAGATATTGTGTGTATTATATACACTGAAGTGTTGAATAACAACATCTGTTGGTACCATTAGCGGGAGGGTTCTATTACCTAAAATTACTATAAAGCATAATTCACCACTCTAGATGCTGAATTAAAGGTGAAAAGGATTATATCTGCCTAGAAAAAGATCACACTTATCTATAGTATGTAAATAAAGCTCATTCTAATAAAAGAGTAACATCAATTTTAATATAACATGCTATCAAATCAACATCATTCAGACTTTGTGCTTATTGTGCCTTGTAACTTGACATTGTGGAGCTGTGTGTCATCACTTCCATTCTCTGAGGAACTTTCCAAAGTGTAAGAATAGGCTAGAGATCTGAGCAGTAGCTTTCTTAACAATTTCTGTCCTTACCAAAACCAAGGAAAAGATGTGTAGACTGTTGACAACCTTCTTG
The DNA here is from genome assembly GCF_014754425.2 of Oryx dammah. Taxonomy (NCBI): domain Eukaryota; kingdom Metazoa; phylum Chordata; class Mammalia; order Artiodactyla; family Bovidae; genus Oryx; species Oryx dammah. The sequence continues at coordinate 58,620,871 of NW_024070193.1, forward strand.
TTTCCATGAATATCACACAAAAATCTCAAATACTTTAAAGTTTAAACGATAAATCTTTCATTAGTAATGTGGCATAATGGGTTAGCCTAATAGCCAAAGTAACTCTGGTTGCAGATGTTTTTTCCCCACTTGAGTTTGTAGGATGATGATGGTGATGGTGATGGTGGTGATAATTTTTGTTCCATGATAGTTATTACAATGGCTGTAGGGAGCCCTCTTGGAGAGGAGCTATTTTCTTGATGATAAAATTAAATTATGTAATAGTTAAGCAATATTTCAAGGACAGTGCCTGCACAGAACTGAGTTTAATATAAGGCACTAGTTTCCCTATTTTGTTCAAGCCGTAACTATTCTTGATAGAAAAGAGTTCTTTTACATCTAAAAAAAAAGTAATTTTCCCAGTCCACTTCTGTGGTACAATGTTAGAAATCTCTTCCCTGGAAAGATGATATATGTCAACACTTATTCCATGTTAAACATTACTCAGTGCTCTGGGAGAATTATGACCCCAGCTGACTCAACAGTATCCTTTCAGAGCTTGGCTGCCTGGAGCTGGTACGAGGCTGCCAGTTTGTCTGCTGGCTGGAGTGTGAACAGGCTGTGTTGTCAGGGTGGAGTCCAGGAGATCTAGTCGTGCCCATTCACCTGCAGTCCCAAACTCAGAGGCAGTAACTAAAAGGCTCCATGCTCTTGATCAGGCAGAGTGATCCCTGACATTCAAGTTTTATCGTAATTGAAGATCACTGATGGTGACTATCCGTAGACCTGGCTCCACTGTCTTCCCTGTGCTCCCCAAAGGAAGGACAGAGGGCCTGGGTGACTCAGGAGGGAGACCGGGGAGACTCCATCCATGTTAACATTTGGGCATATAGAAATCTAGGTAGAGCTGCTGTCATGACAAATAAATACAAAAAAACAAACAAAAAACAACTCTGGGCAGTCATGTAAAACAAAAGGCAACAAAGCAAATAAAGACAGATAAATAATCGATTGTGGAAGATGTTACACCAAATAAACAGAAAATCAAATGCTTTATTTTGTCAAAGACTGAACAGACCATGAAGTTTATGAAATGAAATTGAAGGTGAGATGGTAGAACAGTACCAAGGGGAGCAGGATGACTGTGGAGCTGGGAGAGATGAGAACTGAACAACGCACAAACCCAGGACAGGGAAGAACGAGGAGTCAGTGAAAGGAAGGGCACGCCTGATGACATTACACACGACGCAAGGGAAGGGGACGAGGGAACCAGAGCAGCTGGAAAATGAAGCATATGGCTGCAGAACGTGGGTAATTAACATCCCTAAGGTAAAGAATAAAACCAAGGGAAATTTTGCAAAGCCTCAGTGATCTAATAGAAGAGAACTTCCCTAAGATAAAAGAAGACTGAAATTTAATGGAAAAAGACAAAACCCAGAATGATGAAGACTGAGATGTATTCAAGTAAATGGCAGAGGAAAAGAGTTCAAAACAGAGGCGGCTGAATGGGACAGAGAGAGGACGCCCTCATCACACTGTACACAAAAATCATGTCTCGGTAGTTTGGAAGGTCAAACAATAAAGATAACATAGGAGAACACTTTATGATCTGGGAGAGGCAAGATTTCTCAGATGGAAACCATGAACTGCCATTGGTAAATCGGTCTGTGCGTTGACTTTTCTTTTTCAGAGACAGAAATTTTGTTTCTGATCGTTCCTCCATTGGAAGCCTGTCTAGTGCCAATGCAGCTGGCCGAATCCAGCAGCTTCATTTGTCAGAAGATTTAAGCCCTCGGGAAATACAAGAAAATACTTTCTCTCTTCAAGCAGGTATTTATATCACATTATTATGTTTTATTATTTGATACTGTCTAACTTTATATTATTCTAAGATTATAAGGATAATATTAATTAGGCCCAATTTATAACTATAAAAACTATGAAGTTAAATTCATGTGGATGCTTGAAACTTCTTGGTACCAGGGTTGGAACTGCAGGTTAACGACACCCCAAACTTTGCTTACTGTGTTCTGGACAGGTGCACAACTAGGGGTGGGACTCCTGGCCCCTTCTCCTTACAAGTTCCATGCCCTAGTGTGTCAGCCCTCTGAAACAGGTCATGCTCAGATTGTAAAGGTTACACTGTATAGTGTATTTAAAGTGCACACTATTTGTCCACCCATCGTGGATACGCATCGTGCACCTGCTCCGTGAGGGCCTGTGCTGGGCTCAGGGCGGACGGTGCCTGCCCGCCTCCCCCAGCGCACAGGCGGCCTGGGGTGGGCACGTATTTGGGTTTCACGGAGAAGACAGGCGTCGGCCAGCACAGCTCAGCTGCCTTTCCCCAGAGACGTGCCAGAGGGGAAATCAATGTTTGTTTTAAAACCAACTCTTAAAAAAAAAAGTATTTCTTTATTTGGGTGCACGAGGTCTTTGTTGCAGCACACGGGATCTTTGATCTTCATTTAGGCTTGCGGGGTTTTTAGTTGCATCATGTAGGATGTAGCTCCCTGGCCAGGGCTTAAACCCGGGCCCTCTGCTATGGGAGTGTGGAGTCTTCGTGACTGGTCCACCAGGGAAGGCCCAGGAAATTAGCGTTTTTTGAGGAATGACTCTGCCAGGGAAGTTCTCTGAGGCAGGGAGTGGGAGTGCTGGTGTAACCATGCAAGTGCAGCCGTGCGCACGAAAGACTTGGTGTTTGGTGGTTTTCATTGCAGCCTGCTGTGCGGCCCTCACGGAGCTGGTGCTGGACGACAGCAACGCCCACCAGGTGGTGCAGGTGAGAGGGCGGGGCGCCGGGACCGCGCCACAGTGCAGGGAGCCCACTGCAGGCGGCCCTGGTGTCCCAGATCGTGGCCTCTGTGGTCCCCACAACGTGGTCTTAAAATATTGTAATATCTTATCTAACATGTAGGATTCCATTTTATATTCTTGTCCTTCCCCTGTTAACTCACTTAGCTTTCAGAGAACTGCCATGTAGTTGACTGATAGTGTTTATTTCTTATATTATATGCAGTTTATTTCATTCTCTATCCTTTTTAAAAAAGCTATTCTGATCTGCTTTAATTTGGGGCACACAGGATACCATGAGCCAAGGATAACTAACTTTAAGAGGATATCAAGTTGTTTAGGGTACATGCCCAGTAGTGGGATGGTGAGGTCATATGGATGAAACACAGCAAACAAAATATTTATTGGTGACAGACTAATTTCACAAAGCACACAAAGCATAATTCAGTAACCTACTTACTACAGATAGAGTCATATGTATGTGTGTGTGTGTATAAATATACACATTTGTATACAACCCTTTAATCTGTTTCTGTTATAAAAGTTACTTTCTGTTTGTTGGATTTTACAGAGGAAACTTTTTTTGGGGGGGGGGGTCAATACATCAACTTAAAAATATATAAATTCATAATGTTAGTAAGGATCAGGTCAGCAGTGATGAGAGTCCCTGAGGAGTTCAGCAGGTCAGGGCGGCTGGTGAGGCAGCCGGGAGCTCAGTCCCATTACTGTTAACTTGCTGTCTTGGCCTCTGGAAAAGTATTCCACCTAAGCTTTGACTTTGTCATGTATAAAACAAGGAAACTGTAAGACTAATTCACATAATAGCTAGTAAGTCAGAAAGAGAAAAGCAAATATCGTATATTAACACATATATATGGAATCTGGAAAGATGGTACTGATAAACCTATTTGCAGGGCAGCAGTGGAGATGTAGGCACAGAGAACAGACTTGTGGACCCAGTGTGGGAAGGAGAGGGAGGGGCAAATTGAAAGAGTACCATGGAAACATACATTACCATATGTAAAATAGGCAGCCAGTGGGAATTTGCTGTATCAGGCAGGGAATGCAGACAACCTCTGTGACAACCTAGAGGGGTGGGATGGGGTGGGAGTGGGAAGGGAGATTCCAGAGAGAGGGGACGTGTGTATACCTATGGCTGAGTCATGCTGATGTACGGCAGAAACCAACAATACAATATTTACAACAATATTATAAAGCAGTTATCCTCCAGTTAAAAATAAATTATTTTATAAAAGACTGAATGTAGTAAGACAGGTAAAACACTGCACAGTTATAAATGTCCACGTAGAGAATGAGGAATGTGTCTAATAGCTAATACAAAAGTACCAGTAAGGCAATACATTTTGTTCATTTCTCCATGTGTATATTTGTATTAGAATAAGTCTAGAAAGATGTTCGGAGAAGGCAATGGCACCCCACTCCAGTACTCTTGCCTGGAAAATCCCATGGACGAAGTACCCTGGAAGGCTGCAGTCCATGGGGTCGCGGAGGGTCGGACACGACTGAGCGACTTCACTTTCACTTTTCACTTCCATGCATTGGAGAAGGAAATGGCAACCCACTCCAGTGTTCTTGCCTGGAGGATCCTAGGGATGGGGGAGCCTGATGGGCTGCCGTCTGTGGGGTCGCACAGAGTCGGACATGACTGAAGCGACTTAGCAGCAGAAAGATGTTAATTGTTTATACAAATAGCATTCATTTTAAAAAATATATTTTCTCTTCTCTTTTCTATACTAATTTATCTCCATGTATTGTTTAATTAACAAAACAATAAAGGGAGAAATATTTTATATATTATAATTTTTATAAATTATAATTTTATATATTATAATTGTATTTTATAATTTTATATTTAAAATGTAAAATTTAGAGATATTTGGATCCCTTAACTCTGCTCCCTTTTTGGCTCCTACTCTTTGTTTTTAAAGTATTTAAAACACTTTTAATTGATGTACTTTGTTATCATCTTTAATGACAGTTGAAATTTTACGATGTGGTTATACCCTTTGATGTTTAAACACATTACATTAACATCTTTAGTATTGTCCTGTAATATTTACTCATGGTTCCAAAATTATACTAACAGTTCTTCTTTAATGTTTTAAAGTTGTTCTTTTTTTCTTGCTCACTGATAACATGGCATATTTATTCTTCCAGGAAAATGGTATATATACAATAGCAAAATTAATTTTACCAAACAAACAAAAGAATGCAGCAAAAACTAATCTATTACAGGTAATAAACATATCTATTATTCTTTAATATCAAGTTACTGGAATCTGGGGAAATTTTGATAATATAAGGGATGATTTTTAGAACTTGTAGGTTAGCACTGGTCCCCTGTACTGACCGTGAGGGAAAAACATCTGGTAAGAAAGGCTGGAATAGAAAGAAATGCTGTTAAAACAGTATGAAAGATTTAACAGTAGTTTCTCCATAGGGAGATAGGTGATTTTATTTAGATATTTCTTTGCTTATCCATAAGTTCTATGTTTTAAAAATATTGCTTGTATATCAGCAAAAAAAGGCGGGGGAATTATGTGCTGTATTTAAGCATGGAGCACAGTCACTAGCCTTTCTCCTTTACAAAGGCAGACTTGTAAAATGGACCTCAATAGATGAGAAGGTGCTGGTTGGGTGAGTGAAGGGGTGGAGTGGACACCCCTGACTCCTGCTCCAGAGCGGATGAGCATACACAGAGAAGAGCACGGACGCAGCATGAGGGCCTGGCAGCTTAGAATGTGCTTAGGGCAGGTGTGTGGGGGCAGAGGAGGAGGGGAGCACCTTGGGAGAAGCGGCCTGGTGGGTAAGAAGGGGTCTTATTCTGCAGGATCTTATCTGGACACCAGAGCGCAAGTGTTCCCCGAGACACTGGAATAATAAAATCAGATTCAGAGGAGGCCTTTGCAGCTGTTGAAGCTCATCCCTTTTTTCAAGTCATTAGAAAAGGAAGTAAAAAGTGACGTTTGCCTTCAAGCCGACTTCAGGGCTCTCACCCAGAATGATCATCAGACCCTCAGAGAATTTGTGGTGGGGTCTGTGGGCAGACAGAGCTACCACTGAGAACACACAGGCGTGGGCATGACTGTCTCTCAGGGAGCACAGAGGCCTGACCTTGCACCAGAACAGGACAAGTCCACCCTCTTCTGGACGTGTAGCCTGTTAGGTCATCAGAGGGTTTTAAAGAATTTTTACGGAAATTCTCCCAAGACACACACGGGTTCCCGACTTCTCACAGCCGCTTGCTTTCTCACCAGGCTCCTTTGTGTCATCTTCTTATCTGTCTGACTTTTCCAGGCCATTTTGTTTTCAACCCTTCTATACTTAGATCACTGATTTTATGAAATGATTTCAGACTTGAATTCAGCAGATGCTAGTCAACCTTGTGGTGGCCTCAGGTACAGGTATAGCTGCAGGCCCAGGGCTCTCTTGCTCTCTTTTCTCAGCACTGCAGAATTTCCAGTGTTTATTTTTCTCTGGTGAACCCTCATAGGCCTCTTCTGAGTGTTCTCGGGAGTGACTGTAGACGGTTCTATCTGGGGACTGCCTTAGACTTTACTCAAGTAACCAATTTGTCAACTTGGAGTCCACTGTGCCTGTGGATATTTTTATATGTCATCATTTCTAGGGTTATTTTCTCATGAAAACTATGAAAATATTGAGGCATACGTAGCAGGCTAGAAATAAAATAAACCTTGAGCTCCTGGAAACCTTGTGACATTTGGTTTTCTTGGCACGGGAGTTTTATTTCTTGTCTCTGTGCTCCTTTTGTACATTCTAGAAAGGAACTAATGACAGGCACTGAATCAAACAAGGCCCAGACCTTCCGCAATGCAAATGCTTTTTAAACACAAGAACTCTGGTGTTTCCATCGCCTGTTTGCAGTTACGAGCTGTGGCTCCCACAGGCACCAGCCATGCTCACTGTAGAGCCACGTTACTGTGTGCTTCATGATCATTCTAGCCTGAAAATGTTTTACTTTCTTGAGCTACCATTTGAGAATCACATATCCTTCTATTTTCCAGTGTTACGCATTCAGAGCCTTGAGGTTTCTCTTCAGTATGGAAAGAAACAGACCACTCTTTAAAAGGTATGAGCTTAGAGAAATTTGGGTGACCCGTGATCTTTAGATTCAGCTGTTTCCACAGGCCTGCTTTATATGCAAACAGAAAAAAAAAAGTCAAAATGCAAAACATGTGTCCTCAGATTTCTTAAAATCCACAGGTAAAGCAAAGCCAACCCTAAGTGATATCTTAACACCGAAAATTCGCAGAGTGACGAGGAAGCACACGAATCAAATCAGTACAGCTCTTTTTATTACCTGTGACTGCTGCAGTGTTTAGTTTTTCTCTCTTATTAAAGACATTAACTTTTAAAGTGATGAAATAAAAACATGTGCCTGTTTTTGCCCCTTCAGAAATGTCCAAAGTTGATCTAGTCATTTCCTTTTTTAAAAAAAATTTTGGCCGTGCTGGGTCTTTGTTGCTGCGCACAGGCTTTCTCTAGTTGAGGGGAGCAGGGAGTCCTCTCCTACTGCAGAGTACAGGCTCTAGAGCATGGGTTCAGTAGTGGGGGCCCGTGGGCTTCGTTGCCCCGCAGTATGTTGGATCCTTTCTGACCAGGGATCGAAGCCGAGTGCGCCGCATTGGTAGGTGGACTCCCAAGCACTGGACCTCCAGGGAAGTCCTAATCACTGCCTTTTAATCAACAGAGAAGAAAACGCTTATCTGGATGCTCTTCATAGGATAGGAATTCATTTGTAGGGTAGGAAGCTGGATGTTCCTGGATCACAAGGCTGTGTGGTGAGCATGACAGAATGACAGAGAAGCCACCACCTCAGGAAGCAGACAGTGGTTACCCACAGGTGTGGTCTCTGCACCATAGAGATGGCAGGTTAGCCAAATCAAAGGCCCAGGCTCTCAGTAGAATTTTATTGATAAACCAGAATGGAAATAAAACCCTGCGTTAATTGAACATCTTTTGTTCAGAATGGGACATTTTGTGTTTTTACTTTATTTCTATATGACACTTACATTTAGGGGAAAAAAGGAAATATTGAGTTATTCATTGTTGTTATTCAGGCACTAAGTCATGTCTGACTCTAGGTGACCCCATGAACTGGAGCATGCCAGGCTTCCCAGTCCTCCACCATCTCCTGGAATTTGCACAAACTCACGTCCATTGTGTCAATTTCAGTTTAGTTGCTCAGTTGTATCCAACTCTTTGTGACCCCATGGACTGCAGCATGCCAGGCCTCCCTGTCCATCACCAACTCCCAGAGCTTGCTCAGACTCATGCCCATTGAGACAGCAATGCCATCCAAGCATCTCCTTCTCTGGCATCCCCTTCTTCTCCTGCCTTCAATCTTTCCCAGCATCAGGGTCTTTTCCAGTGAGTCAGCTCTTCGCATCATGTGGCCATAGTATTGGAGTTTCAGCTTCAACATCAGTCCTTCCAATGAATATTCAGGACTAGTTTCCTTTAGGATGGACTGGTTTGATCTTGCAGTCCAAGGGACTCTCAAGAGTCTTCTTCAACACCACAGTTCAAAAGCATCAATTCTTTGGTGCTCAGCTTTCCTTATAGTTCAGTGCTCACATCTATACTGACTACTGGAAAAACCATAGCTTTGACTAGATGGACCTTGTTGGCGAAGAACTGTCCCTGCTTTTTAATATACTGTCTAGGTTGGTCATAGCTTTTCTTCCAAGGAGCAAGTGTTTTTTGATTTCATGGCTGCAGTCACCATCTGCAGTGATTTTAGAGCCCCCCAAATAAAGTCTGACACTGTTTCCATTGTTTCCTCATCTATTTGCCATGAAGTGATAGGACTGGATGCCATAACCTTAGTTTTCTGAATGTTGTTTTAGGCTAACTTTTTCATTCTCCTCTTTCATTTTCATCAAGAGGCTCTTTAGATCTTCTTCACTTTCTGCCATAAGGGTGGTGTCATCTGCATATCTGAGGTGATTGAGATTTCTCTTGGCACTCTTGATTCCAGCTTGTGTTTCTTCCAGCTGGCATTTTGCATGATGTACTCGGCATAAAAGTTAAATAAGCAGGGTGACAATATACAACCTTGACATACCCCTTTCCCAATTTGGACCCAGTCCGTTGTTCCATGTCCAGTTCTAACTGTAGCTTCTTGACCTGCACACAGATTTCTCAGGAAGCGGTCAAGATGGTCTGGTATTCCTATCTAAGAATTTTCCATAGCTTGTTGTTATCCACAGAGTCAAAAGCTTTAGCATAGTCAATAAAGCAGAAGTAGATGTTTTTCTGGAACTCTCTTGCTTTTTTGATGATCCAGAGGATGTTGACAATTTGATCTCTGGTTCCTCTGCCTTTTCTAAATCCAGCTTGAACATCTGAGAGTTCACGGTTCACGTACTGTTGAAGCCTGGCTTGGACAATTTTGAGCATTACTTTCCTAGCGTGTGAGATGAGTGCAATTGTGTGGTAGTTTGAGCATTCTTTGGCATTGCCTTTCTTTGGGATTGGAATGAAAACTGACCTTTTCCAGTCCTGTGGCCACTGCTGAGTTTTCCAGATTTGCTGACATATTGAGTGCAGTACTTTTGCAGCATCATCTTTTAGGATTTGAAATAGCTCAGCTGGAATTCCATCACCTCCACTAGCTTTGTTCATAGTGATGCTTCGTAAGGCCCACTTGACTTCACATTCCAGGATGTGTGACTCTGGGTGAGTGATCACACCATAATGGTTATCTGGGTCATGAGGATATTTTTTGTATAGTTCTTCTGTGTATTTTTGTCACCTCTTCTTAATATTTTCTGCTTCTGTTAGGTCCATACCATTTCTGTCCTTTATTATGCCCATCTTTTCATGAAATGTTCCCTTGGTATCTCTGTTTTTTTCTTTAAGAGATCTCTAGTCTTCCTTATTCTATTGTTTTCCTCTATTTCTTTGCATTGATCACTGAGGAAGGCTTTCTTTTTTAAAAAATTTATTTAGTTTCATTGGAGGTTAATTACCTTACAGTATTGTATTGGTTTTGCCATACATTAACATGAATCCACCACAGGTATACACATGTTCTCTATCCTGAACCCCCCTCCCTCCTCCTTCCCCATACCATCCCTCTGGATTGTCTCAGTGCACCAGCCCCGAGCATCCAGTATCATGCATTGAACCTGGACTGGGATTCGTTTCATATATGATAGTATACATGTTTCAATGCCATTCTCCCAAATCATCCTACCCTCTCCCTCTCCCACAGAGTCTAAAAGACTATTCTATACATCTGAGTCTCTTTTGCTGTCTCACATACAGGGTTATCGTTACCACCTTTCTAAATTCCATATATATGCGTTAGTATACTGTATTGGTGGTTTTCTTTCTGGCTTACTTCACTCTGTATAATAGGCTCCAGTTTCATCCACCTCATTAGAACTGATTCAAATGTATTCTTTTTAATGGCTGAGTAATACTCCCTTGTGTATATGTACCACAGCTTTCTTATCCATTCGTCTGCTGATGGACATCTAGGTTGCTTCCATGTCCTGGCTATTATAAACAGTGCTGCTATGAACATTGGGGTACACGTGTCTCTTTAAACTCTGGTTTCCTTGGTGTGTATGTCCAACAGTGGGATTGCTGGGTCATATGGCAGTTCTAATTCCAGTTTTTTAAGGAATCTCCACACCGTTCTCCATAGTGGCTGTACTAGTTTGCATTCCCACCAACAGTGTAAGAGGGTTCCCTTTTCTCCACACCCTTTCCAGCATTTATTGCTTGTAGACTTTTGGATCGCAGCCATTCTGACTGGTGTGAAATGGTACCTCACTGTGGTTTTGATTTGCATTTCTCTGATAATGAGTGATGTTGAGCATCTTTTCATGTGTTTGTTAGCCATCTGTATGTCTTCTTTGGAGAAATGTCTGTTTAGTTCTTTGGCGCATTTTTTGATTGGGTCGTTTATCTTTCTGGAATTGAGCTGCAGGAGTTACTTGTATATTTTTGAGATTAGTTGTTTGTCAGTTGCTTCATTTGCTATTATTTTCTCCTATTCTGAAGGCTGTCTTTTCACCTTGCTTATAGTTTCCTTTGTTGTGCAAAAGCTTTTAATTGTAATTAGGTCCCAGTTGTTTATTTTTGCTTTTATTTCCAATATTCTGGGAGGTGGGTCATAGAGGATCCTGCTGTGATATATGTCGGAGAGTGTTTTGTCTATGTTCTCCTCTAGGAGTTTTATAGTTTCTGGTCTTACGTTTAGATCATTAATCCACAATCTCCTTAACAAGTGGTGCTGGGAAAACTGGTCAACCACTTGTAAAAGAATGAAACCAGAACACTTTCTAACACCATACACAAAGGTAAACTCAAAATGGATTAAACAGGAAGGCTTTCTTATCTCTCCTTACTATTCTTTGGAACTCTGCATTCAGATGTTTATATCTTTCCTTTTCTCCTTTGCCTTTAGCTTATCTTCTTTTCTCAGCTATTTGTAAGGCCTCCTCAGTCAACCATTTTGCCTTTTTGCATTTCTTTTTCTTGGGGATGGTCTTGATCACTACCTTCTGTACAATGTCATGAACTGCCATCCATAGTTCTTCAGGCACTCTGTCTGTCAGATCTAATCCCTTGAATCTATTTCTGTCATGACTGAATGGTCTAGTGCTTTCCCTATTTTCTTCAATTTAAGTCTGAATTTGGCAATAAGGAGTTTATGATCTGAGCCACAGTCAACTCCTGGCTTTGTTTTTGCTGACTATATTGAGCTTCTCCCTCTTTGGCTACAAAGAATATAATCAATCTGATTTCAGTATTGACCATCTGGTGATGTCCATGTGTAGAGTCTTCTTTTGTGTTGTTGGAAGAGGGTGTTTGCTATGACCAGTGCAGTCTCTTGGCAAAACTCTGTTAGCCTTTTCCCTGCTTTATTTTTTAATCCAAGGCCAAATTTCCCTGTTACTCCAGGTATCTCTTGACTCCTTACATTTGCATTCCAGTCCCCTATGATGAAAAGGACATCCTTTTTGGGTGTTAGAACTAAAAGGTCTTGTAGGTCTTCATAGAACCATTCAACTTCAACTTCTTCAGCATTACTGGCTGGGGCATAGACTTGGATTACTGTGATATTGATTGGTTTGCCTTGGAAATGAACAGAGATCATTCTGTCATTTTTGAGGTTGCACCCAAGTACTGCATTTTGGACTCTTTTGTTGACTATGAGGGGTACTCCATTTCTTCTAAGGGATTCTTGTCCACAGTAGTAAATATAATGGTCATCTGAGTTAAATTTGCCTGTTCCAGTCCATTTTAGTTCACTGATTGCTAAAATGTCAATGTTCACTCTTGCCATCTCCTGTTTGACCACTTCCAATTTACCTTGTTTCATGGACTTAACATTCCAGGTTCCTATGCAATATTGTTCTTTACATGTCAGACTTTGCTTCCATCACCAGTCACATCCACAACTGGGTGTTGATTTTGCTTTGGCTCCATCTCTTCATTCTTTCTGGAGTTATTTCTCCACTGATCTCTAGTAGCTTATTGGGCACCTACCAACCTGGTGAGTTCATCTTTCAGTGCCCTATCTTTTTGCCTTTTCATACTGTTCATGGGGTTCTCAAGGGAAGAATACTAAAGTGGTTTGCCATTCCCTCCTCCAGTGGACCACATTTTGTCAGAACTCTCTACCATGACTCGTCCATCTTAGGTGACCCTACATGGCATGGTTCATAGTTTCATTGAGTTAGACAAGGCTGTGGTCCATGTGATCAGTTTGATTTGTTTTCTGTGATTGTGGTTTTCATTCTCTCTGCCTTCTGAAGGATAAGGATAAGAGGCTTATGGAAGCTTCCTGATGGGAGATACTGACCATAGGGGAAACTGGGTCTTGTTCTAATGGGTGGAGTCATGCTCAGTAGATCTTTAATCCAAAAATCTATTGATGGGCAAAGCTGTGTTCCCTCCCTCCCATCATTGTGTTGATGATGCCACCCAAACTTCTCATCCTCTGTCACCCCCTTCTCTTCCTGCCCTCAGTCTTTCCCAGTATCAGGGTCTTTTCCAGTGAGGTGCATCTTCACATCAAGTGATCAAGGTATTGGAGCTTCAGTTTTAGCACCAGTCTTATAATAAATATTCAAGGTTGATTTCCTTCAAGATTGACTGGTTTGATCTCCTTGGTGTCCAAGGGACTGTCAGGAGTTTTCTCCAGTGCCACAATTCAAAAGCATCAATTCTTCAATGTCCAGCACTCTTTATGGTCCAACTCTCACATTCCTACATGACTACTGGAAAAATCATAGCTTTGATTATATGGACCTTTGTTGGCAAAGTGATATCTCTGCTTTTTATTATGTTGTCTAGGTTTGCCATAGCTTTCCTTCCAAGGAACAAGCATCTTTTAATTTCATGGCTGTCATCACCATTATTCATTATTATTATTCTATTATATATATTTATTCATTATAACCTTTTATTTCAAGGCTGTAAATCACCAGATGGTCAGTACCAAAAACAGATTATGTTCTCTGCAGTCCAAGATAGAGACGCTCTATACAGTCAGTAAAAACAAGACCTGGAGCTGACTGTGACTCAGATCATAAATCCATATTGTAAAATTCAGCCTTAAATTGAAGAAAGTAGGGAAAACTACAAGGCCATTCAGGTATGACCTAAATTGAGTCCCTTATTATTATACAGTGGAGGTGATGAATAGGTTCAAGGGAATAGGTTTGGTAGACAGAGTACCTGAAAAACTATGGATGGAGGTTTGTAAAATTGTACGGGAGGCAGTGACCAAAAGCATCCTAAAGAAAAAGAAGTGCAAGAAGGCAAAGTGACTGTCTGAGGAGGCTTTACAAATAGCCAAGGAAAGAAGAGATGTGAAAGGTAAGGGAGAAAGGGAAAGATCTATCCAGCTGAATGCAGAGTCCCAGAGAATAACAAGGAGAGATAAGAAGGGCTTCTTAAAGAACAGTGCAAAGAAATAGATGAAAACAATACAATGGGTAAGACCAGAGATCTCTTCAAGAAAATGAGAGATACCAATGGAAAATTTCATGCACAGATGGGCATAATAAGGGCAGGAATAGTAAAGACCTAACACTCAGAAGAGATTAAGAAGAGGTGGCAAGAATACACAGACAAATTATACAAGAAATGTCTTAACCGTGATGGCATGGTCACTCACCTAGAGCCAAACATCCTGGGATGTAAAGTCAAGTGGGCCTTAGGAAGCATTACTACGAACAAAGCTAGTCTAGGTGATAGAATTCCAGCTGAGCTATTTTAAAGCCTAACTCATGATGCTGTTAAAGTGCTACACTCGATGTATCAGCAAATCTGGAAAACTCAGCCGTGGCCACAGCAGTGGAAAAGTTCGGTTTTTATTCTAATCCCAAAGAAGGGCAATGCCAAAAAATGTTCAAATTACCAGACAGTTATACTCATTTCACATGCTGGGAAGGTTATTCTCAAAATCCTTCAAGCTAGGCTTTAGCAGTATGTGAACTGAGAACTTCCATATATACAAACTGGGTTTTGAAGAGGCAGCGGAACTAGAGATCAATTTACCAGCATTCATTGGATCATGGAAAAAGCAAGGGAGTTCCAGTAAAACAGCTACTTCTGCCTCATTGACTACCTTAAAAGCTTTGACTCTGTGAATCACAGAAAACTGTGGAAAATTGTTAAAGAGATGGGAATACCAGACCAGCTTACCTGTCACCTGAGAAACCCGTATGCAGGTCAAGAAGCAACAGTTAGAACTGGATATGGAACAATGGACCAGTTCAAAATTGAGAAAGGAGTACGTCAGGGCTGTATATTGTCACCTTGCTTATTTAACTTATATACAGAGTACATCATGTGAAATACCAGGCTGGATGAAACACAAGCTGGAATCAAGATTGCTGAGAGAAATATTAGCAAGCTCAGATATGCAGAAGATATCACTCTAGTGGCAGAAAGTGAAGAACTAAAGAGCTTCTTGATGAAAATGAAAGAGGAGAGTGAAAAAGCTGGCTTAAAACTCAACATTTAAAAATCTAAGATCATGGTGTCTGGTCATATCACTTCATGGCAAATCAGTGGGGAAAAAGTGGAAGCAGTGGCAGATTTTATTATCTTGGACTCCAAAATCACTGCAGATGCTGACTGCAGGCACAAAATTAAAAGATGCTTTCTCCTTGGAAGGAAAGTTATGACAAACCTAGACAGCATATTAAAAATCTGAGACATCACTTTGCTGACAAAGGTCCATAGAGTCAAAGCTATGTTTTTTCCAGTAGTTGTGGATATGAGAGTTGGATCATAAAGGAGGCTGAGTGCCAAAGAATTGATGATTTCACACTGTGATGCTGGAGTAGACTCTTGAGAGTCCCTTGGACTGCAAGGAGATCATACCAGCCAATCTTAAAGGAAATAAACCCTGAATATTCATTGGAGGTTTGATGCTGAAGCTGAAGCTCCAATACCAGTGCAAAGAGGTGATGTATTGGAAAAGACTCTGATGCTGGGAAAGATGGAAAGAAGAAGGAGAAGGGGGCAGCAGAGGATGAGATATTTAGATAGCATCACCAACTCCATGGACATGAATTTAAGCAAACTCTGGAAGATAGTGGAGGACAGAAGAGCCTGATATGCTGCAGTCCATGGGGTTACAAAGAATCAGACAGGACTTAGTGGCTGAACAATAACAACAACAAATCATCCATATCGGTGGACTTAAAAGATTTTAATAAACCTAAACCCTTGAAACCAGTAGCTTGGAAATGATGCATAAATATCTTCCTTTTTATTCATCTGTATTTTAACTTTGTTTTCATAAAACATTCAAGAGTTAGGTTAACATTTACCTCCTTGGGTTAATATGAGGACTGACTCAAACGGCATTTGTGAAAGTGCTCTGTGCTCAGTAAACATCTAGTAAGCATCCATTCCTACTATGTTTGCTACATACCCCCAAATGTCTTACAAATAAAGTTTCTGTAAAACCATCTGTACCATCTGTATCATATCTTATTTGTTTTATTGTGGCAAAAAGCACATAACATGAGACACACCCTCTTACGTTGTTAACTGTGTAGTCCAGTGTCCCTAACTATAAGCACAGGGTTGAGCAGCAGATGTCTGGAACTTTCCTTTCCAGTTACTTTTCCTTACCCCCTGAGACATGTGTCTCTAGTTTATTTCTGTGGGATAAGTTGGTAAGCATTATTCCCCCCATTTGTTGGCCAGTATATTTAATGTAATTGACCTACAAGTGCATCAGATCCAAAAGGGAAGGAACAGGCCAGACTTTCCAACTCTTACATGAAGTATGTGTATGCATTTTTCTCTCTAGACTTTTCCCCACCGACCTGTTTGAGACCTTCATTGATATAGGACATTATGTTCGTGATATCAGTGCTTATGAAGAATTAGTATCAAAGTTGAATTTATTAGTGGTAAGTCTTAACTTTTAAACTAATTTGGCAGGCTGCCATGTGGTTAGGATGTGGTTATAATAGTGACCTGTTTCCTTTTCACTTTTTGGTTAGGAGGATGAACTGAAGCAAATTGTTGAAAATGTTGAAAGCATTAATCAGAATAAAGCTCCTTCGAAATATATAGGCAACTATGCGATTTTGGATCATCTCGGCAGTGGAGCTTTTGGCTGTGTTTACAAGGTGACCTTGCCCTCAAACAGCATTTCTGATGTTCCCAAACAAGTTGCATGTCCCCCGCACACTCACACACACGTGAATTGGAGCACTTGTCGGTGAGCAGGTAGAAATAAAAAGCAGAATGATTTGTTTTTGTCCAACAGATGGCCGCACTGATATATCTCACTCTTAGCTCTAGAAACTGGCCACTGACCTTTGAAGACAGATGGCCGCACTGATATATCTCACTCTTAGCTCTAGAAACTGGCCACTGACCTTTGAAGACAAAAAAAGTATCATTGATCTCTCACGCACGTAGTCAAAATGGCTTGTCCTAATGCATGACACATTCTCCAAATTCATACCGGTATTTCTGTACTTATCCAGTAAAATCCTGTGAAATATGATAACCTGATCCAGGAGATATTGATAAAAAAATTTTTTTTGAGCTGAGCTTACTGTAAATTCAAATTGAATTTTTAAAGTTATATAACTAATTTAGATGACTTGGCTTAATCATGTGACCTTATTAATCTGTAGTAATCACTTTTTTCCTCTCTTCCATTGTCTCTCTCTCTTTGTCTCATTTATCTTAGGTTAGAAAGCGCAGTGGTCAAAATCTGTTAGCAATGAAAGAGGTCAATTTACATAACCCAGCATTTGGAAAAGATAAAAAAGACCGAGACAGCAGTGTAAGGAATATTGTTTCTGAATTAACCATAATTAAAGAGCAGGTAAATGGTTTTGCTTACAAAGATATTTTCCTTAAATAAATATCATCCAAAAAGTAGAGTTCGTGTACTGTTCCTGTCCACGCTATGTAGGAACTAGTTCTGTTTAAAATAATTGGCCCTGAGGTGATATCAATCACCAGGTTTTCTCCTAAGGCTTGACATTGAACCATAGACAGTATATGGGGTTATAACTACATCAGGGCCAGGAATGCAGAACAATTGAGTTCATAGGCCAGAATGCATAATGTATGAGAAAGCATATCCGCTTCCTTCTTATTATGTTGAAGTATATTTGGTTACTTCATTGTGTGCATAAGAGTATGACTAAGACTTCCCAGATTTTTGTCAAACGAAACCAAGTTGTTGACATTTAATCTAAACTGTGGATTTTCAAGTTGGGTTATTATTTATTGGCATGAGCAGAATATTCTAACGTAGTGTTAACAACTCAATTAAGTATCATGAAGGTCTGTTTAAGAGAAAGAATAAACATGTCAGAGAGAAATGGGATTCCTTTTTGTCATCAGTGAACACATGGGCTTCTTTTTCAGCATTCTTTGTTTATACGTTCATTGTGAATGCTGTTTGTCTTTAACTCCCGGGGAGACCTATCAGTTCATGGCCGTTTGTTGTTCAGTGCCTGTCCTTTACTCTCTCTCCTGGAGTTTGCTCAAATTCATGTCCACTGAGGTAGTGATGCCATCCAACCATCTCATCCTCTGTCGTCCCCTTCTCCTCCTGCCCTCAGTCTTTCCCAGAATCAGGGTCTTTTCCAATTAGTCAGCTCTTTGCTTCTGGTGGCCAAAGAACTGGAACTTCAGCTTCAGTATCAATCCTTCCAATGAACACTCAGCGTTGATTTCCTTTAGGACTGACTGGTTTGATCTCCTTGAATCAAAATCTGAACACAGTCTAGCCAGTGAGCTAGGTCAAGAACGTGGCTCTTTTGCTTCCCTAGTCACATGTTACTTGAATTTGAAGTCTGCTGGCCCCTTGGTAGTTGAGGTAAACTAGTGGTTTTAGTATATCTTCTAAGAAAAGAAGTCGTAAGGGTGGGGCCGTAGGAGGCCTCTGCCTGAACTTTGAGAGAGCTCAAGACTGTAGGACTGTGCTGTCACCATGGGCTGAAACTAAGGAGAGGACGGCAAATTGAGGTCAACAAGGAGGCGGTGATGGCAGACAGGAGTGGGCGAAGCGGGACTGGACTAGGAGAGTGTAATTGTTAATGTTAATACTGAGTTTAGTAACAAAGACTCCCCAAAGTATTGATATATGGGCTTGAAAGCGAGGCCTCTGCATGTAGGGGCTTCATCTTCCTGCCAGTCCAGGTGCAGTGCTCTGCTCCACGTGGTCAGGCAGGGACCTGCTCCTCCTTTCCCTTTGCAGCCACCAAGGTGGTGCGGCCTGCATTTTGGGTTCAGATAGTCGGCTTCCCTCACTGTCCACTTGGGAGCGCTGAGTGATAAGCTCCCTCAGGGCTGCAGGAGAGGCGGAGAGATGTGACCTGTGGTGGGAAGTACATCCTGCTACCACCTGATGGGATGGAGCAGCGTAAGGGCAGGTTTTGGTGGACAGCCAGAGGACTCTCCTGTGAAATGGCAAGAAGAAAGTCTAGAGAGAGATATAAGACATCTATGATGTACCAGTGACTGTTCTGAGATGAGACAACTCCAGTTTACTTAGAAACTCAAATTGTAAGTAAACAACCACAAAAACTTAGTATTCTTTTGGAAAATTATCCCTTATTAAAAAAGTAGAATTTCTATGTTACATTCTAAGTCTGCAATGTAGGAGATATAGGTTGAGTTCCTGTGTTGGGAAGATCCCCTGGAGAAGGAAATGGCAACCCACTCCAGTATTCTTGCCTGGAAAATTCCATGGACAGAGGAGCCTGCCAGGCAACAGTCAATGGAGTCACAAGAATCAGACTTGGCTTAGCGACTAAACCACCACCCACTCTAAGGTAAACTATGCCAAAGAGAAATTTTACTGGACACTTTTTGGAGTGCATGCATGCTCAGTAATATCCAACTGTTTGTGACCCATGGAGAGTAGCCTGCCAGGCTCCTCTGTCCATGGGATTCTCCAGGTAAGAACACTAGAGTGGGTTGCCATGCCCTCCTCCAGGGACCCTTTTTGTTGAGGAGGGATAAATGCCATATGACAGCAGATTAGTTTCAGGTGAGCAACATGATGGTTCAATATTGTATATATTATGACGTGATCACCACACCAAGTCCATTTAACATCCACCACATGTAGCTACACGTTTCTCTCATGATAAGAACTTTTTTCCCCATACTTATTTATTTTAAACTGGAGGAAAATTGCTTTACAATATTGTGTTGGCCCCTGCCATATATCAACTTGAGTCAGCCATAGGTATATATGTGTCTCCTCCCTCTTTAACCTTCCTCACACTTCCTACCCTTCCACCCATCTAGGTTGTTGAAGTGAAGTGTTAGTCGCTCAGTCGTGCCTGACTCTTTGTGACCCCATGGACTGCAGCCTACCAGGCTCCTCTGTCCATGGGATTTTCCAGGCAAGAGTACTGGAGTGGGGTGCCATTTCCTTCTCCAGGGGATCTTCCTGACCCAGGGATCAAACCCGGGTCTCCTGCACTGCACACAGATACTTTATCTACTGAGCTATGAGGGCAGAGCCCCAGTTTGAATTTCTTGAATCATACAGCTAATACCCACCAGTTTCCAACTGGAATCTAGGAAGATGGTACTGATGAGCCTATTTACAGGGTAACAGTGGACATGTAGACGTAGAGAACAGACTTATGGACACAGGCAGTGGGGAGGCCAAGGTGGGGGTGGGGCAAATGGAGAGAATAATGCAGTCAGAATTTTTAAACCACAAGGAAACTTTATTCAGGACCACTGCAATAGAAGTCAAACTATTGCAAAAGGGGAGAGAGATGGAACTCAGCTCTCAACAGGAGAGGCACAACGGGGGACTTACAACTAAAAGTCAGGGCTGGGTGTGTCAAAGAATGGAAAATTGGTTAGTTATCAGGTTGGGGGAAGAAAAACGTGATCAGATCACAAAGATGGGGGGTGAGGAACTTGACTGGATATCAAGAATGTGAGATTCCCACTAAACTAACTGAGCAGGATTCCTGCCAAAACCCGGCAGGCCAAGGAGAGGAGGCCTAGTCCAGAGGATCACCCAGAGGAGTCTGCCCTAAGTTTGTTTAGGGAGGGGGACATGGGCAATTCTTATAATTTTAACGGGATTAATAGCTCATATTATTTTGATGTCAAAACATTAGTTGCTCAGTCATGTCAGCCTTTTGCGGCCCCATGGACTGTAGCCCGCCAGGCTCCTCTGTCCATAGGATTGTCCCCAAAAGAATACTGGAGTGGGTTGTCATTCCCTTCTCCAGGGAATATTCCCAACCAAGGGATTGAACCAGGGTCTCCTGCATTGTGGGTGGATTCTTTACCATTCACTTCAGTTCAGTTCAGTTGTGTCTGACTCTTTGCGACCCCATGAATCACAGCACGCCAGGCCTCCCTGTCCATCGCCAACTCCCGGAGTTCACTCAGACTCACATCCATCGAGTCAGTGATGCCATCCAGCCATCTCATCCTCTGTCGTCCCCTTCTCCTCCTGCCCCCAACCCCTCACAGCATCAGAGTCTTTTCCAATGAGTCAACTCTTCGCATGAGGTGGCCAAAGTATTGGAGTTTCAGCTTTAGCATCATTCCTTCC
Organism: Oryx dammah; assembly: GCF_014754425.2. Lineage (NCBI taxonomy): Eukaryota > Metazoa > Chordata > Mammalia > Artiodactyla > Bovidae > Oryx > Oryx dammah. The sequence continues at coordinate 58,641,737 of NW_024070193.1, forward strand.
AAAGAAATCCCAGGGCTGATCTCCTTCAGAATGGACTGGTTGGATCTCCTTGCGGTCCAAGGGACTCTCAAGAGTCTTCTCCAACACCACAGTTCAAAAGCATCAATTCTTTGGTGCTCAGCCTTCTTCACAGTCCAACTCTCACATCCATACATGACAACAGGAAAAACCATAGCCTTGACTAGACGGACCTTAGTCTGCAAAGTAATGTCTCTGCTTTTGAATATGCTATCTAGGTTGGTCATAACTTTTCTTCCAAGAAGGAAGTGTCTTTTAATTTCATGGCTGCAGTCACCATCTGCAGTGATTTTGGAGCCCCCCAAAATAAAGTCTGACACTGTTTCCACTGTTTCCCCATCTATTTCCCATGAAGTGATGGGACCGGATACCATGATCTTCGTTTTCTGAATGTTGAGCTTTAAGCCAACTTTTTCGCTCTTCTCTTTCACTTTCATCAAGAGGCTTTTTAGTTCCTCTTCACTTTCTGCCATAAGGGTGGTGTCATCTGCATATCTGAGGTTATTGATATTTCTCCCGGCAATCTTGATTCCAGCTTGTGTTTCTTCCAGTCCAGCATTTCTCATGATGTACTCTGCATGTAAGTTAAATAAGCAGGGTGACAATATACAGCCTTGACATACTCCTTTTCCTATTTGGAACCAGTCTGTTGTTCCATGTCCAGTTCTAACTGTTGCTTCCTGACTTGCATACAGATTTCTCAAGAGGCAGGTCAGGTGGTCTGGTATTCCCATCTCTCTCAGAATTTTTCACAGTTTATTGTGATCCACACAGTCAAAGGCTTTGGCATAGTCAATAAAGCAGAAATAGATGTTTTTCTGGAACTCTCTTGCTTTTTCCATGATCCAGCGGATGTTGGCAATTTGATCTCTGGTTCCTCTGACTTTTCTAAAACCAGCTTGAACATCAGGAAGTTCACGGTTCACGAATTGCTGAAGCCTGGCTTGGAGAGTTTTGAGCATTACTTTACTAGCATGTGAGATGAGTGCAATTGTGTGGTAGTTTGAGCATTCTTTGGCATTGCTTTTCACACTAATCATTTTGGAGAGCATAGAAAGACATGAGTCATGTAAATAGATCCAGTGTTTATAAACAATTAAGTGGCAGAGAGAAGTTAAGAGCATAGATATATGTGTTCAAAGTTAATTGTTTCATTTCAGTTTTCTCCTCTATGCAATCTATTTGTGGTATTGGAGCAAGGAGTGTTAAATGAATTCTTAAGATAGCTTCCAGTTCTATAATCCTCCATTTTATTTAAATTAAGTGAGAAAGCACAACCAGTTTTTATTGCTATTTTATAAGACTATATAGGAGATTGCTGTTTTCAGAATAGTTTTGTAAGCAGCATATAGAAAAGAACTATGAAAAATTAAATGATATTTTGAAATGCTTTGTTGTATAAATAAACAGGATAATTTCTTTGTTGTTTTCAAATATGAAGTCCAACTAAATTGTGAAAACAAGTTTATATTTTGAAGTAGGTGTAATGTTTGTTATTTATTTTCTTATAGCTTTATCATCCAAACGTTGTACGCTATTATAAAACATTTCTGGAAAGTAAGTATGGGTTTTCATGATATTTCTAATAAAGTATCTATGTTACTTACATATTTTTTAAAGAATGTTACAAAAGAAGCTTAATCAACTCTTTTCTCTACCTTTCTTTGTTATATGTATGATAGTTAATATTTTTCATCACTTTCTTGATCAGTGAAACACTGATAGTCAAAGATCAAAATATACTTATAAAATACTTAGATCTCTCTCTATAAGATTGCACGAACAAACCAAAATACTAATTATTGCTATTTTCATATACAAAAAGTCTTTAGTAGGATCAGCAGAAAATAAAACTAAAGGATGGTGGCTTCTTTAAGAAAAAATGAAAAAAATTTTTTTAAAATTATTAAATCAGATGATTTTTTCCACCCTCTTCCCCTCAAACAAACTGGGCTGGGTGTTTGTTTCTTTCTCTTGAAGTTCAGGTAACTGCCACAAGGTGGCGCTGGAACCCTGACTGTATCATCTTTAGGATGATGGAATACAGAATGAAAACGTTGAGATAAAACCAAACGCAGTCACTTGTTTTCAAAAACAATAAGAACTTTTGAATGAAGCAATATACATTTTAATAGACCTGATGTGCTTCACTTGTGAAATTTCAAAACAAGTCTCCACATAAATGGGCTTCCGCTCTGCCTCTTTATCAGCTCCTCAGCTGTGTCTGACTCTTTGCCGCCCCATGGACTATAGCCCTCCAGGCGTCTCTGTTCACAGGATTCCCCCAGCAAAAAAACTGGAATGCCATTTCTTCCTCCAAGGGATCTTCCCTACCCAGGGATTGAACCCATGTCTCGTGTCTCCTGCATTAGCCGGCAGATTCTTTACCTCCAGCACCACCTGGGAAGCCCCTATCAGTGCTAGCGCTGTACAGACCTGGCCGAGTTATGAGTTTTCCCATCCTGTGGTTGACTCAGAGGAACTCAGTGGTGAAACCTGCAGCAAATCCAGCTCCCTTGGCCATTTGTTCTTGATATTAGAATAATTTCCCATAATTTATTGCACATCCCATCATAAAGAGGTCTAGGCTGGCTTCTGACTTATGCTGAAGTGATACCATTAACTTTAATTTGAAAACAAAATAACATGACTTCTTCTGAAAAGAATTGAAAGTGATTTTAAAAATACATAAAATATGTTGAAATGGATTAGGAAATGATGATAAAAGGAAGTAGAAGGTGAGAAAATTAAAAATAAAGCTACAGTTAGTTGTTGTTGTTGTTGTTTAGTCACTCAGTTGTGTCCGACTCTTTGTGACCCCACGGACAGGCTCCTCTGTCCATGGGATTTCCCAGGCAAGAATACTGAAGTGGGTTGCCATTTCCTACACCCGGGGATCTTCCTGACCCAGGGATTGAACCTGCGTCTCCTCATTGGCAGACAAATTCTTTACCACTGAGCTACCTGGGAAGCCCATACATATTTTACATACATCCAAAACATTACAGAAGATACATATCACATACTGTTGTTACTAGTTCCATATTAGTTTTGGAGGAGAAAGTAGAATTTACTTCTGTTTCTTAACATCCAAAGAAAAGAGGCAAAGCCGGTCATTTATGAGATACCTGGGGTCCATCAGCTGCAATCTGGAGAAGCCCAACTTTCTCAGTCCTTGTCAGGGGCTGAGATTTTCCATCATGGGTGGTATATCCAATGCGCTTATTTCTAAACCATGATGTGATTTCACTGTAAAACACTGTAAGGTAAATGTATGAGACTGAAGCACAATAGATGTAAAACATCTTTCTGAATGTCTAGTTTGTAAGTGTAAATTTTAGACCACTGAGTGGAGAGATGGGTTTACCTGTTCTTCAGGGAATTCTCTGTGACAGGAGCATTTGCTTTTCTTTGGTGGTCCTCAACCCTTCCACATCCTGGTATATGTAGAAAATGATAACTTTTGCCAGCGCAAACTGATGCTAAGGGGTTGCCTGTAGTTGAAAGAGATATAGTGGCCCCAAAGGCCCCCTGGCCCCTGACCCTTCCAGCTGAGTGAAACCATGTTCCTAACTCTTCTGTGATGTGTGTGCCCCGAACACCCACTGGGAAGCTTGGATTCTAATTCAGAAGTTCTTTCAAAATGTCTATATTGAGTTTAATTTTCTATTACCTCTTCTTTTTTCATATATAGATGATAGGCTGTATATAGTTATGGAACTTATAGAAGGGGCCCCTCTTGGAGAGCATTTCAGTTCTTTGAAGGAAAAACGACATCATTTTGCTGAAGAGAGACTATGGAAAATATTTATACAGGTATCGTTCATCTTCATTAACTTTCCCTATGCAGCAGTAAAGGTCTCAGCTGATCTCCCAGAGGTGTGTGCAGTGGTTGTGAGTGGCGGTCTGTCTGTGTATAGCACGGAAGCAACCTTTGTTTGTTGTTTGCCATTTGCAGCTGTGCTTGGCTCTTCGGTACTTGCACAAGGAGAAGAGGATCATCCATAGAGACCTGACGCCAAACAACATCATGCTGGGGGACAAGGACAGAGTGACCGTCAGTAAGTATTCATCAGAAAGTTTCAGCTTGAGAGTCTGTGAATATTATTCTAGGGCAGAGTAGTTGGGCAGAACTTTCCACACTGATAGGGGCATTCTCTGTGTTGCCCAGTCCAGCAGCCACTGGCCATGTGTGGCTATTGGGCACTCGAAATATGCCTACTGTGACTGAGGATATGGATTTTAAATTCTGCTAACTTCTAGTTAGTTTAAGTATCCCTATGTGGACTAGTGGATACTATAGTGGACAGTAACCTGATGTTCTTGATGTTCGTGAGGTTCTCAGTATGAGAAAATAAAATACTGTTAGAATGCTGGAGCCTTTAATTCCTAAATCAATGGTTTCTAGGTTTCTTTTTTTTCTTTCTGTAGAACACTTTTTCATCAACAAAGGCTTTTATGACTACCACATGAACACATTATTGTACTGTTTTAACATAGTCTGTGACATGGGTGACCAACAAACATATCAAGGGCTGCAAAAAATCTAGCCATTTGTATACTTCAACATGTTTACTTTATATCACAGTATCTTCAAATGTAGCAGGTTATCCTAATGTTATATAAATTTTTGCAAGTGAGAAACTTAGTCCCCCCCCGCCCAGTTGTAATTTCTCAATCATAAAATGAGCTTTTTAGGTTAGAAGGACATATTAGCTTTCCCTTGTCCTCTTCACTCATGAACAGTAGCTACTCCAGCAGTTCGCCCACTACAAGTAGGGAGAAATAGCTAAATCAGTGTTCTGGAAATATTTGTGATCGTGACCTTCCATTAGTAAATTCTTTTGATAACACTGCCAAGATATGTATTGTTGTCGTTATGGTTGTTCAGTAACTGTCATGTCTGACTTTTTGTGACCCCATGGACTACAGCACGTCAGTTTCCTCTGCCCTCCACAGTCTCCTAGAGTTTGCTCAAATTCATGTCCATTGAGTCAGTGATGGTACTAATATATAACCATCACTAGTAATTGCCCTCCACTCTTCCCCAGTAGTGTAGTGGATACTTTCCAACCTGGGGGGGTCTCATCTTCTAGCATCATATCTTTTTGCCTTTTCTTACTGTCCAGCTGGAGTGGGTTCCATTTCCTTCTCCAGTGGACAGCATTTTGTTTGTCCGAACTCTTCCATATGACCCATCCATCTTGGTGACTCCTAGCCTCATAGCTTCATTCAGTTATGCCAGCACCTTTGCCATGACAAGGCTGTGATCCATGAAGGGGCAATATATGTGTGCTTATTTATAAATGCCATACACATATCACTGTATAATTCTTCTATAGTACATGACGTCAATAGAAATAACATGCAAAGGGGTGCTTTAAAATTCAAGATAGAGATTTTGATATTTCCCGCCCCTCCCCTGCCCAGTGAATTGCCTTAGGCACCCAACTTAGGAGATCCTCTCCTAAATTTTACTGATGTGAAAGACATTTGTGCATGCCTGCATGCATGTGTGCTGAGTTTTGTCAGTTGTGTTCAACTCTTTGCAACCTTTGGATCGAGCCTGCCAAACTCCTCTGTCCATGGATTCTCCAGGCAAGAAAACTGGAATGGGTTGCCATGCCCTCCTTCAGGGGATTTTCCTGACCCAGGAACTGAGCCTGTGTCTCCCTACATTGGCAGGAGGGTTCTTTTCCACTAGCACAACCTGGGAAACCTGAAAGAGAATTGACAACGTATTAAAGCTGAGTCTGCTAGTTGGGGAAGAATCTGATTCCTCGTGAAGGCAATTTCCAATGTAGGCTTTTACCATAACCACATCCTCAGTAACAATGATTAGATTCACTGTCCAGATTTTTTTTTTTTGTTAGAGCATGCTACATTAGTTGAAAAAAATCCCCAAACAGAAGCTCTATCAAAATCTTCAGTGCAAACTTACTTGGTACTATTTCAAGACAATGCTTTTTGATATATGTGATAAGGTCAAATAATTGTGACCTTTCATCTTGGATACACATTTAATTTACCTAATCTAGAAGTCAATTATAATTTTGTTTATCATAAGCTTTTTACTTTTTTCTTTTTATGAATTGTACTTGTGTTTCCTTAAGAATCTTTTTTTAGGACTTCCTTGGTGGCTCAGACAGTAAGGCGTCTGCCTATGATGTGGGACACCCGGGTTCAATCCCTGGGTCAGGAAGATCTCCTGGAGAAGGAAATGGCAACCCACTCCAGTATTCTTGCCTGGAAAATACCATGGATGGAGGAGCCTGGTAGGCTACTGTCCATGGGTCGCAAAGAGTTGGAATGACTGAGCGACTTCACTTCTTTAAAAATTTTTACTATTTAATGTGTATGCTTGTAGATATTTTAATTTATAAATTAGTAAGGATTATTATAAATTGTGTGTTTGAATTTCATACCAAATGGTGTGTGTGTGTATATATATATATATAAATGCTATTAAACAGATGTTTAATAGTTTAATAGATCTATTTAGTCTTTCTAAAGGTGATTTTTCAGACCATATTTTCTGAGTCTAGCCAATGCTATGTCCCATTTTCTTACATTTAAATACATTGAGGTTAATCTTTTATTGTAGCAGTCTGATTTATTTTCTGTCTAAACTTATTTCAAGTAATTCTTATATTTATTTTCTTTAACCAGTACCACACATCAAAATGGTTTACAAAATAAGATAGTGCTAAAAATCTTATAAAGAAAAACCTATCCCTTTGCAATCCTCAGTTCCATTTCCTTAAAACAACCACTTTTCATTCTTTTTTAGCTCTATTTTCTGGTATTTGGTTTTCCACTGACTTCCCTGGTGGCTCAGCCAGTAATCTGCCTGCAATGCCAGAGACCTGGGTTGGATCCCTGGGTTGGGAAGGTTCCCTGGAGGGAGGGCATGGCCACCCATTCCAGTATTCTTGGGCTTCCCTGGTGGCTCAGACAGTAAAAAATCCACCTGTAATATGGGAGATGTGGGTTTGATCCCTGTGTTGGGAAGATCCCCTGGAGAAGAAAATGGCTACCCACTCCAGTGTTCTTGCCTGGAAAATCCCATGGACAGAGGAGCCTGGCAGGCTACAGTCCATGGGGTACAAAGAGTCAGATAGACTGAGTGACTATCAATATGATAGTTGAGGATTCAATTTTCTTGTTTTCTCTTCTTCCCCACCTACCATCCTGCAATATATTTATAGCACAGTGTTAAAGTGAAAGTGACTCAGTCATGTCTGACTCTTTGTGACCCCATGGACTGTAGCCCACCAGGCTCCTCTGTCCATGGAATTCTCCAAGCAAGAATACTGGAGTGGTTTGCCATTCCCTTCTCCAATTTATGGCACAACTGGGGGTTAAATCAGTATTCACTATTTACATTATTACTACTGTGTAACTATTGTTCAATGTTGATTACTTCTCCTTCCTTATAGGCCTTTGGTTTTTCTTAGAGTTAATAATTGCCTTCTTTTTTTTTTTTTTTTTAATTTTCTTAGTTTTCTGTGTACTTTCATTTCTTCTTCCCAGATCTTCTAAAAGGAATATAAAAATCCTCTTTGTCTATTTTCCACATGGTCAGACAAGACAGTTACACTCAGTTTTTTTTCTGTTGGATACTCATTTTCTGTAGTTGTCTGTTGTAACATAGACTGAGTTTGACTTTAGGTCTGTTACACAGCTGTTGTCCTGGAACTTTCATGGTCTTCTTCTTCTTCTTTTTTTTTTTTTTAAATTTGGCTACGCCGTACAGCTTGTGAGATCTGTTTCCTGACCAGGGATTGAACGTGGGCCACTGCACCGAACCCTAACCACTAGACAACCAGGGAACTCCCTGCTCCTTTTCTGGTGGGAGCCTCTATTTCCTACATCCTTGGGACTTCTCTTTCTTTTATAACTCCCTTATTTTGCCAAAGTACATCTTCTAGTACTTTACTAAGAAAGGGTGCTTTGGAAATTATCGTTTTTATTTTTTAAAAATTTCTAATTAAAAACTTTTGGAGTTATAAGTGACATATACATTCTTTTAGTTTCAGGTGAACAACATAATGATTTAGTATTTCTATACATTATAAAATGATCATCACAATAAGCCAAGTTAACACCCATCATGTTACATAGTTAATTTTTTTCTTTGGTGTTGAGAACCTTTTAAGATCTACTCTCTTCAGTTCAGTTCAGTTCAGTCGCTCAGTCGTGTCTGACTCTTTGCGACCCCATGAATCGCAGCACACCAGGCCTCCCTGTCCATCACCAACTCCCAGAGTTCACTCAGACTCACGTGCATCGAGTCCATGATGCCATCCAGCCATCTCATCCTCGGTCGTCCCCTTCTCCTCCTGCCCCCAATCCCTCTCAGCATCAGGGTCTTTTCCAATGAGTCAACTCTTCACATGAGGTGGCCAAAGTACTGGAGTTTCAGCTTTAGCATCATTCCTTCCAAAGAAATCCCAGGGTTGATCTCCTTCAGAATGGACTGGTCGGATCTCCTTGCAGTCCAAGGGACTCTCAAGAGTCTTCTCCAACACCACCGTTCAAAAGTATCAATTCTTCGGTGCTCAGCCTTCTTCACAGTCCAACTCTCACATCCATACATGACCACAGGAAAAACCATAGCCTTGACTAGACGGACCTTAGTCGGCAAAGTAATGTCTCTGCTTTTGAATATGCTGTCTAGGTTGGTCATAACTTTTCTTCCAAGGAGTAAGCGTCTTTTAATTTCATGGCTGCAATCACCATCTGCAGTGATTTTGGAGCCCCCAAAATAAAGTCTGACACTGTTTCCACTGTTTCCCCATCTATTTCCTTAGCAACTTTCAAATATGCAATACAACATTATTAACTATAGTCACCATGCTGTATATGACATCCCCAGGACTTATTTATGTTAGAACTGGAAGTTTGTATTTTGACCTCCTTCACCCATTTCTCCCACTCCCTATCCTCTGCATTTGGCAACCACCAGTCTGTTCTATGTATCTATGAGCTTGATTTGTTTTTGTTTTTTACAGTCCACATGTAAGTGAGATTATGCAGTATGTCTTTCTCTGTCTGACTTATTTCACTTAGTATAATGCCCTCAAGGTCCATTCATGTTATTGAAAATGGCAAGATTTCAGTCTTTTTTTATGACTGAATTGTATGTGTATGTACATATATTGTGTGTGTATGTATATATGAATAAAGTATATGTATATACTTATGAGGGCTTCCCAGGTGGTGCTAGTGGTAAAGAACCCATTTGCCAATGCAGGAAACATAAGAAACTTGGGTTTGATCCCTGGGTCAGGAAGATCCCCTGGAGGAGGGCATGGCAACTCGCTTCAGTATTCTTGCCTGGGGAATCCCATGGACAGAGGAGCCTGGTGGGTTACATTCCATAGGGTCGTAAAGAGTCACACACAACTGAAGTGACTGAGCACGCACATGCATGTACTTATGAATAAATATATGTAGATCTAGATACATATATACACATATACACTAGGCTGGTCACCAACCTAGTGCCAGGAGAAATATCAATAACCTCAGATATGCAGATGACACCACTCTTATGGCAGAAAGTGAAGAAGAACTAAAGAGCCTCTTGATGAAAGTGAAAGAGGAGAGTGAAAAAGTTGGCATAAACCTCAACATTCAGAAAACTAAGATCAAGGCATCTGGTCCCATCACTTCATGGGAAATAGATGGGGAAACAGTGGAAACAGTAGCTGATTTTATTTTTGGGGGGCTCCAAAATCACTGCAGATGGTGATTGCAGCCAGGAAATTAAAAGATGTTTATTCCTTGGAAGGAAAGTTATGACCAACCTAGACAGCATATTAAAAAGCAGAGATATCACTTTTCCAACAAAGGTCCATCAAGGCTATGGTTTTTCCAGTAGTCATGTATGGATGTGAGAGTTGGACTGTGAAGAAAGCTGAACGCTGAAGAATTGATGCTTTTGAACTGTGGTGTTGGAGAAGACTCTTGAGAGTGCCTTGGACTGCAAGGAGACCCAACAAGTCCATCCTAAAGGAGATCAGTCCTGGGTGTTTATTGGAAGGACTGATGTTGAAGCTAAAAATCCAATACTTTGGCCACCTGATGCAAAGAACTGACTCATTGGTAAAGCCCCTGATGCTGGGAAAGATTGAGGGCAGGAGGAGAAGGGGACAACAGAGGATGAGATGGTTGGATGGCATCACCGACTCAGTGGACATGAGTTTGGGTAAACTCTGGGAGTTGCTGATGGACAGGGAGGCCTGGCGTGCTGCGGTTCATGGGGTCGCAAAGAGTTGGACACAACTGAGTGACTGAACTGAACTGAACTGAGTCATCCCAGGCCATAAAACAATTGACAAGAATTTTGAAGAAAGGCAGATTTCCATACAAATATATAGTGTTCATTAACATAGATTAGGAGAACAATGTATGAGTATAACATATGGGTTTGTCAAGTCAGTTCTGAGCCTTTAGGTGGAACCGACTTGAAGACAGAGTCTAGGGTAAATACATAGTATATTAACATAAGACAAACATTTCCATAAGAAAAATGCATTGGTTAGCTCAAGGTTTGAGAAAAGTTCTGGTGGAACCAGGTGTCATGGCAACACAGAATTTTAAGAGAAACCTCTTTTAAAATTTATATAGAGAAGGGGAAAAAGATGACACGTTTGTTTCCTCCTGCTGCTGAAGAGAGAGATAAAAAAATGTCTGACACTTACAGCTTATTTCCTCCATTTGGAGACCCCTGTTCTTCCTGCCTGCTACGTTCTGATGCTGGGAGGGATTGGGGGCAGGAGGAGAAGGGGGCGACCGAGGATGAGATGGCTGGATGGCATCACGGACGCGATGGACGTGAGTCTGAGTGAACTCCGGGAGATGGTGATGGACAGGGAGGCCTGGCATGCTGTGATTCATGGGGTCGCAAAGAGTTGGACATGACTGAGCGACTGAACTGAACTGAACCCTCTCAAAGCCCTTTCTGAAAAAACCAGATTATATACCATCTTTTATGCCTGGTAGGAGTTTGGTCTTTATTCTTAGTATCTATCAGAAGCCTTTGAGGAATTTTAACCTCTAAGTAGTGATACTGGTTTAGGTTCTTCAAAGATTGTAGTGCTGGTTTGGAGAACTATGTTTTGGAAGGTAGTAATGAATGTGGGGAGTCTGCTTAGAAAGTATAGTTCAATATAGTTCAGGAGAGTTCATGGTGGCCTGACCTAGGTGATACTAATTGTATTAATTATCCATTGTTGTGTAACCAGTTACCACAAAACTTAGTGGCTTAAGACAACACACATTTATTTTCTCACCATTTCTAGGGTCAGGAATCCAGCAGCAGCCTTGCTGAATGGTTCTGGCTCAGGGTCTCTCATGAGGTTTCAGACAGGCTGTGAGCCAAGGCTGCATCATTGGAAGTCTTGACTTGGCCTGGGAAAGAAAGTGAAAGTCACCCACTCGTATCTGACTCTTTGCGACCCATGGACTGTAGCCTGCCCGACTCCTCTGTCCGTGGAATTCTCCAGGCATTTCTATTGGAGTGGGTAGCTGCTCCCTTTACAGGGGATCTTCCTGACCCAGGAATCAAACTGGGGTCTCCTGCTTTGCAGGCAGATTCTTTACCAGCTGAGCTACCAAGGAAGCTGCTTGGCCTGGGAGTCCACTTTGAAGAAGCCTCACTCATATGACTGGCAATTAGTTCTGACTTTTGGCTGGAACTTGGTCTCTCATTCACCAGGACCTCTTCTCTCTGTGGCCCTTCAGCAGAATAGTCTGGACTGTTTTACATAAGTTAGATAAATATTTCTTAACTATAACATCAAAATCATTACATATAAAAGAAAAAATTCATTGAATTTCACTGAAGTTTAAAACTTACTGTCTATGAAAGATATTCCTAATAGAATGAAAAGACAAGTTGCAGACTGGGAGAAAATATATGTAGGTCATCTATTTAACAAAGAATTTGTATCAATAATATAAGCACTAAGAAAGCTCGATAATAAGAAAACAAACAATCCAATGGAAAAAAAGGACCAAATTCCAACAAGAACTTCACCAAAGAAGATACAGAAGATGATGGAGAATAGGATGGGGAGACCACTTTCTCCCCAACAAGTTCATTGAAAGAACATTTGAATGCTGAGTAAATGCCACAAAACAGCTTCTGAATGCAGGCAGAGGACCCCAGACACCCAGAAAGGCAGCCCACTGTCTTTGAAAGGAGGTAGGACAAAATATAGAAGATACAAAGACAGACAAAAGAGTTAGGGATGGAGATATGTCCCCGAGAGGGAATCGTAAAAGAGGAGAAGTTTCCAAACACCAGGAAACCCTCTCACCGGCGGGTCTGTGGGGAGTTTTGGAATCTCAGAGGGCAACATAACTGGGAGGAAAAATAAATAAATAAATAAATAAAACTCACAGATTGCATGCCTAATGGCAATTCCCAGTGGAGAAGTAGCCCAAATGCTTGCATCCACCACCAGCAAGTGGCGGCTGAACAGGGAGGCTCAGCCGCATTGCTTAGGGTAAGGACCGGACTTGAATGCCCTGAGGGCAATCTGAGGGAGCTAACGTGAGATAGCAACCCAAACTGTGGGATAGCCAGAGAGAGAGAGAGAAAAGAAAAAGAGAGAGAGAGAACTTTTCTGTGAAAAGCCCTAACCTAAGACACTGCTGGCCCACTCACAGAACAAAGGACTGAGCAAATACCAGACGAGAGCTAGCCAGCAGTGGAGAGGCCCATCCCCTGCCAGAGGCAGGGGGCAGACGGGTGGCAGCCAGAGCCAGAAGGGGGCAAACTCGGCCCCAGAGACAGCATCCTCCACCAAACTGCAAGCAGCTCCATTGCCAACCAAGCCATCCTGGATGGATGGCGTCCACTGGGAGGGTTGCAGCCAGAGATCAGCTCCCCAGAAGAGACACATGGCACATCTGAGATGGCACACCGAGGAAACCAAGTGGCTGGGTCCGGGGAGGTGATAAGATGCACCACGCCTGGGGAGAGTGCACTCACCAAGCACCTGGTTGCCTGAGCTGCTTGGACCTGGGAAGGGCACAAAATGCAGGCCCAACCGAGTCTGTGTCTTTTGGAGTACCCAAGAACCTGAACCTGAGCGGCTTAGATCTGGGAAGTGCATGAAACCCAGGGCCTGCTTTAGACAGTTCCCCTGCAGAGCAACCCGAAGCCTGAGCAGTGTATTCTGGGAAAGCACACACGCCGTGAGTGGGGGCAAACCCAGTGTGGCCGAGACACTGCGGGCACTCCCCACATATGCCAGTGATATTTGTTGCAGTGTTCTCCCTCCCCACAGCACGACTGAACAAGTGAGCCTAAATAAGTCACCACCTTCACCCCTTGTGTCAGGGGGGAAATTAGACACTGAAGAGACCAGCAAGCAGAAGAAGCTAAAACAGAGGGAACCACTTTGGAAGTGACAGGTGCAACAGATTAAAATCCTGTAGTTAGCACCGACTACATTGAAGGGACCTATAGATCTGGAGAAGTAAAGCTAGAACAAGGAACTATCTAAAACTGAACTGACCTCACACTGCTCGCAACAGCTCCAGAGAAATTCCTAGATATATTTTTTACTATTATCATTAAAAAATTTTTTTTTTAATTTTTTAGTTTTAAGTCTTCTATTACTCCTTTAATTTTCATAACCTACTATTACCTTGCAAAAAAATACCCTAATTTTAAAGCAAACTTCATATATATTTTTTATAATCATTGTGATTTTGTTTTGCTTGTTTTTTTAATATTGTAATTTTGAGAGTCTAACTTCTACTCTAGATTTTTAATCTTTGCTTTTTGGTATTTGTTATCAATTTTATACCTTTAAGAATCCAATCTTCAGTACCCATTTTTACTTAGGAGTGTGATTACTGGCTTGATTGCCCTCTCCCCCTTTTGACTCTCCTTTTTCTCCCCTAGGTCACCTCTATCTCCTCCCTCCCCCTTCTCTTCTCTACCCAACTCTGTGCATCTCTTTGTGTGTTCCAGGCTGTGGAGAAAACTTAGGGAACTGATTGCTGGCTAGATCTGTCTCTCTCCTTTTGACCCTGCCTCGTCTCCTCCTGGTCACCTCTATCTCCTTCCTCCCTCTTCTCTTCTGTATGTAACTCTGTGAACCTCTCTGGGTGTTCCAGGCTGTGGAGAGCACACAGAGATTTGACTACTGGCTAGATTGCTCTCACCCCTTTTGATTCCCCCTCTTCTCATCCTGGTCACCTCTATCTCCCTTCTCCCTCTTCTCTTCTCCATGTAACTCAGTGAACCTTTCTGGGTGTCTCTCATTGTGGAGAATCTTTTCTCCATTAACCTAGATGTTTTATCATTAGTGATGCATGGATGGAGAAGTCTTGAGGCTACTGTAAGAATAAGACTGAAAACCAGAGGCAGGAGGCTTAAGTCCCCAAACTGAGAACACCAGAGAACTCCTGACTCCAGGGAACATTAATTGATAAGAGCTCATCCAAAAGCCTCCATACCTACACTGAAACCCAAGCTCCACCCAAGAGCCAAAAAGTTCCAGGGCAAGACATACCATGTAAATTCTCCAGCAATTCAGGAACATAGCCCTGAGCTTTAATATACAAGCTGCCCAAAGTCACACCAAACCCATAGACATCTCAAAACTTACTACTGGACACTTCATTGCACTCCAGAGAGAAAAAGTTCAGCTCCACCCACCAGAACACTGATGCAAGCTTCCCTAACCAGGAAACCTTGACAAGCCATTCATCCAACCCCACCCACAGGGAGGAACCTCCACAATAAAGAGGAACCACAAACTGCCAGAATACAGAAAGGGCACCCCAAACACAGCAATTTAAACAAGATGAAAAGGCAGAGAAATACTCAGCAGGTAAAGGAACATGATAAATGCCCACCAAACCAAACAAAAGAGGACCTAGGGAGTCTGAAAAAGAATTCAGAATAATGATAATAAAAATGATCCAAAATCTTGAAAACAAAATGGAGTTACAGATAAATAGCCTGGAGACAAGGATTGAGAAGATGCAAGAAAGGTTTAACAAGGACCTAGACTAAATTAAAAAGAGTCAATAAATAATGAATAATGTAATAAATGAGGTCAAAAACACTCTGGAGGGAACAAATAACTGAGGCAGAAGATAGGATAAGTGAGGTAGAAGATAGAATGGTGGAAATAAATGAAGTAGAAAGGAAAAAAGAAAAAAAGAAAAGAAATGAGGACAACCTCAGAGACCTCTGGGACAACGTCAAACACCCCAACATTCTAATCATAGGAGTCCCAGGAGAAGAAGACAAAAAGAAAGGCCATGGGAAAATACTTGAGGAGGTAATAGTTGAAAACTTCCCTAAAATGGGGAAGGAAATAATCACCCAAGTCCAAGAAACCCAGAGAGTCCCAAACAGCATAAACCCAAGGTGAAACACCCCAAGACACGTATTAATCAAATCAACAAAGATAAAACACAAAGAACAAATATTAAAAACAGCAAGGGAAAAACAACAAATAACACACAAGAGGATTCCCATAAGGATAACAGCTGATCTTTCAATAGAAACTCTTCAGGCCAAAAGGGATTGGCAGGACATACTTAAAAGTGATGAAACAGAAAAACCTACAGCCCAGATTACTGTTCCCAGCAAGAATCTCATTCCAATATGAAGGAGAAATCAAAAGCTTTACAGACAAGCAAAAACTGAGAGAATTCAGCACCACCAAACCAGCTCTCCAACAAATGCTAAAGGATATTCTCTAGACAGGAAACACAGAAAAGGTGTATAAACTTGAACCCCAAAACAATAAAGTAATTGGCAATGGGATCATACTTATTAATAATTAAATTAAATGTAAATGGGTTGAATGCCCCAACCAAAAGACAAAGATTGGCTTCAGTTCAGTTCAGTCTCTCAGTCGTGTCCAACTCTTTGTGACCCCATGAATTGCAGCACGCCAAGTCTCCCTGTCCATCACCATCTCCCGGAGTTCACTCAGACTCACGTCCATCGAGTCCGTGATGCCATCTAGCCATTTCATCCTCTGTCGTCCCCTTCTCCTCCTGCCCCCAACCCCTCACAGCATCAGAGTCTTTTCCAATGAGTCAACTCTTCACATGAGGTGGCCAAAGTACTGGAGCTTCAGCTTTAGCATCATTCCTTCCAAAGAAATCCCAGGGTTGATCTCCTTCAGAATGGACTGGCTGGATCTCCTTGCAGTCCAAGGGACTCTCAAGAGTCTTCTCCAACACCACAGTTCAAAAGCATCAATTCTTCAGTGCTCAGCCTTCTTCACAGTCCAACTCTCACATCCATACATGACCACAGGAAAAAAAGCCTTGACTAGACGGACCTTAGACGGCAAAGTAATGTCTCTGCTTTTGAATATGCTGTCTAGGTTGGTCATAACTTTTCTTCCAAGGAGGAAGCGTCTTTTAATTTCATGGCTGCAGTCACCATCTGCAGTGATTTTGGAGCCCCCCAAAATAAAGTCTGACACTGTTTCCACTGTTTCCCCATCTATTTCCCATGAAGTGATGGGACTGGATGCCATGATCTTAATTTTCTGAATATTGAGCTTTAAGCCAACTTTTTCACTCTCCTCTTTCACTTTCATCAAGAGGCTTTTAGCTCCTCTTCACTTTCTGCCATAAGGGTGGTGTCATCTGCATATCTGAGGTTATTGATATTTCTCCCGGCAATCTTGATTCCAGTTTGTGTTTCTTCCAGCTCAGCGTTTCTCATGATGTACTCTGCATGTAAGTTAAATAAGCAGGGTGACAATATACAGTCTTGATGTACTCCTTTTCCTATTTGGAACCAGTCTGTTGTTCCATGTCCAGTTCTAACTGTTGCTTCCTGACTTGCATACAGATTTCTCAAGAGGCAGGTCAGGTGGTCTGGTATTCCCATCTCTCTCAGAATTTTCCACAGTTTATAGTGATCCAGACAGTCAAAGGCTTTGGCATAGTCAATAAAGCAGAAATAGATGTTTTTCTGGAACTCTCTTGCTTTTTTGAAGATCCAGCGGATGTTGGCAATTTGATCTCTGGTTCCTCTGCCCTTTCTCAAACCAGCTTGAACATCAGGGAGTTCACGGTTCATGTATTGCTGAAGCCTGCCTTGGAGAATTTTGAGCATTACTCTACTAGCATGTGAGATGAGTGCAATTGTGTGGTAGTTTGAGCATTCTTTGGCATTGCCTTTCTTTGGGATTGGAATGAACACTGACCTTTTCCAGTCCTGTGGCCACTGCTGAGTTTTCCAAATTTGCTGGCATATTGAGTGTAGCACTTTCACAGCATCATCTTTCAGGATTTGAAACAGCTCAACGGAATTCCATCACCTCCACTAGCTTTGTTCATAGTGATGCTTTCTAAGACCCACTTGACTTCACATTCCAAGATGTCTGGCTCCAGATTAGTGATCACATCATCATGATTTTCTGGGTCATGAAGATCTTTTTTGTACAGTTCTTCCATATATTCTTGCCACCTCTTCTTAATATCTTCCACTTCTGTTAGGTCCAGACCATTTCTGTCCTTTATCGAGCCCATCCTTTCATGAAATGTTCCCTTGGTATCTCTAATTTTCTTGAAGAGATCTCTAGTCTTTCCCATTGTATTGTTTTCCTCTATTTCTTTGCATTGATCGCTGAAGAAGGCTTTCTTATCTCTTCTTGCTATTTTCTGGAACTCTGCATTCAGATGCTTATATCTTTCCTTTTCTCCTTTGCTTTTCACCTCTCTTCTTTTCACAGCTATTTGTAAGGCCTCCTCAGACAGCCATTTTGCTTTTTTGCATTTCTTTTCCATGGAGATGGTCTTGATCCCTGTCTCCTGTACAATGTCATGAACCTCATTCCATAGTTCATCAGGCACTCTATCTATCAGATCTAGGCCCTTAAATCTATTTCTCACTTCCACTGTTTAATCATAAGGGATTTGATTTAGGTCATACCTGAATGGTCTAGCGGTTTTCCCTACTTTCTTCAATTTAAGTCTGAATTTGGCAATAAGGAGTTCATGATCTGAGCCACAGTCAGCTCCTGGTCTTGTTTTAGTTGACTGTATAGAGCTTCTCCATCTTTGGCTTAATGGATACAAAAACAAGACCCCTACTTAGGCTGTCTACAAGAGACCCACCTCAAAACAAGGGACACATACAGAGTAAAAGTGAAGGGCTGGAAAAAGATATTTCACGCAAATGGAGACTGAAAGAAAGCAGGAGTAGCAATACTCATATCAGGTAAAATGGACTTTGAAATAAAGGCTGTGAAAAGAGACAAAGAAGGACACTACATAATGATCAAAGGATCAATCCAAGAAGAAGATATAACAATTATAAATATATATGCACCCAACATAGGAGCACTGAAATATGTAAGACAAATGCTAACAAGTATGAAAGGGGAAATTAACAATAACACAGTAATAGTGGGATACTTTAATACCACACTCACATCAATGGATAGATCAACTAAACAGAAAATTACCAAGAAAACACAAACTTTAAATGATACAATGGGCCAGTTAGGCCTAATTGATATCCATAGGACATTTCACCCAAAACAATGAATTTCACCTTTTTCTCAAGTGCACACCGAACCTTCTCCAGGATAGATCACATCCTGGGCCATAAATCTAGCTTTGGTAAATTCAAAAAAATTGAAATCATTCCAATCATCTTTTCTGATCACAATGCAGTAAGATTAGATCTCAAATACTGGGAAAAAAACTATTAAAAATTCCAACATATGGAGACTGAACAACACGCTTCTGAGTAACCAACAAATCAGAGAAGAAATAAAAAAAGAAACCAAATATGCATAGAAATGAATGAAAATGAAAACACAACAACACCAAACCTATGGGACACTGTAAAAGCAGTGCTAAGGGCAAGGTTCTTAGTAATACAGGCAGACCTCAAGAAACAAGAAAAAAGTCAAATAAATAACTTAACTCTACACCTAAAGCAACTAGAAAAGGAAATGAAGAACCCCAGGGTTAGTAGAAGGAAGTGAATTATAAAAATTAGGACAGAAATAAATGCAAAAGAAACAAAAAAGACCATAGCAAAAATCAACAAAACTAAAACCTGGTTCTTTGAAAAGATAAATAAATTGACAAACCAGACTCATCAAGAAACAAAGGGAGAAGAATCAAATCAACAAAATTAGAAATGAAAATGGAGAAATCACAACAGACAACACAGAAATACAAAGGATCATAAGAGACTATTATAAGCAACTATATACCAATAAAATGGACAATTTGGAAGAAATGGACAAATTCTTAGAAAAGTATAACTTTCCAAAACTGAACCAGGAAGAAATAGAAAATCTTAACAGACCCATCACAAGCGTGGAAATCAAAACTAATCAGAAATCTTCCAGCAAACAAAAGCCCAGTACCAGATGGCTTCATAGCTGAATTCCACCAAAAATTTAGAGAAGCAATAACACCTATCCTACTCAAACTCGTCCAGAAAATTACAGAGGAAGATAAACTTCCAAACTCATTTTATGAGGCCACCATCACCCTAATACCAAAACCAGACAAAGATGCCACACAAAAAAAGAAAACTACAGGCCAATATCACTGATGAACTTAAATGCAAAAATCCTTAACAAAATCCTAGCAAACAGAATCCAACAACACATTAAAAAGATCATACATCATGACCAAGTGGGCTTTATCCTAGGGATGCAAGGATTCTTTAATATCCTCAAATCAAGCAATGTAATACACAACATTAACAAATTGAAAGATAAAAACCATATGATTATCTCAATAGATGCAGAGAAAGCCTTTGACAAAATTTAACATCCATTTATGATAAAAAACTCTTCAGAAAGAAGGAATAGAAGGAGCATACCTGAACATAATAAAAGTTATATATGACAAACCCACAGCAAACATTATCCTCAATGGGGAAAAACTGAAAGCATTTCCCCTGAAGTCAGGAACAAGACAAGGGTACCCAGTATCACCACACTATTCAATATAGTTTTGGAAGTTTTAGCCACAGCAATCAGAGAAGGAAGAGAAATAAAAGGAATCCAGATTAGAAAAGAAGTAAAACTCTCACTGTTTGCAGATGACATGATCCTCTACATGCTGCTGCTGTTGCTAAGTCACTTCAGTCGTGTCTGACTCTGTGCGACCCCATAGACGGCAGCCCACTAGGCTTCTCTGTCCCTGATATTCTCCAGGCAAGAACACTGGAGTGGGTTGCCATTTCCTTCTCCAGTGCATGAAAGTGAAAAGTGAAAGTGAAGTTGCTCAGTCGTGCCCGACTCTTAGTGACCCCGTGGATTGCAGCCTTCCAGGCTCCTCTGTCCATGGGATTTTCCAGGCAAGAGTACTGAAGTGGGTTGCCATTGCCTTCTCCGGATCCTCTACATAGAAAACCCTAAAGACTCCATCAGAAAATTACTAGAGCTAATCAATGAATATAGTAAAGTTGCAGGATATAAAGTTAGCACACAGAAATCCCTTGCACTCCTATACACTAACAATGAGAAAAAAGAAAGAGAAATTAAGGAAACAATCCCATTCACCATTGCAACGAAAAGAATAAAATACTTAGGAATATATCTACCTAAAGAAACAAAAAGCCCTATATATAGAAAACTATAAAACACTGATGAAAGAAATCAAAGAGGACACTAATAGATGGAGAAATATACCATGTT
Organism: Oryx dammah; assembly: GCF_014754425.2. Taxonomy (NCBI): domain Eukaryota; kingdom Metazoa; phylum Chordata; class Mammalia; order Artiodactyla; family Bovidae; genus Oryx; species Oryx dammah. The sequence continues at coordinate 58,662,433 of NW_024070193.1, forward strand.
TATGGGATGGAAGAATCAATATAGTGAAAATGAGTATACCACCTAAAGCAATCTATAGATTCAGTGCAATCCCTATCAAGCTACCAACAGTATTTTTCAGAGAACTAGAACAAATAATTTCACAATTTGTATGGAAATACAAAACACCTCGAATAGTCAAAGCAATCTTGAGAAAGAAGGATGGAATTGGAGGAATCAACCTGCCTGACTTCAGGCTCTACTACAAAGCCACAGTCATCAAGACAGTATGGTACTGGCACAAAGGCAGAAATATAGATCAGTGGAACAAAATAGAAAGCCCAGAGATAAATCCACACACCTATGGACACCTTGTCTTTGACAAAGGGGGGAAAAATATACAATGGAGAAAAGGCAATCTCTTCAACAAGTGCTGCAGGGAAAACTGGCCAACCACTTGTATAAGAATGAAACTAGATCACTTTCTAGCACTATATAGAAAAATAAACTAAAAAATGGATTAAAGATCTAAATGTAAGACTGGAAACTATAAAACTCCTAGAGGAGAATATAGGCAAAACACTGTCTGACATATATCACAGCAGGATCCTCTATGACCCACCTCCCAGAGTAATGGAAATAAAAGCAAAAATAAACAAATGGGACCTAATTAAACTTAAAAGCTTTTGCACAATGAAGGAAACTATAAGCAAGGTGAAAAGACAGCCTTCGTAATGGGAGAAAACAATAGCAAATGAAGCAACTGACAAACAACTAATGTCAAAAATATACAAGCAACTGCTGCAGCTCAATTCCAGAAAAATAAATGACCCAATCAAAAAATTGGCCAAAGAACTAAACAGACATTTCTTCAAGAAGACATACAGATGGCTAACAAACACATGAAAAGATGCTCAACATCACTCATTATCAGAGAAATGCAAATCAAAACCACAATGAGGTACCATTAAACACCAGTCAGAATGGTTGCTATCCAAGTCTACAAGCAATAGATGCTGGAGAAGGTGTAGAGAAAAGGGAACCCTCTTACATTGTTGGTGGGAATGCAAACTAGTACAGCCACTATGGAGAACAGTGTGGAGATTCCTTAAAAAACCGGAAATAGAACTGCCATATGACTCAGCAATCCCACTGCTGGGCATATACACCAAGGAAACCAGAATTAAAAGAGGCACGTGTACCTCAATGTTCATTACAGCTCTGTTTACAATAGCCAGGATATGGAAGCAACGTAGATGTCCATCGGCAGATGAATGGATAAGAAAGCTGTGGTACATATACACAATGGAGTATTACTCAGCCATTAAAAAGAATACATTTGAATCAATTCTAATGAGGTGGATGAAGCTAGAGCCTATTATGCAGAGTGAAATAAGTCAGAATGAAAAACACCAATACAGTATACTAATGCATATATATGGAATTTAGAAAGATGGTAACGTTGACTTTATATGTGAGACAGCATGAGAGACACAGATGTATAGAACAGTCTTTTGGACTCTGTGGGAGAAGGTGAGGGTGGGATGATTTGAGAGAATAGCATTGAAACATGTATATTATCATATGTGAAACAGATTGCCAGTCCTGGTTCAATGCATGAGAAAGGGTGCTCAGGGCTGGTGCCTTGGGATGACCCTGAGGGATGGGATGAGAAAGGAGGTGGGAGGGGGTTTCAAGATGGGGAACACATGTACACTCATGGTCGATTCATGTCAATGTATGGCACTACAATAATGTAAATATTTCGCCTTTATTTAAAATAAATAAATTTTAAAAATAATAAAAAGAGAAGATACACTGATGGCAAATAAGTACCTAAAAATTGTTCAATACCATTAGTCATTCAGTACAGTCAGTTCAGTTCAGTCACTCAGTTGTGTCCGACTCTTTGTGACCCCATGAATCGCAGCATGCCAGGCCTCCCTGTCCATCACCATCTCCCAGAGTTCACCAAACTCACGTCCATCGAGTCCATGATGCCATCCAGCTATCTCATCGTCTGTCGTCCCCTTTTCCTCCTGCCCCCAATCTCTCCTAGCATCAGAGTCTTTTCCAATGAGTCAACTCTTTGCATGAGGTGGCCAAAGTACTGGAGTTTCAGCTTTAGCATCATTCCTTCCAAAGAACATCCAGGGCTGATCTCCTTTAGAATGGACAGGTTGGATCTCCTTGCAGTCCAAGGAAAATGCAAATTAAAGCTACACTGAGCTATCACTACATAGTAATTAAAATGGCTAATTAAAAAACCCTGACAACTCCAAATGCTGATTACGAGGCAGAAACAACTAGAACTGTAATACATGTCTGGTGAGAACACACTGGAAAATATTTGGGCTTGGTAACATTTTAATGAAATTAAACATATACTTATCATAGTATTTAGTAATGTCTCTACAAGGAATCAAAGGGAAATAATTAATTTTTGCAGAAAAATTTGTGTGCAATTATTGTGCTTACTTGGGTTTGTAGTATAATCATTAATAGGAATAGTGAGAGTGGACATTCTTGCCTTTTTGTTTGTAGTCTTGAGTTTATACAACCTTGTCTTAATTACAATAGCCTTGTAATAATTCTTAATACATTGTAGAAAGCTATGTTTTCTTTTCTATCAAAATTCATGTCTCCTCTTGGCTCCATTTCTATATTAATTTTATACTCGATTTGTGAAGCTCCACCCCAAATATGAAGAATCATTTGATTGGAATTATATAAATTAACTTAGGAAGAATGAAATTTATATAATATTGAAAATTCGAATCCACAAATTTGGACTTTCTCTTCATTAATTCTAGTCTGTATTGACTCTGTAACAAAATTTTATAATTTTCCCTGCATAGGCCTTTCATATCATCTGTCATGTTCTCCTAGGTGTTTGTTTCTATGCTGCTGTATAATTAGCATGCTTTCTTCTTCTTCTTCTTTTTTTTGAAAGGAAAGAGAAAATAATATTTTCTGATTTATTTTTAAAATTTAGTTATCAAGGCACAGCAAAAAATGTGCTTATATGACAATCTCTTCAAAATATCTATCAGGATAGTAAGAAGACAACTATACCTTTTCTTTTATGCTTTAATTGAGATCTGATTGACATACATTATATTAGTTTAAAGTGTATAACATAATGATTTGATATTTGTTATATATTGTGAAATGATCATCGTAAGCTGAGTTAACCTCCAGCCTTGTTTTTCATCTTAAGGGAAGGGCATTCAGTCTTTCAATATTAAGTAGAGAGTTAGCTGTAGGTTTTTCACAGATGCCCTTTATTGGGTTAAGGAAATCCTTTTTCCCATTTTGCTGAAAAGAATAGATGCTGAATTTTGTAAAATTCTTCTTACACAACAATTGAGATGATCATATGATTTCCTTCGCTAATGTTCTGATCTGGGAAACAATATTGATTCATTTTTAAATGTTGGACTAGCCTTGTATTTCTAGCATAAACTCCACTTGGTTATTATGTGTTATCCTTTTAAATATACCTCTAGATTGAATTTACTTATATTTTATTGATAATTTTAGCATCTATTCTCATGGGAAATGTTGTCCTGTGGTTTTCTTTTCTTATAATGTCTTTGTTTGGACCTGGGTCTGGGTAATACTGATTTCATAAGCTGAGCTGGAAAGTGTTCTCTCCTCTCTGTTTTCTGGTAGAGCTTGGGCATGACTGACATTTATTATCTAAATGTTTGGTTGATTTTGTAAATGAAATTACCTAGGGCTGATTTTCCTTTGTTGGCAGTACTGTATTGTGTTTTGATGAGGAGTTCGGGCTTTAGAATTGAACAACCTCAAATTCATGTGTAACTATTCATTTCTCCCTATATTCTCTTTGAACCTCAGTTTCTTCATCTGTAAAATGGGTCATTGTGAGATAAAATAACAATATACATCAGTTGATTATCACTGTGCTATACTACACTTGTATATGTTAACTTATTCACATTTTAATATTATAGTACTTACTACTTTTACAGATAAAACTATTACAAACAGAAATTAAATTACTTCTCCAGGGTTACTCAGGTAGCACATAATGGGGCCAGGATTTGGATCGAGCCTGTCTGGTTCCAGAGTCCTTGCCTTTAATCACTAAGGAGCACTAACTATAATAATTGCTAACCCATTGTTGAGTATTAAAGCAGACAATATATGTAAGCAATTAAATCTGTGCTAGTTCAAGGTTGTTGTTTAGTACACTGATATGTGAATAACTGACTCATTTGAAAAGACTGAAGGCAGGAAAGATTGAAGGTGAGAGGAGAAGGGGATGACAGAGGATGAGATGGTTGGATGGCATCACCGACTCAATGGGCATGAGTTTGAATAAACTCTGGGAGTTAGTGGTGGACAGGGAAGCCTGGCATGCTATACAGTCCATGGGGTCACAAAGAGTCATGACTGAGTGACTGAACTGAATTGATTGTTATTCATAACACAAATTAATATTACTTTGAACAAAGTCAGTACTTCAAAATATTTTCAACCTGTCAAAGACATTTTATTATAGACAAGTACATTGTATTGAAAATTTATCACAGTGAAATTCCATACATATTTAGTGCACTTAAAAAAGTGATATTGTGAACATAAAACTTTACTAAGAATAGCAACTTGAATTTTTGCCCTGGTTCAACTCTGCCCTTTCGTGTAATTCTAGTACTCTTTCCTGGAAAATCCCATGGATGGAGGAGCCTGGTAGGCCACAGTCCATGGGGTCGCTGAGGGTCGGGCACGACTGAGTGACTTCACTTTCACTTTTCACTTTCATGCACTAGAGAAGAAAATGGCAACCCACTCCAGTGTTCTTGCCTGGGGAATCCCAGGGACGGGGGAGCCTGGTGGGCTGCCATCTATGGGGTCGCACAGAGTCGGACACGACTGAAGTGACTTAGCAGAAGCAGAAGCAGTAATTAAACTTATTGAGAAGTTTGCAAATCCTTACACTAATAAAAGGAAGACTATCTGTTTCTACCACTTTGATCTTAGCTACTGAGTGCCTTAAAAAGAGTATGTCAATGTATGGCAAAACCACTACAATATTATAAAGTAAGTAGCCTCCAATTAAACAAATTTATATTAAAAAAAGAAATGGATAAAAAGAAGTATTTGAAGGTTCTTGGAAGAATTTAGCTAGGACTAATATTCAGTGAAAAAGTTGGTGTAAAGCTCAACATTCAGAAAACGAAGATCATGGCATCCGGTCCCATCACTTCATGGGAAATAGATGGGGAAACAGTGGAAACAATGTCAGACTTTATTTTTGGGGGCTCCAAAATCACTGCAGACGGTGATTGCAGCCCATGAAATTAAGAGATGCTTACTCTTTGGAAGAAAAGTTATGACCAACCTAGATAGCATATTCAAAAGCAGAGACATTACTTTGCCGACTAAGGTCCGTCTACTCAAGGGTATGGTTTTTCCTGTGGTCATGTATGGATGTGAGAGTTGGACTGTGAAGAAGGCTGAGTGCCGAAGAATTGATGCTTTTGAACTGTGGTGTTGGAGAAGACTCTTGAGAGTCCTTGGACTGCAAGGAGATCCAACCAGTCCATTCTGAAGGACATCAGCCCTGGGATTTCTTTGGAAGGAATGATGCTAAAGCTGAAACTCCAATACTTTGGCCACCTCATGCGAAGAGTTGACTCATTGGAAAAGACTTTGATGCTGGGAGGGATTGGGGGCAGGAGGAGAAGAGGATGATCGAGGATGAGATGGCTGGATGGCATCACTGACACGACGGATGTGAGTCTGGGTGAACTCTGGGAGTTTGTGATGGACAGGGAGGCCTGGCATGCTGTGATTCATGGGGTTGCAAAGAGTCGGACACGACTGAGTGACTGAACTGAACTGAACTGAATATTAAATATAAATATTTAGTGTTATAGTTAAAAAATTAAAATCATTTATACTGACATTAAGTACATTGTTATATAAGTATTTTGATTTGACTGTGAACATTGTATTTACTATGACTTCATATAGATAGATGCCATTAATTTCAGGTTTTCAGATCTTCATGGTGATTATTTAGGTTTAGCATATTTACTTATTTATTTTGGCCCATGAGATGATGACTACCATATGCCAAAACAATCAGTTCAGTTCAGTTCAGTTCAGTTGCTCAGTCGTGTCCGACTCTACGCGACCCCGTGAATTGCAGCACGCCAGGCATCAATGTCCATCATCAACTCCCAGAGCCTACACAAACTCATGTCCATTGAGTCGGTGATGCCATCCAGCCATCTCATCCTCTGTTGTCCCCTTCTCCTCCTGTCCCCAGTCCCTCCCAGCATCAGAGTCTTTTCCAATAAGTCAACTCTTCGCATGAGGTGGCCAAATTATTGGAGTTTCAGCTTCAACGTCAGTCTTTCCAATGAACACCCAGGACTGATCTCCTTTAGGATGGACTGGTTGGATCTTCTTGCAGTCCAAGAGACTCTCAAGTCTTCTCCAACACCACAGTTCAAAAGCATCAATTCTTCGGTGCTTAGCTTTTTTCAGAGTCCAACTCTCACATCCATACATGACTACAGGAAGAACCATAGCCTTGGCTAGATGGACCTTAGTTGGCAAAGTAATGTCTCTGCTTTTCAATATGCTATCTAGGTTGGTCGTAACTTTCCTTCCCAGGAGTGTCTTTTAATTTCCTGGATGCAGTCACCATCTGCAGTGATTTTGGAGCTCCCCAAATAAAGTCTGACATTCTTTCTTCTGTTTCCCCAACTATTTGCCATGAAGTGATGGGACCAGATGCCATGATCTTCATTTTCTGAATGTGGAGCTTTAATCCAACTTTTTCACTCTCCTCTTTCACTTTTATCAAGAGGCTTTTAAGTTCCTCTTCACTTTCTGCCATAGGTTGGTGTCGTCTGCATATCTCAGGTTATTGATATTTCTCCCAGCAATCTTGATTCCAGTTTGTGCTTCATCCAACCCAGCGTTTCTTATGATGTACTCTGCATATAAATAAGCAGGGTGACAACATACAGCCTTGACGTACTCCTTTTCCTATTTGGAACCAGTCTGATGTTCCATGTCCATTTCTAACTGTTGCTTCCTGACCTGCATACAGGTTTCTCAAGAGGTAGGTCAGGTTGTCTGGTATTCCCATCTCTTTCAGAATTTTCCACAGTTTATAGTGATCCACACAGTCAAAGGCTTTGGCATAGTCAATAAAGCAGAAATAGATGTTTTTCTGGAACTCTCTTGCTTTTTCCATGATCTAGCAGATGTTGGCAATTTGATCTCTGGTTCCTCTGCCTTTTCTAAAACCAGCTTGAACATCTGGAAGTTCACGGTTCACATATTGCTGAAGCCTGGCTTGGAGAATTTTGAGCATTACTTTACTAGCGTGTGCTGCTATTCCTAAACCACTTCAGTCGTGTCTGACTCTGTGTGACCCCATAGACAGCAGCCCACCAGGCTCTCCTGTCCCTGGGATTTTCCATGCAAGAACACTGGAGTGGGTTGCCATTTCCTTCTCCAATGCATGAAAGTGAAAAGTGAAAGTGAAGTCCTGTCCAACAGTTAGTGACCCCATGGACTGCAGCCCACCAGGCTCCTCCGTCCATGGGATTTTCCAGGCAAGAGTACTGGAGTAGGGTGCTGTTGCCTTCTACTAGTGTGTGAGATGGGTGCAATTGTGCGGTAGTTTGAGCATTCTTTGGCACTGCCTTTCTTTGGGATTGGGATGAAAACTGACCTTTACCAGTCCTGTGGCCAAAACATTAGGTTCATTTTATTTGAAAATTATAAAGAATAATTTAAAAAGCAGAATCACAAGTTCAGTAAGTACTTTGTCCTATCTTTCAGTCAGTAAGACTTATTTTAATATTTTTAATGATAAATCTCATTATGTCAATAGGTATAGCACAATGGCATAATGTATGTACACCATTAATGAAAGCTGGGATGGTTTAGAGTATTGTAAATGGGGCATTTTGACAGGGCTGCAGAATGTTAAAAGCTAAGGAACAGTGCTAATTCTGGGAAAATATAATAAAATTGCTTTTTTTTTTTTTTTAAATTGTAGCTGACTTTGGCCTGGCAAAGCAAAAACAAGAAAGCAGTAGACTTACGTCTGTTGTGGGAACAATTCTGTATTCCTGGTAAGGACAATTATTTTATGGTTCTCAAACATCGTTCTTAACTGGTTTGGGCTTTCATATCTTTTTTTGGTGTGCAAAGGAAAGACATTTACTACTAATAAGTTTTCTTCAATTAGCCAGGTAATACACGTGTGTAGAGTCATGCCATTACATATTTAAAATAACCAACCATCCTTTAAGGTAACTCTGCCCCTCAATTACTTGTAATTGAAATGATCCTCAGCACACAACAGGTGTACAAAACTTGTTGAATGAATCTGTGAATAAACTGGTAGACTTGGTTTGCAACATGACACTTGCAACATTTAATTGCTTCTATTGTATATATGATTCTTTTATTCTCTTTACATCTATAGAAATTCAAGGTCAAGGAAAGAATTTTTCAAGTCCTAATGCTTGTCCTAGCATCTGGCAAATAATAGGTTCAGAATAAATTTTATTATGTGAATGAATAAATGATGACATATATACTTAGACATATATCTACAAAGTTGGTTGCTTCTTGGGTAAATGAGTGTTATTTTGATGAATTGAGACTCTTAGCATATTGAAAAGCAGAGAAATTACTTTGCCAACAAGTTCCGTCTAGTCAAGGCTATGGTTTTTCCAGTGGTCATGTATGGATGTGAGAGTTGGACTGTGAAAAAAGCTGAGTGCTGAAGAATTGTTGCTTTTGAACTGTGGTGTTGGAGAAGACTCTTGAGAGTCCCTTGGACTGCAAGGAGATCCATCCAGTCCACCCTAAAAGAGATCAGTCCTGGGTGTTCATTGGAAGGACTGATATTGAAGCTGAAACTCCAATAATTTGGCCATCTCATGCAAAGAGTTGACTCATTGGAAAAGACCCTGATGCTGGGAGGGATTGGGGGCAGGAGGAGAAGGGGATGACAGAGGATGAGATGGCTGGATGGCATCACTGACTCGATGGACATGAGTTTGAGTGAACTCTGGGAGTTGGTGATAGACAGGGAGGCCTGGAGTGCTGTGATTCATGTGGTCGCAAAGAGTCAGACATGACTGAGTGACTGAACTGAACTGAACTGAGCATGCTTTTAGGGTTCCTTTGCAATTCATTAATTATCATGAAGTGAGAATCTTCTTTTGCTGATCACATATCATTTGTCTGAATCTGTCAAACAGATATGGTAGTCTGTAGATGTAGCAGATTTCAGGGAAATATTCTGAAATCTCATTAATCAGGTCAAGCAATCAAGACACTTCCATCTTCCTTTTTTAATCTAGTCTATTGCACAACAGAGCCCTGGGGATAGGGTTCATAATAAATCTTCCCCAAGGAGGGTGGAATTTGGAAATAGCAGCCCTTTTTAACAAAGTCCTTTCATATGAGAATATGCCAAGTGGTATTTTTGAGGGATGAATTTTCATTTATTTGGCTGGTGTTATTGAAACTAGCTTCATGAGAAGATGCAGAGATTGGTGGACCAGTCTACGATTGTACCTTGAAAACTGAAGGTTTATCTGTGCACTTAATCTTTTAATAATAAGGATATGAGTCAACTATTACTTGTTGCTGGTAGAATAATTTTTCTTTTGTTCTACTTTTTACTCTTTTTCAGAAATAATAAATCTTAATCACTAAAGTGTTAAGTAATCATATATTCCTGAATAGATTTGTTGGTCAAAGTTACAGAACAAGTAAAATGCAAACTAAAAGCAAGCAGATTTATTCCCAAGACTGTGAATTAATAAGTTTAGAATTGGTGATATGATAATTTTGTGTGTATGTTGAGGTGAGGGGGGAGGAGCCAGGAGATCTGTACAGTATATAAGAAGAAATCTAAAACGTGACCATTATTTTATCTTATTAGCCCAAAGATGGATTCACATTTTTTTTAAATTTTATTTTTTACTTTATTTTACTTTACAATACTGTATTGGTTTTGCCATACATTGACATGAATCCACCACGGGTGTATACAAGCTCCCAATCCTGAATCCCCTTCCCACCTCCCACCCCATATCATCTCTCTGGATCATCCCCATGCACCAGCCCCAAGCATCCTGTATCCTGTATCAAACATAGACTGGCACTTCGTTTCTTACATGATAGTATACATGTTTCAATGCCATTCTCCCAAATCATCCCACCCTCTCCCTCCAAAAGTCCGTTCTATACATCTGTGTCTCTTTTGCTGTCTCGCATACAGGGTCATCATTACCATCTTTCTAAATTCCGTATATATGTGTCAGTATACTGTATTGGTATTTTTCTTTCTGGCTTACTTCACTCTGTATAATCGGCTCCAGTTTCATCCATCTCATTAGAACTGATTCAAATGTATTCTTTGTAATGGCTGAGTAATACTCCATTGTGTATATGTACCACAGCTTTCTTATCCATTCATCTGCTGATGGACATCTAGGTTGTTTCCATGTCCTGGCTATTATAAACAGTGCTGCAATGAACATTGGGGTACATATGTCTCTTTCAATTCTGGTTTTCTTGGTGTGTATGCCCAGCAGTGGGATTGTTGGGTCATAAGGCAGCTCTATTTGCAATTTTTAAAGGAATCTCCACACTGTTTTCCATAGTGGCTGTACTAGTTTGCATTCCCATCAACAGTGTAAGAGGGTTCCCTTTTCTCCACACCCTCTCGAGCATTTATTGCTTGTAGACTTTTGGATTGCAGCCATTCTGACTGGTGTGAAATGGTACCTCACTGTGGTTTTGATTTGCATTTCTCTGATAATGAGTGATGTTGAGCATCTTTTCATGTGTTTGTTAGCCATCCATATGTCTTCTTTGGAGAAATGTCTATTTAGTTCTTTGGCCCATTTTTTGATTGGGTCGTTTATTTTTCTGGAATTGAGCTGCATAAGTTGCTTGTATATTTTTGAGATTAGTTGTCAGTTGCTTCATTTGCTATTGTTTTCTCCCATTCAGAAGGCTGTCTTTTCACCTTACTTATAGTTTCCCTTGTTGTGCAGAAGCTTTTAATTTTAATTAGATCCCATTTGTTTATTTTTGCTTTTATTTCCAATATTCTGGGAGGTGGATCATAGAGGATCCTGCTGTGATGTATGTCGGAGAGTGTTTTGCCTATATTCTCCTCTAGGAGTTTTATAGTTTCTTGTCTTAAGTTTAGATCTTTAATCCATTTTGAGTTTATTTTTGTGTGTGGTGTTAGAAAGTGATCTAGTTTCATTCTTTTACAAGTGGTTGACCAGTTTTCCCAGCACCACTTGTTAAAGAGATTGTCTTTACTCCATTGTATATTCTTGCCTCCTTTGTCGAGGATAAGGTGTCCTTAGGTGTGTGGATTTATCTCTGGGCTTTCTATTTTGTTCCACTGATCTATATTTCTGTCTTTGTGCCAGTACCATACTGTCTTGATGACTGTGGCTTTGTAGTAGAGCCTGAAGTCAGGCAAGTTAATTCCTCCAGTTCCATTCTTCTTTCTCAAGATTGCTTTGGCTATTCGAGGCTTTTTGTGTTTCCATACAAATCTTGAGATTATTTGTTCTAGTTCTGTGAAAAATACCGCTGGTAGCTTGTTAGGGAGTGCATTGAATCTGTAGATTGCTTTGGGTAGTATACTCATTTGCACTATATTGATTCTTCCAATCCATGAACATGGTATATTTCTCCATCTATTAGTGTCCTCTTTGATTTCTTTCATCAGTGTTTTATAGTTTTTGATATATAGGTCTTTAGTTTCTTTAGGTAGGTATATTCCTAAGTGTTTTATTCTTTTCGTTGCAATGGTGAATGGAATTGTTTCCTTAATTTCTTTTTCTACTTTCTCATTATTAGTGTATAGGAGTGCAAGGGATTTCTGCGTGTTGATTTTATATCCTGCAACTTTACTATATTCATTGATTAGCTCTAGTAATTTTCTGGTGGAGTCTTTAGGATTTTCTATGTAGAGGATCATGTCATCTGCAAACAGTGAGAGTTTTCCTTCTTCTTTTCCAATTTGGATTCCTTTTACTTCTTTTTCTGCTCTGATTGCTGTGGCCAAAACTTCCAGAACTATGTTGAATAGTAGCAGTGAAAGTGGGTACCCTTGTCTTGTTCCTGACTTTAGGGAGACGGCTTCACAGCTGAATTCTACCAAAAATTTCAAGAAGAGCTAACACCTATCCCACTGAAACTCTTCCAGAAAATTGCAGAGGAAGGTAAACTTCCAAACTCATTCTATGAGGCCACCATCACCCTAATACCAAAACCTGACAAAGACGCCACAAAAAAAGAAAACTACAGGCCAATATCACTGATGAACATAGATGCAAAAATCCTCAACAAAATTCTAGCAATCAGAATCCAACAACACATTAAAAAGATCATACACCATGACCAAGTGGGCTTTATTCCAGGGATACAAGTATTCTTCAATATCCGCAAATCAATCAATGTAATTCACCACATTAACAAATTGAAAAATAAAAGCCATATGATTATGTCAATAGATGCAGAGAAGGCCTTTGATAAAATTCAACATCCATTTATAATAAAAACTCTTCAGAAAGCAGGAATAGGAGGAACATACCTCAACATAATAAAAGCTATATATGACAAACCCACAGCAAACATTATCCTCAATGGTGAAAAATTGAAAGCATTTCCTCTAAAGTCAGGAACACATTTCCTTTTAACTTTTAAATTAACTATAGAGTTAGGAAAGCACAACCTCCTAATATGGTTAAGCTATTGTTTCATTTAGCAATATCACAAATATATGACCATAAAGCTCTTTTTCTTTTAAATTGCTTTAAAATTTTTACTTCTACTACCTTATCCCACTTTCATCTTTCCTGGTTGTTAGAAATGCCCCATGTTTGATAGGTTTTACAATAAGCTTAGTCTCACAAGCCACTTTTCTTAGTTTTTGATGTCTTCAAACTGAGCACAGAGTCAAAAGAACTTAGTTCTAAATTACATTTCATTACTTTCTTACTTTGGGTTTTTCCAAAAGACAAAGATCTAAGTGAAATAGTTTATTTAGCAGGTAGTCCCATGAAATACTAGGGGGCTGAGGAGAGAATGAGACAGAGAAGAGAAGGCAGACAGTAAGGAAGTATTAATACTCAGATCTGTAGATTATGATCTGGGATATAGTACATGAGATATTTCAGAGTGGTCCTCCTATATGCCAAACTAAAGGTAGGAATTTTATTTTTTCTTTTTCCAGCCACAAGTGGTTGAGGACTATTCCACTGACCTTTATTTTTTTTTAATTAATTAATTTATTTATTTTTAATTTTTACTTTACAATTCTGTATTGGTTTTGGCATAGATTGACATAAATCCACCACAGGTGTACATGCGTTCCCAAACATGAACCCCCCTCCCATCCCCCTCCCCACAACATCTCTCTGGGTCATCCCCGCACGTCAGCCCCAAGCGTGTCATATCCTGCATCAGACATAGACTGGCATTTCGATTCTTACATGATATTATACATGTTTCAATGCCATTCTCCCAAATCATCACACCCTCTCCCTCTCCCTCTGAGTCCAAAAGTCCGCTATACACATCTGTGTCTTTTTTGCTGTCCTGCATACAGGGTCATCATTGCCATCTTCCTAAATTCCATATATATGTGTTAGTATACTGTATTGGTGTTTTTCTTTCTGGCTCACTTCACTCTGTATAATCGGCTCCAGTTTCATCCATCTCATCAGAACTGATTCAAATGTATTCTTTTTAATGGCTGAGTAATACTCCCTTGTGTATATGTACCGCAGCTTTCTTATCCATTCATCTACTGATGGACATCTAGGTTGTTTCCATGCCCTGGATATTATAAACAGTCCACTGACCTTTAGACACTCCTGGCATCCTGGAGTGGGGGTGAAGCCCCCAGGTAGAGGGTCATGTGTGATGTTAAGGATATGCACTGGAAATGTCTATATAAACTCTTAAATTTTTATTGTTCCAAATTTAAGATGGTTCCTAATACATTTCACAAGTCCAGCTACTTTTGAATTTTCTTATATCCTTCTCTTCGGGTTTTCTCTGAGTTTGTGAATTGGACAAAAGTAAAACCAATATCTTTCACAGTCTCTGCCTTGATACTTAAACCTTCATGCCTATTCCCCTCCACATTCTGTAGTTGTTGTTTTTGTTCAGTTTCCAAGTCATATCTGATTCTTTGTGACCCCCGTGGACTGCAACACACCAGGCTTCCCTGTCCCTCACCATATCCTAAAGTCTTCCCAAGCCCGTGTCCATTGCATCAGTGATGCCATCTAACCATCTCATCCTCTGTCACCCTCTTCTCCTCCTGCCCTCAATATTTCCCAGAATCAGGGTCTTTTCCAATGAGTCAGCTCTTTGCATCAGGTGGCCAAATTATTGGAGCTTCAGCTTTAGCATCAGTCCTTCCAATGAATTCAGTTCATTTCAGTCTCTCTGACTCTTTGTGACCCCATGGTCTGCAGCATACCAGGCCTCCTTGTCCATCACTAACTCCCAGAGTTTACTCAAACTCATGTCAATTGAGTCGGTGATGCCATTCAACCATCTCATCCTCTGTCGTCCGCTTCTCCTCCTGCCTTCAATCTTTCCCAGCATCAGGGGCTTTTCCAGTCAGTTCTTCACATCAGGTGGCCAAAGTATTGAAGTTTCAGCTTCAACATCAGTCCTTCCAATGAACATTCAGGACTGATTTTCTGTAGGATGGACTGGCTGGATCTCCTTGCAGTCCACGGGACTCTCAAGAGTCTTCTGCAACACCACAGTTCAAAAGCATCGATTCTTCAGCACTCAGCTTTCTTTATAGTCCAACACTCACATCCATACATGACTACTGGAAACACCATAGCCTTGACTAGATGGACCTTTGTTGGCAAAGAAATGTCTCTGCTTTTTACTAGGCTGTCTAGGTTGGTCATAACTTTTCTTCCAAGGAGCAAGCGTCTTTTAATTTCATGGCTTCATTCACCATCCACATGATTTTGGAGCCCCCAAAATAAAGTCTGATGAGGGCAAATAATAGCCCCCATTTATTTCCCATGAAGTGATGGGACCAGATGCCATGATCTTAGTTTTCTGAGTTTTAAGCCAACTTTTTTTTACTCTCCTCCTTCAGTTTCATCAAGAAGCTCTTCAGTTCTTCTTTGCTTTCTGCCATAAGGATGGTGTCATTTGCATATCTGAGGTTATTGATATTTCTCCCAGAAATCTTGATTTCAGCTTGTGCTTCATCCAGCCCAGCGTTTCTCATGATGTACTCTGCATAAAAGTTAAATAAGCAGGGTGACAATATGCAGCCTTGACATACTCCTTTTCCTATTTGGAACCTGTCTGTTGTTCTATATCCAGTTCTAACTGTTGCTTCCTGAACTGCATACAGATTTCTCAAGAGACAGGTCAGGTAGTCTGGTATTGCCATCTCTTGAAGACTTTTCTACAGTTTGTGGTGATCCAATGAGTAGTCAAGGTTGATTTCCTTTAAGATTGACTGGTTTGATGTCATTGCTCTCCAAGGCACTCTCAGGAGTCTTCTCCAGCTCCACAGTTCAAAAGCATCAATTCTTCGTTGCTCTGGCTTCTTTATGGTCCAGCTCTCACAACTGTATGTGACTACTGGGAAGACCATAGGTTTGATTTACAGACCTTTGCCGGCAAGGTGATGATGTCTTTGCTTTTTAACATGCTGTTTATTTGTCTAGGCTTTCCTGCCAAGAAGCAGTCGTCTTCTAATTCCATGGCTGCAGTCACCATCCGCAGTGATTTTAGAGCCCAAGAAGAGGAAATCTGTCACTGCTTACACCTTCTCTCCTATTTTCCATGAAGTGATGGGACTGGATGCTGTGATCTTTGTTTTTTGAATATTTAGTTTTAAGCAGGCTTTTTCACTCTTCTCCATTACCCTCATCAAGAGGTTCTTTACTTCCTCTTCACTTTATGCCATTAGAGTGATGTCATTTGCATATCTGAAGTTGTTGATAGTCTGTAATCTCTGTGTAATTTTTATAAACTCCTCTGAGCCAATTAATTTGGCCTGGAATACCTCATTCAAGCTCCCCTGAGTTTAACGAGCTTGATTTTCCCACATCAGTTTGCTGTTTCTTTTTGCCTTTGTTTGCTCAGGTATTAACTTATTTAATAGAAGAAAGTTCTTTCTCAATGTTTACAGAAAGTGCCTCAGAGCATTCTTTATTCTGAATCTCAGCTGCTAGATAAGTGGTTGTGGGCACTGGATTGATTGCAATGGAACAGAAGTTTCATAAAATTTCTTTATCTGATTGGATTCATTACTAGGCAGGTCTTTATTATCCTTTCAATGGAAAATGCTCTCCAAATGTAATCTTTGGTTCCCTTTTTTATCTCTATGTTTTACTCCAATTCCAGAGTCTAAAACTGTGTAATTCCTTCAACTTCATTTTCAGAGCAGATTTTAGAGTTTGAAACTCTGAGGAACATTTTAGGCTACTTTATGTGTGTGTGCATGCGAAATTGCTTCAGTTGTGTCTGACTCTTTGCTACCTTATGGACTGTAGCCCACCAGGATCCTCTGCCAATGGGATTCTCTAGGCAAGAGTAAGGGAATGGGTTGCCATGCCCTCCTCCAGGGGATCTTCCCAACCGAGGGATCAAACCTGTGTCTCTTACATCTCCTACATTGGCAGGCAGGTTCTTTACCACCAGCACCACTGGCTAGTTCTTTGTAGAATATATATTTGGAATTTCTGGATAATAAACAAGTATGATCTCATAAAAACAGATAACTTGGACTAATCTTGGAATGGGATTCTTTGAGACTTTATTGCATAGTATATGCATGTTATTACATTAGATAATTAAAAGCTGGCAAATTTTTCACTGGATGGATCAAAATAAACCTGTAGGAAAATCTGAACAAGTAGAGACACATTGAAACCTGCCTAGCTACTGACTGTTCTTCCCAAGGTTAAGGGATCTCTGAGCTCTGAGAATCTTAACTGGCCTAAAATACTTTGGTAGGTTCCAGCTGCTCACAATTCACAGTCTGAGTCCTCAGTTGGGCTGCAGGTGGACAGCCCTGCACCCTGCCTTTGCCACAGCATCTTGCTATCCCTCCAGCAAGACTGCACTGCTCTTAGCTGCACCCTGTGTGTTCCCTGTGACCACAGGGCTTTCACATGTGCTGCTCCCTCTTCCTGGGATACTGCTTATCCCTTTTGTCAGCTGGTAAGGTGATGGCACCCCACTCCAGTACTCTTGCCTGGAAAATCCCATGGATGGAGGAGCCTGGTAGGTTGCAGTCCATGGGGTTGCTAAAAGTCGGACACGACTGAGCGACTTCACTTTTCACTTTCATGCATTAGAGAAGGAAATGGCAACCCACTCCAGTGTTCTTGCCTGGAGAATCCCAAGGATGAGGGAGCCTGGTGGGCTGCCATCTCTGGGGTCGCACAGAGTCAGAGACGACTGAAGCAACTTAGCAGCAGCAGCAGCAGCAAGCTCTTCTTACCCTTTACCTCTCAGCCAGAACACAGCCTCCTCAGGCAAACTTCCCAAAAACAGGACAGAATGCCCCGGGCCTACACACACCATGCACTCATCCTTCACAAGGTGAACTTTCTTTTATATTTATTTTGCCATAGGTCACCATCCCCAGCACTGAGCCCAGAGTGTGGTTTATAGCATCACAAGAAACATATACTATATGAGTGATCCACTGCTGCTACTGCTGCTAAGTCGCTTCAGTCGTGTCTGACTCTGTGCGACCCCATAGACAGCAGCCCACCAGGCTCCCCCGTCCCTGGGATTCTCCAGGCAAGAACACTGGAGTGGGTTGCCATTTCCTTCTCCAATGCATGAAAGTGAAAAGTGAAAGTGAAGTTGCTTAGTCGTGTCAGACTCTTAATGACCCCATGGACTGCAGCCTACCAGGGTCCTCTGTCCATGGGATTTTCCAGGCAAGACTACTGGAGTGGGGTGCCATTGCCTTCTCCAGTTATGACCATAATGGAGATAACCTGAACTAATGGAGATATCATTATTATTACTCAGTCTCTCAGTTGTGTCTGAGTCTTTGCAACCCATGGGACTGCAACACGCCAGGCTTCCCTGTTCTTCAGTATCTTCCAGAGTTTGCTCAAACTCATGTCCATTGAATCGATGATGCAATGCAACCATCTCATTCTCTGTCGCCCTCTTCTCCTGATCTCAGTCTTTCCTAGCATCAAGGTCTTTTCCAATGAATTAGCTCTTCACATCAGGTGGCCAAAGTATTGGAGCTTCAGCTTCAGCATCAGTCCGTCCAATGAATATTCAGGGGTGATTTCCTTTAGGATTGACTGGTTGGATATCCTTGCAGTCCAAGGGACTCTCAAGAGTCTTCTCCAACACCACAGTTCAAAAGCATCAATTCTTCAGTGCTTAGCCTTCCTTATGGTCCAACTCTCACACCCATACATGACTACTGGAAAAACCACAGCTTTGATTATATGAACCTTTGTCAGCAAAATGACATCTCACCTTTTTAATATGCTGTCTAGGTTTGTCATAGATTTTTCCCAAGATGCAATTGGATTGATCAAAAAGTTCATTTGGATTTTTCCATGGGCTCTTATGGAAAAACCTGAATGAACTTTTTTGACTAACCCAATATAATAAAGGAAATTTCTCCCTCCCACTGTAACAGACCACCCCACTCCGATCCCCTCCCGCTTAGCTGTACTTTAGATTTCCAAAGTTTGCCTGCCTACCTGGTAGAGCAACTGCTCACCGGCTTTCTTCCTTCTGCTCTCTGTTAAATGTCCTTTCTATAGAGAGGTTATCCTGATCATTCACCCCAAGTAGCAGCATTTTTCAGACTCTATCCCTTTATCTCTTCATAGCACTTGGCTCTCTCTGTCATTATGTTGTATTTTAATTAGTGTCTTTTAATGTATTTTAATTATGTGCCTCCCACTGAAACACAAACTCCCCAACAGTAAAGCTTTTGGCTGTTTTGTTCACCACTGTTCCACTGCTCCTCTAGGAGCAGACTGACAGAATCCTAGTAAATATTCTGAATTAATAATAATAGTTATTATTATTATCAATGATTATTAAGTCATTCTGATCTTGTCTTTGAATGTTTTTTGAAACTTTATGGAAGAGCAATTGGGAAAATTTAACAAATATAATTGTATATGTTTAAAGTATATAACAGGATTTGATATACATTTGTGAAATGATTATCAAGATCAGTATAATTAACAAATTCATCACCTCACATAATTAACCTTTTGTTGTTCTGAGGATGCTAGTATCTACTGTCTAGGACTTTTAAGTACATAATAGCATGTAATTAACTGTAGTCACTATTACATGCTCAGAATTTACTCTTCTCATAACTGAAAATTTGTTCCCTTTGACCTGTATCATCCTTTCTCCCCACTCCTCTTACCCCTGCCCGACCCATGGCCACCACATTCTACTCTCTATTTCTACAGAATCAGCTTCTTTTTAAATTTCTCTGGCTTATTTCAACTAGAGTATGTCTTTCTGGTTCATCTATGTCATTGTAAATGAGATTTCCTTCCTTTTAATGGTTGAATATATTCTATTGTGTATGTATACACACACAGACACACACAGACACACATACACACCACATTCTGTGTTTAATGTGATTAAAAATCCAGGTGCATTTTTATCAAGCTCTAAAGCACTAACAGTTTTTTAATTGAAGTATAGTTGATTTCCAGTGTTGTGTTACCTTCAGGCGTATAGCAATGTGATTCATATTTTTGCAGATTATAATCCATTAAATATTATTACAAAATCATTGGTATAATTCCCTGTGTTACATAAGTGTATCCTTGTTGCTTATCTATTTTATATATAGTAGTATGTATCTGTTAATCGAATACTTCAGATTTGTCCCTCCTCAATTCCTCTCCCCTTTGGTAACTGTAAGTTTGCTTTCTGTGTCTGTTGCATTTGTTTTTGTTTCACATATACATTTGTTTGTATTATTGTTTAGATTCCACTTATAGGTGATGTTATACAGTACATGGCTTTATCTGTCTGACTTATCTCACTGAGTATAATAATCTCTAGGTTCATGCACGTTGCTGCAAACATCAGAATTATATTCTTTTTAAGTGGCTGAGTAGAAGTCCATTGTGTGTGTGTGTGTGTGTGTGTATGTATGTATGTATACACACACACATATGTATATATATATCACATCTTTTTTATTTTAAAAAATTTATTGATAATATTGGTTTATAATATTAACATAAATATGTGTAAAATGTTATATTTCTTCTTTGGTATATGGTACAATGGGCTCACCACCAAAAGTTTAGTATCTGTCACCATACAACTGACCCTCTTCATCCATTTCACACTCACCTCCCACATGTTCCACTTGGTAACAACTACTCTGTTCCACTTGGAGTAGGCAATGGCACCCCACTCCAGGACTCTTGCCTGGAAAATCCCATGGACTGAGGAGCCTGGTAGGCTGCAGTCCGTGGGGTCGCTGAGTCAGACATGACTGAGTGACTTCACTTTCACTTTTCACTTTTCACTTTCATGCACTGGAGAAGGAAATGGCAACCCACTCCACTCTTCTTGCCTGGAGAATCCCAGGGACGGTGCCGTCTATGGGGATGCACAGAGTCAGACATGACTGAAGCAACTTAGCAGCAGCAGCAGCACTCTGTTCCACTGGATCATGGAAAAAACAAAAGAGTACCAGAAAAACATCTATTTCCGCTTTATTGACTATGCCAAAGCCTTTGACAGTGTGGATCACATTAAGTTGTGGAAAATTCTGAAAGAGATGGGAATACCAGACTACCTGACCTGCCTCTTGAGAAACCTATATGCAGGTCAGGAAGCAACAGTTAGAACTGGACATGGAACAACAGACTGGTTCCAAATAGGAAAAGGAGTATTTCAAGGCTGTATATTGTCACCCTGCTTATTTAACTTATATGCAGAGTACATCATGAGAAACACTGGGCTGGAAGAAGCACAAGCTGGACTCAAGATTGCCAGGAGAAATATCAATAATCACAGATATGCAGATGACATCACCCTTATGGCAGAAAGTGAAGAGGAACTAAAAAGCCTCTTGATGAAAGTGAAAGGAGAGAGTCAAAAAGTTGGCTTAAAGCTCAACATTCAGAAAATGAAGATCATGGCATCTGGTCCCATCAGTTCAGTTCAGTTCAGTTCAGTTGCTTAGTCATGTCCGACTCTTTGCGACCCCATGAATCGCAGCACGCCAGGCCTCCTTGTCCATCACCATCTCCCAGAGTTCACTCAAACTCACGTCCATCGAGTCGGTGATGCCATCCAGCCATCTCATCCTCTGTCATCCCCTTCTCCTCCTGCCCCCAATCCCTCCCAGCATCAGAGTCTTTCCCAGTGAGTCAACTCATCACATGAGGTGGCCAAAGTACTGGAGTTTCAGCTTTACCATCATTCCTTCCAAAGAACATCCAAGGCTGATCTCCTTTTTAATGGATTGGTTGGATCTCCTCGCAGTCCAAGGGACTCTCAAGAGTCTTCTCCAACACCACAGTTCAAAAGCATCAATTCTTCAGCACTCAGCTTTCTTCACAGTCCAACTCTCACATCCATACATGACCATTGGAAAAACCATAGCCTTAAGTAGACGGTCCTTTGTTGGCAAAGTAATGTCTCTGCTTTTCAATATGCTGTCTAGGTTGGTCATAACTTTTCTTCCAAGGAGTAAGCATCTTTTAATTTCATGGCTGCAATCACCATCTGCAGTGATTTTGAAGCCCTAAAACATAAAGTCTGACACTGTTTCCCCATCTATTTCCCATGAAGTAATGGGACCAGATGCCATGGTCTTCGTTTTCTGAATGTTGAGCTTTAAGCCAACTTTTTGACTCTCCCCTTTCACTTTCATCAAGAGGCTTTTTAGTTCCTCTTCGCTTTCTGCCATAAGGGTGGTGTCATCTGCATATCTGAGGTTATTAATATTTCTTCCAGCAATCTTGATTCTAGCTTGTGCTTCTTCCAGCTCAGCGTTTCTCATGATGTACTCAGCATAGAAGTTAAATAAGCAGGTGACAATATACAGCCTTGATGTACTCCTTTTCCTATTTGGAACCAGTCTGTTGTTCCATGTCCAGTTCTAACTGTTGCTTCCTGACCTGCATATAGGTTTCTCAAGAGGCAGGTCAGGTGGTGTGGTATTCCCATCTGTTTCAGAATTTTCCACAGTTTATAGTGATCCACACAGTCAAAGGCTTTGGCATAGTCAATAAAGCAGAAATAGATGTTTTTTTCTGGAACTCTTTGCTTTTTCTATGATGCAGCAGATGTTGGCAATTTGATCTCTGGTTCTTCTGCCTTTTCTCTTGAGGTTTTTTATATTTTCATACAAATTGTGAGATTATTTGTTCTAGCTCTGTGAAAAATACTGTTGGTAGCTTGATGGGGATTGCATTTAATCTATAGATTGCTTTGGGGGTAGTATACTCATTTTCACTATATTGATTCTTCCATTCCATGAACATGGTATATTTCTCCATCTATTTCTGTCCTCTTTGATTTCTTTAACCAGTGTTTTATAGTTTTCTATGTATAGGTCTTTAGTTTCTTTAGGTAGATATATTCCTAAGTATTTTATTCTTTTCATTGCAATCGTTAATGGAATTGTTTCCTTAATTTCTCTATTTTCTCATTATTAGTGTATAGGAGTGCAAGGGATTTCTGTGTGTTGATTTTATATCCTGCAACTTTACTATATTCATTGATTAGCTGTAGTAATTTTCTGGTGGAGTCTTTAGGATTTTCTATGTAGAGGATCATGTCATCTGCAAACAGTGAGAGTTTTCCTTCTTCTTTTCCAATTGGATTCCTTTTATTTCTTTTTCTGCTGATTGCTGTGGCCAAAACTTCCAAAACCATGTTGAATACTAATGGTGAAAGTGGGCACCCTTGTTTTTTTCCTGACTTTAGGGGAGATGCTTTCAATTTTTCACCATTGAGGATAATGATTGCTGTGGGTTTGTCATATATAACTTTTATTATGTTGAGGTATGTTCCTTCTATTTCTGCTTTCTGGAGAGCTTTTATCATAGATGGATGTTGAATTTTGTCAAAGGCTTTCTCTGTGTCTATTGAGATAGGTGAAGATGAAGTCGCTCAGTCGTGTTCAACTCTTGCGACCCTGTGGACTGTAGCCTACCAGGCTTCTCCACCCATGGAATTCTCCAGGCAAGAATACTGGAGTGGGTTACCATTTCCTTCTCCAGGGGATCTTCCCGACTCAAGGATTGAACCCAGGTCTCCCATAGTGGAGGCAGACGCTTTAACCTCTGAGCCACCAGGGAAATCCCATTGAGATAATCATATGGTTTGTATTTTTCAATTTGTTAATGTGGTGTATTACATTGATTGATTTGTGATATTGAAGAATCTTTGCATCCCTTGGATAAAGCCCACTTGGTCATGGTGTATGATCTTTTTAATGTATTGTTGGATTCTGATTGCTAGAATTTTGTTAAGGATTTTTGCACCTATGTTCATCAGTGATATTGGTCTGTAGTTTTCTTTTTTTGTGGCGTCTTTGTCAGGTTTTGGTATTAGGGTGATGGTGGCCTCATAGAATGAGTTTGGAAGTTTACCTTCCTCTGCAACTTCCTGGAAGAGTTTGAGTAGGATAGATGTTATCGCTTCTCTAAATTTTTGGTAGAATTCAGCTGTGAAGCCGTCTGCACCTGGGCTTTTGTTTGCTGGAAGATTTCTGATTACAGTTTCAATTTCCGTGCTTGTGATGGGTCTGTTAAGATTGTCTATTTCTTCCTGGTTCAGTTTTGGAAAGTTGTACTTTTCTAAGAATTTGTCCATTTCTTGCACGTTGTCCATTTTATTGGCATATAATTGCTGATAGTAGTTTCTTATGATCCTTTGTATTTCTGTATTGTCTGTTGTGATCTCTCCATTTTCATTTCTAATTTTATTGATTTGATTTTTCTCCCTTTGTTTCTTGATGAATCTGGCTAGTGGTTTGTCAGTTTTATTTATCCTTTCAAAAAACCAGTTTTTGGCTTTGTTGATTTTTGCCATGGTCTCTTTTGTTTCTTTTGCATTTATTTCTGCCCTAATTTTTTAAGATTTCTTTCCTCCTACTAACCCTGGGGTTCTTCATTTCTTCCTGTTCTAGTTGCTTTAGGTGTAGAGTTAGGTTATTTATTTGACTTTTTTCTTGTTTCTTGAGGTATGCCTGTATTGGTATGAACCTTCCCTTTAGCACTGCTTTTACAGTGTCCCACAGGTTTTGGGTTGTTGTGTTTTCATTTTCATTCATTTCTGTGCATAATTTGATTTCTTTTTTGATTTCTTCTGTGATTTGTTGGTTATTCAGCAGCGTGTTGTTCAGCCTCCATATGTTGGCATTTTTAGTAGTTTTTCTCCTGTAATTGAGATCTAATTTTACTGCATTGTGGTCAGAAAAGATGCTTGAAATGATTTCAATTTTTTTGAATTTACCAAGGCTAGATTTATGGCCCAGGATGTGATCTATCCTGGAGAAGATTCTGTGTGCACTTGAGAAAAAGGTGCAATTCATTGTTTTAGGGTGAAATGTCCTATAGATATGAATTAGGTTTAACTGGCCTTTTGTATCTTTTAAAGTTTTTGTTTCCTTGTTAATTTTCTGTTTAGTTGATCTATTCATAGGTGTGAGTGGGGTATTAAAGTCTCCAACTATTATTGTGTTACTGTTAATTTCCCCTTTCATACTTGTTAGCATTTGTCTTATGGTGCTCTTATGTTGGGTGCATATATATTTATAATTGTTATATCTTCTTCTTGGATTGATCCTTTGATCATTATGTAGTGTCCTTCTTTGTCTCTTTTTACAGCCTTTGTTTTAAAGTCCATTTTATCTGATGATATTGCTACTCCTGGTTTCTTTTGGTCTCTATTTGTGTGGAATATCTTTTTCCAGCCCTTCACTTTCAGTCTGTATGTGTCCCCTGTTTTGAGGTGGGTCTCTTGTAGACAACATATATAGGGTCTTGTTTTGTATCCATTAAGCTAGTCTTTGTCTTTTGGTTGGGGCATTCAACACATTTACATTTAAGGTAATTATTGATAAGTATGATCCTGTTGCCATTTACTTTATTGTTTTGGGTTTGAGTTTATACACCCTTTTTGTGTTTCCTGTCTAGAGAATATCCTTTAGCATTTCTTGGAGAGCTGGTTTGGTGGTGCTGAATTCTCTCAGCTTTTGCTTGTCTGTAAAGCTTTTGATTTCTCCTTCGTATTTGAATGAGATCCTTGCTGGGAACAGTAATCTGGGCTGTAGGCTATTTTCTTTCATCACTTTAAGTATGTCTTGCCATTCCCTCCTGGCCTGAAGAGTTTCTATTGAAAGATCAGCTGTTATCCTTATGGGAATTCCCTTGTGTGTTATATGTTATTTTTCCCTTGCTGCTTTTAATATTTGTTCTTTGTGTTTGATCTTTGTTAATTTGATTAATATGTGTCTTGGGGTGTTTCACCTTGGATTTATCCTTTTTCAGGCTCTATTGGCTTCTTGGACTTGGGTGATTATTTCCGTCCCCATTTTAGGGAAATTTTCAAATGTTATCTCCTCATGTATTTTCTCATGGTCTTTCTTTTTGTCTTCTTCTTCTGGGACTCCTATGATTCAAATGTTGTGGCGTTTAACATTGTCCTGGAGGTCTCTAAGATTGTCCTCATTTCTTTTAATTAGTTTTTCTTTTTTCCTCTCTGATTCATTTATTTCTACCATTCTATCTTCTATTTCACTAGTCCTATCTTCTGCCTCTGTTATTCTACTATTTGTTGCCTCCAGAGTGTTTCTGATTTCATTTATTTCATTATTCATTAATATTGACTTTTTTTTATTTCTTCTAGGTCCTTGTTAAACCTTTCTTGCATCTTCTCAATCCTTGTCTCCAGGCTATTTATCTGTGATTCCATTTTGATTTCAAGAGTTTGGATCATTTTCACTATCGTTATTCGAAATTCTTAATCAGGTAGATTCCCTATCTCTTTCTCTTTTGTTTGGTTTGGTGGGCATTTCTCCTGTTCCTTTACCTGCTGGGTATTTTTCTGTCTCTTCATCTTGTTTATATTGCTGAGTTTGGGGTGTCCTTTCTGTATTCTGGCAGTTTGTGGAGTTCTCTTTTTTCGTGGAGTTTCCTTGCTGTGGGTGGGGTTGTATCAGTGGCTTGTCAAGGTTTCTTGGTTAGGGAAGCTTGTGTCAGTGTTCTGGTGGGTGGATCTGGATTTCTTCTCTCTGGAGTGCAATGAAGTGTCCAGTAATGAGTTATGAGATGTCAGTGATTTTGGAGTAACTTTGGGCAGCCTGTATTTTGGAGCTCACGGCTGTGTTCCTGTGTTGCTGGAGAATTTGCATGGTATGTCTTGCTCTGGAACTTGTTGGCCCTTGGGTGGTGCTTGGTTTCAGTGTAGGTATGGAGGCGTTTGATGAGTCTCTGTCAATTAATGTTCCCTGGAGTCAGGAGTTCTCTGAAGTTCTCAGGATTTGGACTTAAGCCTCCTGCTTCTGGTTTTAAGTCTTATTTTTACAGTAGTCTCAAGACTTCTCCTTCTATATAGCACTGTTGATAAAACATCTAGGTTAAAGATGAAAAGTTTCTCCACAGTGAGGGAAACTCAGAGAAGTTCACAGAGTTACATGGAGAAGAGAAGAGGGAGGAGGGAGTTAGAGGTGACGCGAATGAGATGAAGTGGAATCAATAGAGGAGAGAGCAAGCTAGCCTATAATCACTTCCTTATGTGCACTCCACAACTGGACCGCTCAAGGATGTTCATGGAGTTATACAGAGAAGAGAAGAGAAGAGAAGAGGGTGGAAGGGGACAGAGGTGGCCAGGAGGATAAAAGGGGGGGGAATCAAAAGGAAAGAGACAGATCCAGCCAGTAATCAGTTCCCTAAGTTTTCTCCACTGTCTGGAACACAGAGATATTCACAGAGTTTGTTAGAGAAGAGAGGGGTTAGGGAGGAGACAAAGGCGACCTGGTGGAGAAAAAGGAGAGTCCAAAGAGGGAGAGAGCAGTCAAGCCAGTAATCTTGCTCCCAAGTGAAAATGGGTACTGAAGATTGGTTCTTAAAGGTACAAAATTGATAACAAATACCAAAAAGCAAAGATTAAAAATCTAAAGTAGAGTTTGGAATTTCAAAAATACAATATTAAAGAAAAGAAGAAAAAAAAGAAAAAGAAAAAAAGTCACAAAAATTATAATATATATATATATGAAGTTTGCTTTTAAAAAAATAGGGTCTTTTTTTGGCAAAGTAATAATAGGTTATAAAAGTGAAAATTAAAGGAGTAATAGAGGACTTAAAAATAAAAAAAAAAGAATGATTTTAAAAATAGTAAAAATATTTCTAGGACTTTCTCTGGTGTTGTTGTGGACAGTGTGGGGTCAGTTCATTTTCAGATAGTTCCTTGGTCTGGCTTGTATTTCTCAAGATCTATAGGCCCCTTCCTATGTAGTTGGTACTAAGGACAGGGTTTAAATCTATCTATCCTGTCACTTCCAAGGCAGTT
Source organism: Oryx dammah (assembly GCF_014754425.2). NCBI lineage: Eukaryota > Metazoa > Chordata > Mammalia > Artiodactyla > Bovidae > Oryx > Oryx dammah. Next base: position 58,690,006 of record NW_024070193.1, read on the forward strand.
CCCTCTGTTTTAGCTTCTTCTGTTTGGTGGTCTTTCCAGTGTCTGATTTCCACCCTGACACAAGGGGGCGGTGGTGGACACTTTTTTAGGCTCACTTGTTCAGTCACACTGTGGGGAGGGAGGGATGCTGCAAACAAATAACACTGGTGTGTGCTCACAGTGCCTCAGTCACACTGGGCCTGCCCCGCTCACGGCCCGTGTGCCTTCCCTGCCCACACTGCTCAGGCTCTAGGTTGCTCCACTGGGAACCATCTGAGGCCAGCCCTGGGCTGCATGCACCTTCCAGGTCTAAGCCAGTCAGGTTCAGGCACTTGGGTAGTCCTAAGAGGCACAGACTCGGTTCGGCCTGTGTTTTGTGCCCTTCCCAGGTCCGAGCAGCTCAGGTGATGAGGTGTTTGGCAAGCGTGGTTGCTGCGACTTATCGCCTCCCCCGTCCCTGCTGCTCAGTTTTCTGGGTGTACAACCGGTGCACCTTCTCAGACGGATGTTGACCGTCCAGAACCCCCAGAAGTCTTAGTTAGCAAAGAAGCCTGCTTACAGTTTTGTAGATAATGTCTCTCTGGGGCTGCGTTTGCCCCCTTCCGGCTCTGGCTGCCTGTCACTGGAGGGGGATGGTCTGCAGCTGGCTATCTGTTCAGTCCTTTGTTCTGTGCATGGGCCTGGCAGTGTGTTAGGTTAGGGCTGGCTTTTCATGTGGTAGTTATCCCACAGTCTGGTTTGCTAGCCCAAGTTAGTTTGCTCAGATTGCCCTCGGGGCATTCAGGCTCGGTCCTTACTCTAAGCAATGCAGCCCACGCCTCCCTGCCCAGCCCCTGCTTGCTAGTGGCAGGTGCAGGCATCTGTACTGCTTCTCTGCTGGGGGAGTTACCGTTGGGCTCATAATCTGTGGGTTTTAATTACTTATTTATTTTTCCTCCCTGTTATGTTGCCCTCTGTGCTTCCAAGGCTCGCCACAGACTCCGCAGTGAGAGTGTTTTCTGGTGTTTGGAAACTTCTCTCTTTTTAAGACTCCCTTCTTGGGATGGAGCTCTAGGCCCTACCTCTTTCATCTCTTTTTTTTTGTCTTTTATATTTTTTCCTACATCCTTTCAAAGACAATGGGCTGCTTTTCTGGGTGCCTGATGTCCTCTGCTGGCATTCAGAAGTTGTTTTGTGGAATTTACTCAGCGTTTAAATGTTCTTTTCATGAATTTGTGGGGGAGAAAGTAGTCTCCCCGTCCTATTCCTCCGCCATGTTAGGACCGCCTCCCTGGAATACCTTTTCATTTCTTTCAATCCTCTTTAATTTCCTTCATTAGCATTTTATAGTTCTCAGCTTATAAGTCTTTCATCCTCCTGGTCGGGTTTGTGCAAAGTATTTTTTGGTGCGATTTTAGAAGGTATTATTTTTTTACATTCCATTTCTAATATTTCATTGTTTGTATAAAGAAATGCAACTGATTTCTGACAGTTAATCTTGTACCCTGCTATTTTGTTAAATTCATTTATTAGATCTAGTAGTTTTTGTATGAAGTTCTTAGAGTTTTCTATATGTTTTCAAATTTATAGTGACAATTTTACCTCTTCCTTTCCAATTTGGTTACCTTTTACCTCTTTTTCTTGTCTAATTTCTGTGTTTACTACTTCCATTACTATGTTTAATAGAAGTGATAAGAGTGGGTATCCTTGTCTTGTTCCAGATTTTAGTGGGAAGATTTTCAGCTTTTAACCATTGAGTATTATATTTACTATAGGTTTTTCATAAATAGCTTTTAATAAGTTGAAATATGTTCTCTGTGTACCCACTTTTGATAAGTGTTTTTTCCTTATCATGAATGAATGTTGAATTTTGTCAAATGCTTTTTCTGCATTTATTGAGTTGATCCTGTGTTTTTTTAACTTTTCTTTTTTTAATGTGGTGTATTACATTGACTGGTTTGTATATATTGAACTCTCTTTATAAACTTGGGGGCAAATTACAGTTGGTCATGGTGTATGATCTTTTATTGTGTTCTTGTTTTTTAGTCCTTCAGTTATGTCTGACTCTTTGTGACCACATGGACTGCAGCTTGCCAGGCTTCCCTTCCCTTTGCTATCATTTGGAGTTGGCTTAAATGACTCATGTCCATTGAGTCAATAATGCCATCCAACCATCTCATCCTTTATCATATACTTCTCTTCCTACCTTCAATCTTTCCCAGCATCAGGGTCTTTTCCAATGAGTCAGCTCTTCACATCAGTTGGCCAGAGTATTGGAGTTTCAGCATCAGTCCTTCCAATGAATATTCAGGGGTGATTTCCTTTAGAATTGACTGGTTTGATCTCTTTGCTGTCCAGGGGACTCTCAAGAGTATTCTTCAGCACCACCGTTTGAAAGCATCAATTCTTTGGTGCTCAGTCTTCTTTATGGTCCAACTCTCACATACATGGCTATTTAAAAAAAACCATAGCTTTGATTCTATGGACTTTTTTGTGTGGTGTTGAATTCAACTTGCTGTAATTTTGTTGAGAATTTTTGCATCAATATTCATCAAAGATATTGGTGTATAATTTATCTTTTTGGTGGTATGTTTGTCTGGTTTTAGTATTAGGGTGTTTGTGGCTTCATAGAATGTCTTTGAAAGTGTTCTTTCCTCTTCAGTCTTTTAGAAGAATTTGAGAAGAATCAGTGTAAGTTTTTTGAATGTTTGGTAGAGTTTGTCTGTGAAATCATCTGGTCCTGGATGTTTGTTTCTAGGGAATTATTATTATTATTATTACAGATACTATTTCACTTCTAGTAATTAATCTGTTCAAATTATCTTTTCTTCTTGATTTAGTTTTGGTGAGCTGAATGTTTTTAGAAAGTTGCTCCTTTCTTCTAGGTTGTCAAAGTTATTGGCATATGCCTGTTAATAGTATTCTTTTATGGTTTTTAAAAAATTTCTTTGATATCAATTGAAATTTCGCTTTTTTCACTCCTTTGTTTATTTGGGTTCTTTCTTTTTTTAAATTTAAATTTATTTATTTTAATTGGAGGCTAATTACTTTACAATATTGTATTGGTTTTGCCATACATCAACATGAATCCGCCACGGGTGTACACGTGTTCCCAATCCTGAGCCCCCCTCCCACCTCCCTCCCCATACCATCCCTCTGGGTCATCCCAGTGTACCAGCCCCAAGCATCCTGTATCCTGCATCGAACCTAGACTAGCGATTCATTTCTTATATGATATTATACATGTTTCAATGTCATTCAAAATCATCCCACCCTCGCCCTCTCCCACAGAGTCCAAAAGTCTGTTCTATACATCTGTGTCTCTTTAACTGTCTTGCATACAGGGTTATCATTACCATCTTTCTAAATTCCATATATATGCATTAGTCTACTGTATTGGTGGTTTTCTTTCTGGCTTACTTCACTCTGTATAACTGGCTCCAGTTTCATCCACCTCATTAGAACTGATTCAAATGTATTCTTTTCAATGGCTGAGTAATACTCCATTGTGTATATGTACCACAGCTTTCTTATCCCTTCGTCTGCTGATGGACATCTAGGTTGCTTCCATGTCCTGGCTATTATAAACAGTGCTGTGATGAACATTGGGGTACATGTGTCTCTTTCAATTCTGATTTCCTCGGTGTGTATGCCCAGCAGTGGGATTGCTGGGTCATATGGCAGTTCTATTTCCAGTTTCTTAAGGAATCTCCACACTGTTTTCCATAGTGGTTGTACTAGTTTGCATTCTCACCAACAGTGTAAGAGGGTTCCCTTTTCTCCACACCCTCTCCAGCATTTATTGCTTGTAGACTTTTGGATCACAGCCATTCTGACTGGCGTGAAATGGTACCTCACTGTGGTTTTGATTTGCATTTCTCTGATAATGAGTGATGTTGAGCATCTTTTCATGTGTTTGTTAGCCATCTGTATGTCTTCTTTAGAGAAACGTCTATTTAGTTCTTTGGCGCATTATTTGATTGGGTCGTTTATTTTTCTGGAATTGAGCTGCAGGAGTTGCTTGTATATTTTTGAGATTAGTTGTTTGTCAGTTGCTTCATTTGCTATTATTTTCTCCCATTCAGAAGGCTGTCTTTTCACCTTGCTTATAGTTTCCTTTGTTGTGCAGAAGCTTTTAATTTTAATTAGGTCCCATTTGTTTATTTTTGCTTTTATTTCCAATATTCTGGGAGGTGGCTCATAGAGGATCCTGCTGTGATGTATGTTGGAGAGTGTTTTGCCTGTGTTCTCCTCTAGGAGTTTTATAGTTTCTGGTCTTACATTTAGATCTTTAACCCATTTTGAGTTTATTTTTGTGTATGGTGTTATAAAGGGTTCTTTCTATTTTCTTCTTGGTGAGCATGGCCAGAGGTTTGTCAGTTTTGTTTGCCATTTCAAAGAACCAACTCTTGGTTTTGTTGATTTTTTAAGAATTTTATAATCTATATATCTTTTCTTTATTTCCTTCTGATCTTTATCCTTCCTTCTGCTGACTTTAGGCTTTGTTTGTTCTTCGTTTTCTAATTTGTTTAGACAGTATGTTAAGTTGTTTCTTTGAGGTTTTTCTTGTTTTTTAAAGGAAGGCCTGTATTGGTCTGAACTTCTCTCTAAGAACTGCTTTTGTTGTGTTCCATAGATTTTGTATGCTTGTGTTTGCATTGTCATTTGTCTCAAGGTATTTTTAATTTCCTTTTTGATTTCCTTGTTGACCCATTTGTTTGTTTTTTTCTTTTTTAGTAGCATGCTGTCTAGTCAGCATGTAATAAGCACATGTACACCCGTGGTGGTTTCATGTTGATGTGTGGCAAAACCAATACAATATTGTAAAGTAAAAAAAAAAAAAGACTTAAAAATAATTTTATTCTCATTTCTTTTCCTGTCATTAAGTTCTCATTTCATGCCATTGTATTGATATATACAGCATCATCTTAATCTAATCGTCTGTTGAGTGACAGTTGGGTTGTTTCTGTGTCTTCACTATTGTAAATGATGTCATTATGAACATTGGGATACATGTATTTTTTCAAATTAGTGTTTTTACTTTCTGAAGATATATAACCAGGCATGAAATTGCTGGATCATATGGTAGCTCAATTTTTAGGGTTTTTAAAAATATTTCTTTTTATTTTTTTAAATTATGAAATATGATAATACACTTACAGGAGACTTGGAAAATACAGAACAAACCTACATATAGTTCCACTGTATATTACAATTATTTTCTAAGTAAATAAACTAAGATTTTTAGTCAGAGTTTCAATATCAAACTCTCAAAATTAATATAGTGAATAGACTGAAAAGTATAAGGATATAGTAGACCTGAAAAGCATCATGAATCAATCCAACATAACTAAGTATACAATTTCCACACAACAGCAGGATATGAATTCTATTCAAGGTCCCATAGACTGTAAACCAACACTGAATATGAAATAGAAAGAGTGAAACAATCTGGATAAAAGTAAACCATCATCATATAGTTCAGTTCTTTTTAGACATGGCTGCTCATTAGAATCACTTCTAGAGCTTTGGAGAAGAAAACAATACCTGGGCATCTGTAGTTTTCAAAACCTTTTGAGATAATTCTAATGTGCATCTAGAATTTAAAAAGTGGTTACAGATTTTTCTATTAAATGGTAGTTTTAAGCATGTAGAATTCTATTATTTTCTTTTGATCAATCATGATACAAGAGTATCAAAATGAATAATAGTTACATAATCACAATAATAAAAGATATTTACCAGTTTTTTCCCCAATTCTGGGAAATCTTTACTTTCAGGTTATCAGATGATGTGTGTGTTTAGTCAGAACTCTGTGCTTTCTTTGGATGTGTCACAAGAATCCAAGAGTCTTTTCCTTGGAGTTTTGTGGCACAAAGGTTGGTTAATAGCACTTGATGGGGGCATTTTCAGCATTTATTCTGGAGGTGTTTATCCCAATAGACAAAATCTCTAGGTTGCAAGGTGTGGTGCTTAAGGTCTTTGTCTCCTGAGAATGTGTTGTGAAAAGATTGCTCTACCAAAAAGATGGTTATTTTTAATAGAGGCAATTGTTGTTCAGTCAGTCATGTCCGACTCTTTTTGACCCCATGGACTGCAGCTCGCCAGGCTTCCCTGTCCTTCACCATCTCCTGGAGCTTGTTCAAACTCATGTCCATTGAGTTGGTGATGAGTTGAGGCAATTAGGGCTATACAATATTGGAGCAGCTCTCCTTTTATCAGTTGTGGGTCAAAAGAAGCAAGAGCCTAGTTCATTGAGTGTCCTGTGGCCATCTCACAGGGTGAGAATTTAGTTACAAAAGGGTGGATTTGCAAGTTAGAAGGAGCAACAGCAATGCTGGAAGCCATGGTGTTTGGAGGGCTTCTACAAATTTTGCCAGTTGAGTCCTAATAATGCCATTATTACATTCAATTAAACCAGCGAATTGAATAATGGTAGTCACAGTGAAAATGTTGTACGCCAAGCACCTGGCCAGTAAAGTGGGCTTATCAATCTCTATGAAATTTGAGAAGAGTTCCCTAGGTAGGGATGTTGTTGTTGTTCAGTTCCCCGGCAGTGTCTGGCTCTTTGCGAGCCCATGTATGGCAGCACTCCAGGCCTCCTTTTCTCTCACCATCTCCCAGAGTTTGCCCAAGTTCATGTTCATTGCCTTCCTGATGTTGCCATCCATCTCATTCTCTGATGCTCTCTTCTCCTTCTGCCCTCAATCTTTGCTAGCATCAGGGACTTTTCCAGTGAGCCATCTGTTGCCATCTGATGACCAAGCACTGGAGCTTCAGCTTCAGCATCAGTCCTTCCAGTAAACATTCAGGGTAGATCTCCCTTAATATTGACTGGCTTGATCTCTTGCTGTCCAGGGAACTTTTAGGAGTCTTCTGCAGCACCACAGTTTGAAGGTATCAATTCTTTGGCATTCTGCCTTCTTTATGGTCCAGTTATCACAACCTTACATGACCACTGCGAAGAATATATGGACATTTGCTGGCAGAGTAATGTCTCTGCTTTTCAATACATTGTCTAGGTTTGTCATTGCTTTCCTGCCAAAAAGCAATTGTCTTCTTATTTCATGGCTGCAGTCACTGTCTGCAGTGATTTTGGAGCCCAAGGAGAGGAAACGTGTCACTACTTCCACCTTCCACCTTTTCCTCTTCTATTTGCCATGCAGTAATGGGGCCGGATGCCATGATCTTTTTTTTTTTTTTAATATTTAGTCTTAAGTCGGCTCTTTCACTTTCCTCCTTCACCCACATCAAGAAGCTCTTTAGTTCCTCTTCGCTTTCTGCCATTAGAGTGGTATCATCCGTATATCTGAGGTTGTTGATGCCCCCCCCCATCTTGATTCCAGCTTGGCATTTCTCATGATGTGCTCAGTGTATAGGTTAAATAATCAGGGTGACAACAGACAGCCCTGTTGTACTCCTTTCTTGATCTTGAACCAATCAGTTTTTCCATACAGGGTTCTAACTGTTGCTTCTTGCCCCACATACAGGTTTCTCAGGATATAGGTAAGATGGTCTGGTATTTCCATCTCTCTAAGAGCTTTCCACAGTTTATCGTGATCCACACAGTCAAAGGCTTTAATGTAGTTAATAAAACAGAGATAGATGTTTTTCTGAAATTCCCTTGCTTTCTCTATAATCCAGCAAATGTTGGCAATTTGATCTCTGGTTCCTCTTCCTTTTCTAAGCCCAGCTTGGACATCTGGAAGTTCTTGGTTCACATAATGCTGAAGCCTAGCATGCAAGATTTTAAGCATGACCTTACTAGCATGGGAGATGAGTGTAGTTGTCCAGTGGTTAACACATTCTTTGGTACTACCCTTCTTGGGAATTCAGATAAGGATTGACCTTTTCCAGTCCTGTAGCCACTGCTGGGTCTTTCAGGTTTGCTGACATAATGAATACAAAACCTTGATGGCATCATCCTTTAGGGATTTGAATAGTTCTGGAATTTCATTGCATCCATTAGCTTTATTAACATCAGTGCTTCTTAGACCCACTTGATTTTGCACTCCAAAATGTATGACTCTGGGTGACTAACTACACCATCGTAGTAATCTGGTTCATTAAGATCTTTTTGTACAGTTCTTCTCTGTATTCCTTCCATCTCTTCTTGATCTCTTTAGCATCTTCTAGGTCTCTACCATTTTTATCCTTTATTGTGCCCATCTTTGGGTGGCATACTCCCTTGATCTTTTCAATTTTCCTGAAGAAATCTCTAGTCTTTCCCTTTTTGTTGTTTTCTTCTATTATTAAGCATTGTTCATTGAAGAAGGCCTTCTTTTCTCTTCTAGGGCTTCCCTGATAGCTCGGTTGGTAAAGAATCTGCCTGCAATGCAGGAAACCCCATCTTGATTCCTGGGTTGGGAAGATCTGCTGGAGGAGGGATGGGCTACCTACTCCAGTATTCTTAGGCTTTCCTGATGGCTCAGCTGGTAAAGAATCCACTTGCAATACAGGAGACATGGGTTCAATCCCTGGGTTGGTAAGATCCTCTGGAGAAGGGAGAGGCTACCCACTCCAGTATTCTGGCCTGGAGAATTCCATGGACAGTATAATCTATTCCATGGGGTCAAACACGACTTCACTTTCACTTTCATGGGGTAAAAAAGAGCTGGACATGATTGAATGACTTTCCACTTTCACTTTTCTTGTCTCTTCTAGCTATTTTTTGGAATTCTGAGCTTAATTGAATGAATGGACCTTTCCCTTACTTTTCACTTCTCTTTGTTCTTCTGCTATTTGTAAAGTCTCCTCAGATAACCACTTTGCCTTCTTGCTTTTCTTTTTCTTTGGGATGATTTTCTTCACCATCTCCTGTGTGACATTACAGACCTCTGTCCAAAGTTCTTCAAGTACACTGTTAACTGGATCTAGTCCCTTGAATCTATTTGTTACCTCTACTGCAAATTCATGTGGGATTTGGCTTAAGTCATACTTGGCTGATCTATTGTTTTTCCCAGTTTTCTGTAGTTGAAGGCTGAATTTCGCTGTGAGACACTGATGATCTGAGCCACAGTCAGCTTCAGGTCTTGTTTTTGCTGTCTGTATAGCTTCTAAATCTTCAGCTATGAAGAATGTAGTCAATTTGATTTCAGTATCGACCATTTGGTGATGTCCATGTGTAAAGCTATCTCTTGTGTTGTTGTATTTGCTATGACGAGTGCATTCTCTTGGCAGAATTCAGTTAACCTTTGCCCTGCTTCATTTTGTTCTCCAAGACCAAACTTGCCTGTTTCTGCAGGTATATCTTAACTTCCTATTTTTGCATTCCAATCCCTGATGATGAATGGAACATCTTTTTTAGGTGTTAGTTCTAGGAGGTTTTCTAGGTCTTCATAGAACTGATCAACTTCAGCTTCTTTGGTATTGGTGGTAGGGGCATAGACTTGGATTACTGTGCTGTTGAATGGGTTGCCTTGGAAATGAGTCAAGATCACTCTGTCATTTTTGAGGTTGCACCCGAGTGCTGCATCTTGGATTCTTTTGTAGGTTATGAGGGCTACTCCATTTCTTCCATGGGATTCTTGCCCACAGTAGTAGATATAATGGTCATCTAAGTTAAATTCTCCCATTCCTGTCCATTTTAGTTAGCTAATTCCTAGGATGTTAATGTTTATTCTTACCATCTCCTGCTTGACCACATCCAATTTTCCTTGATTCATGGACCTAACATTCCAGGTTCCTATACAATACTATTCTTTGCAGCATTGGGTCTTACTTTCATTACCAGACACATCCACAAGGAGCGTCATGTCCTCTTTGGTCTGGCTGCTTTATTCATCCTGGGGCTATTGGTAATTCTCCTCTGCTCTTCCCCAGTACATATTAGACACCTTCAGACCTGGGGGACTCATCTTTTGGCATTATATCTTTTTGATGTGACATAATTTTTATCATAACTTTTATAGAGTTTAATGGAAAGTATACTGGGATAGTTTGCCATTCCCTCCACCAGTGGATCATGTTTTGTCAGAACTCTCTGTTATGATCCTTTTTTCTTGGGTGGCCCTGCATGGCATGGCTCATAGCTTCATTGAGTTATGCAAGCCCTTCACCACAACAAGGCAGTGATTCATGAAGGGGTAGGTAGGGATAGTCTTTACCAAAAAGACTTTAGCCACAGAGGAGGCAGTAGCCTGTTAACAAGGGATGACTTGAATCATCCATTAGGCAATTTAAAATGTCAAGGAACAGATGAACATGTCTCCCTGAGTTGTATTTTAAATGGGGCAAGCGAGGCAAGCATCTTTTGTGGCCTCATTAATGTCCCCCCCCCCCAATAATGATTCCCATAGCCTGTCATTTTTGTCAGCAGACCAATGGTTTAATATAGGTACAGTGGTAAGAAGTGAGCATTTTAGAGTTTTCAGTAGGACTGGGTTATTTGGTTCAAACCAGAGCTTTCTCTTTTATCAAACCCCAAATTGTTGAATTTCCAATGATTTCCCATTGTTGTTCTGCTTTTTCTGAGGCCAGTTGTTGGGCTTCTCTAGCCAGTTTTTCTAATCTAACATTTGGGGAAATGTCCCTTTGGATTATGACAAAGGTTTGGCTGCCATTGGTTCTGTTAAGGGCAGCATTCCTTGCAGAAATGCCAGTGAGATTATTTCCCCTAGCTTCCAGAAAGTCATGTTTAGATTGCCCTGGAATCTAAGTGGCAGGGAGGAATATTATATTTAATAATTTCTGAGCATATGGATCATTTTAAATTTAATTTCCTCTCAAAGTAAGGAAGACATATTTTTCTACATCATTTCAAAGTCATGAGTTACTCTGAAAGCATGTCATCTATCAGTATAAACAGCAGTTTTCTCCTAGGCTAAAGTACAATTCATCCTGTTGGGCTGAAGTAGCCACAGGTAAAGATGCTGACTCAACAGCATCAAAAGAAGTTGTAATGGTATCCCCAGACAGTATTCACAATTGTCACACTGTAAATAATCACCAGTGAACTGTGAGAAGTCAACTTTACCAAAGAGATTTTCTGTAGGTCATTTCAAGGAGTCAGGAGGTCCATCAGCACTGAACAGTTGTAAGGGACTTTGTCACTGATGGAAGGAAGAAGAGTAGCTAAGTGAAGGCTACTACAATGTAAAAGAGTTATATGAAGGACAGGTAACAAAAGGACTTCACAGGAGGTAAGGTAGCTGGATGAGAAGTGTTGGGCATGATGAGAATTCAGAAAGGCTGCATGAGGTACAAAAGTGGTTAAAGGGGATCCTGTAATTTTCTCAGTGGCCTTCACTGAAAGGGCAGTGGCTGTAATGGGTCTAAAGCAAGGGGGATATTCCTGTGCCACAGGGTCCAGTTGCTGACTATGATACCCTATGGGTCCATGGAAGTCCTTGTGTTTTGGGGGGAGTACTACAGGGCATTACCTTTCTTTTCACATACAAAGGGAAAATGAGAGTCTGATAATTGGGATGCCCAGGAGCATGTGGGTTCATCAAACTCTCTTTTAAGAGCTTGAAGGCTATGGGCCATCTGGTTCTTCCAATAAAATTGGGTTGGTGTTATTGTTGAGAGGTTTGGCCATAAGAGAGAAATTTGGAATCCGTTTTTGATAGTCAGCAACTAGCTTGAGAAACCTCAATGCTTAGTTTTGGGTTTGGGGAAACTTAGGGCAGCATGAAGTCTATCTGGATCTGGATATAGCCCTTGTTCCGATATAATGTGCTCTAAATATGAAACCTGGATTTGGGCAAACTGCAATATTTTTTGTTGACCTTAAGCCAACCAGCAGAGTGTAGGGATGAATCCAGGGTCAGACTGGAGGGGTGGCTCAGGTGGTCTGCCCACACCCTTGGTGGTGTTGGGTGCAGAGGGCATGCATAGGACCTGAAGCAAGTAGTATATAAACTTCAAAGGAAAAAATTAAAAATCCTCAGTGACTTATTTTTGTATACAGTTTACCCTTGAACAACACAGCTTTCAACTGCAAGAGTCCACTTAGACATGAGTTTTTTCACTAAATATGAACTCCAGTACAGAATATGTGAGACTGTGGTTACCAAGGACCAGCTGTAAATCAAATGTGGATTTCCAACTGTGTGGAGGGTTGTACTGATCTTGAAGAGAGTAGTGAATGGTCCTGAAGGGAGATCTTAGTTTCCTGCCCAGGAATTGAACCTGGGTACTTAATCTCTTAGTCTTTGCCCTGCTTCATTCCATATCCCAAGGCCAAATTTGCCTGTTACTCTAGGTGTTTCTTGACTTCCTACTTTCGCATTCCAGTCCCCTAGAATGAAAAGGACATCTTTGTTGGGTGTTAGTTCTAAAAGGTCTTGTAGGTGTTCATAGAACAGTTCAACTTCAGCTTCTTCAGCGTTACTGGTTGGGGCGTAGACTTGGATTACTGTGATATCGAATGGTTTGCTTTGGAAACAAGCAGAGATCATTCTGTCATTTTTAAGATTGCATCCAAGTACTGCATTTCGGACTCTTTTGTTGACCGTGATGGCTACTCCATTTCTTCTAAGGGATTCCTGCCCACAGTAGTAGATATAATGGTCATCTGAGTTAAATTCACCCATTCCAGTCCATTTTAGTTCGCTGATTCCTAGAATGTCGACGTTCACTCTTGCCATCTCCTGTTTGACCACTTCCAATTTGCCTTGATTCATGGACCTGACATTCCAGGTTCCTATGCAATATTGCTCTTTTGACAGCATTGGACCTTGCTTCTATCACCAGTCACATCCACGACTGAGTATTGTTTTTGCTTTGGCTCCGTCCCTTCAGTCTTTCTGGAGATATTGCTCCACTGATCTCCAGTAGCATATCGGGCACCTACTGACCTGTGGAGTTCCTCTTTCAGTATCCTATCATTTTGCCTTTTCATACTGTTTATGAGGTTATCAAGGCAAGAATACTGAAGTGGTTTGCCATTCCCTTCTCCAGTGGACCACATTCTGTCAGACCTCTCCACCATGACCTGCCCGTCTTGGGTGGCCCCACATGGCATAGCTGATTTTCATTGAGTTAGACAAGGCTGTGGTCCTAGTGTGATTAGATTGACTAGTTTTCTGCCCTCTGATTCCCTCTAGCAACACCTGCTGTCTTACTTGGGTTTCTCTTACCTTTTTCTTTTCATCTTTACTCCTATGCAAAACAGCTTTATTAACTAGAATATAGTCCTCACGTTTGCCTGTCTTTTACCACCTCTAAAATACTGAACCCATCACAGATTTGCATGTCATCCTTGTGCTAAGATCATGCTCATTTTCATGTGTCATTCTAATTTTAGTATATGTGCTGACAAAATGAGTACAATAATCAAACTATTAACAAAGATGACAACATAATCACTGTAGGAAAGAAGACTATACTATCTGCACTCTGAACCTTTTAACATATTATCTCATTCCATTTACTTTCTGAATGTATTGACACTTTTAAAGGATTTAAAGGAAAGAAGTCCCTTCTCCCAACTTATATAAATCATCATATTGTTGAATTATTTGTGAAGTTGCAAAATATTTGTATTTTTAAATGTTTTTGAAACACCTGGGTTCAATACTTTCTTTGTTTACCTCAATAATGAGTAAATAGAATCTTTGGCAATTAGTAACTTAATTGCTCACATAAGTGAGGCACTACTAATTGAATTTAAAAATCAAAACAGTTGCCTTTTTTAAAAGTTATATCAAGCAGCCTTCCTTCCTCATCTTTCTTCCACCTTGTTTTCACTCTTAGTTTGTGAATTCACACCTTTTTAAAACAGAGGTAGTATTTAGATAAACTTTAGTCCAGCTTCCTCTCAAAGGCTGTTGATTATGGACTATGTTTACTTATTTTTCTAAATGTTGCAATAAATAAAGACTGTCCTTGCCATCTACCTAACTATACTATCCCTAGCTTCACTTGATTTTTTCCCCAACTTTCCTGAGGTATTATTGACAATTGAAAATTACATATATTTGAGGTTTGTGATATGTTTTGATACTTGTGCACATTGTGAGATGATTATACCACCAATCCAATTAATTGCTTCACATTATTTTTTTATGTGTGCTGAGAATACTTGTGATGTACTCTCTTAGCAAATTTCAAGTATGTGTGCGTGTGTGCTAAGTTGCTTCAGTCGTGTCTGACTCTCTGCAAACCTATGAACTGTAGCCCACCAGGCTCCTCTGTCCATGGGATTTCCCAGGCAAGAACACTGGAGTGGGTTGCCATTTCCTTCTCAGGGGATCTTCCCAACCCAGGGATCGAACCTGTGTCTCATGCATTAGCAGGTGGATTCCTTACTGCTGAGCCACCAGGAAAGTGTGCATTAGTTTGCTAGGGCTGCCATAAAAAATAACAGTCTGGGTGGCTTAAACAACAGAAATTTATTTGAAGTCTAGAGTCCAAGATGAAGGCGTTGCAGGTTTGGTTTCTTCTGAGGCCCCTCCTTGGTTTGCAGGTGCTGTCCATTCCCCTTGCTGCCTCTTCCCACAGGTGTCCCTCTGCACAGGCACACTTCTGCTGTCTCCTCCTCCGCTAACACAAACAGCAGTCACACTGGGTCAGAATCGGCCCCCCTGCCCCTCCACACTCCCCCTTGCCCCCCACCCTTGCCAAATGGCAGCTCTGCATCAGCTCACACAAGCTTTTTCTTTATACATGATTACACCCTGAGGTACCAGGGATTGGGACTCAACACATAAATTTGTAGGGGAAGCAGGGAGACACACTTCAGACCATAACAGAACATTTTGTGGCTTTCAGAAATCAGACTCTATTTTTGGCTTGCTTTTCATTGTAGTTATGAAACCCTTTTATCTTACAGAATATTCAAGTTGGACCTCAGGAGCACAGTGATAGTTGGCAACTGAGTGGTCTTTTATTGACCTTTCTTGTTCTCTTCCAGAGAAGTGATTCTTTATTTTTTTCATGGGGTGGTGGACAGCTTTCAGAATCTGATGGAAGCTATTCTGTCAGCTAACTTTGACTAACAACCTCAAAACTTGGTGAATTGATACAATAACCTTTTCCCTCTTCTTGTGGTATATACTGTGTACTGTAGGGGGTCACAAACAGTCAGACACAACTTGTCAACTGGGCACCAGCAGCATACTGCATGCTGGCAACCTGGGCTGGTTTGATCTGGGATTGTTGGTGCGTGCTGTTTGGGCTAGCCTGTGCATTGTGGTGACCTGGCTTTCAAGGGCTCCACTGATGGATGTGGTGGTGGGCATGGGGCTGAACATAACTGGGCCGTGTGATGCTCTTCATCCAGCCTGGCGAACCCCAGCTCAGTCACCTGCTTGTGGCCGTTAGGGTCTTCAGGAGCAGGAAGAGAGAGGGAGCTGCAAAGACTACATGCTTCTATGTTCTCTCCTTGCATCACTTTTCCTGGTGTCTTCTTGGCCGAAGCAACTTATATGGTCAAGCTCAGATTCAAAGGGTACAACATGAACTCCACCTTTGGTTGGGAGGAGTGGCACAGCCATGTTGCAAAGGAGCATCTCTGCCTCTGCCTGCGAGAGAAGTCTGTGGGCTCTGGCGGGATGAAGGAGGAGGGGTAATGATGAGAAAAATAAACTAAGCAACTTCTGTTCTTATAAGTATTCTCCTCTACACTGAGTAATTATCTTTCAAGGAAAAATGAAGGCCGTCTTCCAGGGAAGTACAGATGCTGGCTACTTAGAATAGAAGTGCACGTCAACTGCGAATGGGAAAGGAGTTTGAGGGGGGTGGGCGGAGCACTCAGAGCATCTGTTTGTTATGAAGCAGATCTTCTGAGTTCTCGGTAGATAAAAGCATGAGACATTCATCTGTGGGGAGCCAAGGATTTTTTTTTGTTGTTGAAGAACTTTTTCCTATTATGGCATTTTTTTTTTGTTTTACTTTCTTTTACTTTACAATACTGTATTGGTTTTGCCATACATCAACATGAATCTGCCATGGATGTACACATGTTCCCAATCCTGAACCCGCCTCCCACCTCCCTCCTCATACCATCTCTCTGGGTCATCCCAGTACACTAGCCCCAAGCATCCTGTATCCTGCATCATGGCATTTTTAAAAATGTGAGCAGTTGATCAACTGGCAACAGGGGACATTTTGTACACTTAGGACCAGTAGCCCTGGACATTTCACCCCAGAATCCTCCTTTGCCATTTTTAAACTCAGACAGTATATATGAAAATAACTGAGAGATCTGGAAGTCATACTTCCTCTGTAAGTACATAACGTAAGTCTTAAACCAGGAATCATTCCCCATAATCTCACAGTAATAGCAACTCCTTGGTTATTCTAAACAGCCAATACTTACTGAGATACCAATTTATGAGTTTCTTTATATATTAATCCACTGTCTAATTTAACCATTAATCCCTACCCTATTAATTTAGAGGGTTGAGCACAGTCCTAAGTACATACTATAGAAGTGAATCATCAAACTATTAATTTAGGGGGTGTGTGTGCTGAATGCTTTTGACATTTGTCTATAAATATGAGGGAGGAAACTTCTATTCGTTCAAAACATCCAAGGGAACTACATTCCTGTCCACATTTTAAAAAATGTCAAACCCTTAGACCCTCACAGTTTAACTCCATTTAAAGGCTGACAGCATATCCAGGGCTTCCCTGGTGGCTCAACTGGTAAAGAACCTTCCTGCTAATGCAGGAAATGCAAGAGACAGGGGTTTAATCCTGGGTTAGGAAGATCCCCTGGAGAAGGAAACAGCAACCAACTCCGTTATTCTTGCCTGAAAAATTACACGGACAGAAGAGCCCAGTGGGCTACAGTCCATGGGGTTGCAAAAAGTTGGACACAACTGACCATACACGCAGACACAGCATCCTTATTCAGACTAGAAATGCAATTTCAGAAGAGAGGAGCATGGTGGATGTTGTCATTTTCTGCAACGTATTTAAGTATGGTCTTGCCCTAGACTTTATAAGCTAGCATTGAATAGCAAAGGGACGGTGCTGTGTCAGTTTTGCTTATAAAAAATCACCATAAGAATCTGAGTGGTATTCCACAATAGGCATTTACTGTCAGACTCCCAGGTCTCTGGGTCTCCTGGGCTGGGTCTCCTTCAGGCTGCAGGTGTACATGTGCAGATCTGCTCCATGTGGCCAGAGGGGCAGCAGCTACCTTGGATTAGTCCTTTGGACAGGGGCTCCTAGAGAGACAGATGGAAGCACAGAGGCCCTGATCTGGTGCCGTGCCACCTCCAGACTCCACTGGCAGGGCAAGACAGCGCAACCAGTAGCAAAGCCAGGGGTTGGTAACTAATACTGTCCACTGAGACGAAAGGGTGGATATTCAGAATTTCCAGAATAGTGAGAACTGGAGCCAATCATTCCATCTACCAATGAGAGCTGGTTGTTTCTAAAAGTAGAAGGACATTTAATTGGAGTTGTTTTTGTGATTTATTGCTTAGAATTGCTTGGTTGTGCTTCTTGATTCACCTAAGTCTGAGAGAATTCAAAGACTTGTTTAAATATGTTTACTTGAAATAGTAATCAAGAGTTTCTTTTGTTTTTCTCCCATCTCCAATTATGGCTTGAAAACCGAACTTTTTCCCGGGCTGACTTCTCCCTTTGCATCGTGCGTTTACATCCTGGTTTCGCTTCAGCCCGGAGGTGCTGAAAAGCGAGCCGTACGGGGAAAAGGCAGACGTGTGGGCAGCAGGCTGTATCCTTTATCAGATGGCGACCCTGGACCCCCCCTTCTACAGCACCAACATGCTCTCCCTGGCCACAAAGGCAAGCAACCTCGGCAGACAAAGGGTCTCATGGTGCCCAAAACACCAATCCTTTTCTTCTTAAACAGAACCTTTGTGATTTTAGTAAAACTGCCCATTAAAAGCAGTCATTGTTTTATTAGCCCCATGATCCAGTTTATTTATTTATTTTCTCCTTTCTTCTAAATCTACTTCATGTGCTATGGCACATTTCCCCCTATGATTTTCTTCAATTTATCATAGAAAATTATGAAAATAATATATCAAACTGCTTTTGGTCTTTTATTTTTACTTGTGGTTTGGACTGCCCTCAATCCAATATATTATATTATCCTACAATATATTACATTATTCTATCATTTATTGTGAATCTGAGGTTAACTTTTACTTAGCTTGAAGAATATAATTCTGTGTCAAGAACTGTTTAATTAATGCTACTTTTAAAATTGTTGGGATATTTTTGTTTCTGATGAAAATGTGTGCGTGAGATTATGATGCTTGTTACGCAGTTCTCGTGTTATGGCCAAGTGTCACCATGCAAAGGCCCCCGTGGCTGCTTTACTTCCCTTACTCCGGCCTGTTTGTTTTGCAGATAGTGGAGGCGGTATATGAACCAGTACCAGAAGGCATCTACTCTGAAAAGGTGATCACTACCATCAGCAGGTAATTGGTCCCACAACTGCAAACCTACAGAGATTATCAAGAAATACGTCATATCTGTGGAAAATGTCCTATTAAGAGGAAGGGTTCCCAAATAATCCAAACCTAGAAAAATGTTTGGACGTCATTCATCATAGAGACCATTTGAGAGCCACCACGTGTCCAAGAGGAAAGAGTACATTCAGTTGAAATAACATGTTACCATTAATCTGATTGTTCAGAATGTTTCATATCAATCTATATATCAAGTGTGATCTGCTAAAGAGATATTTCTCCAAAGAATATGTATAAATGGCCAAGGGGCACATGAAAATATGCTCAACACTGCTAATTATTAGAGAAATGCAAGTCAAAACTGCAGTGAGATCACCTTACACCAGTCAGAATGGCCACCATTAAAAAGGCTACAGACAATAAATGCTGGAGAGAGTTTGAAGAAAAGAGAATCCTCCCACACTGTTGGTGGGAATGTAAAGTGGTGACAGCCACTATGAAGGACAGGGTGGATATTCCTTAAAAAACTAAAAATAGAGCTACCACATGATCTGGCAATCCTACTCCTGGACTTATATCTGCAGAAGCACTATTTAAAATAGCCAAGATATTGAAGGGAAGCTAAATGTCCTTCAGTAGATTCAAAGAAGTTGTGGTACATATATATAATGGAATATTACTCAACCAAAAATGAATCAAATGATTCCATTTGCAACAATATGGATGACCTAGAGATTGAAAGTGAAAGTCACTCAGTCGTGTCCAACTCTATGCGACCCAATGGACTATGCAGCCCATGGAATTCTCCAGGCCACAATACTGGAGTGGGTAACCTTTTCCTTCTCCAGCGGATCTTCCCAGCCCAGGGATCAAACCCAGGTCTCTCACATTGCAGCCTGATTCTTTACCAGCTGAGCTACCAGGGAAGCCCTTAGAGGTGTTATACTGAGTGAAATAAATCAGATAAAGACAAATATCATATGATACCACTTATATGAGAAATCTTAAAAAATGGTATGCATGAACCTATTATATAAAACAGAAATTGAGTCACAGATATAGAAGACAAATGTATGGTTACCAAGGGGGAAAGTGTAGAGGGATAAATTAGAAGTTTGGGATTGACATATAGATACTACTATAAATAAAATAGATAACTAATAAGGACCTACTATATAGCACAATAGTAATTTCTCAAAGAAAGTCACAAAGAAGTGCTCCAGCTATCCACATAGCGAGAGTTTAGTGGAATTATCCTTGGAGAGGCTCAAAGTTCTGCCTCCACAGAGCTTGTCCCAGGTGACCCTCCCCTCAGCCTCCCCCTGCTCCCCTTGCTGCAGCCACAGGGAGCTCCCTGCTCCTGCTCTGCCCTTATCCTGGTGCTCACTTCTGTCTGATGCGTGCAGTAGCACAGGCCCTCACTTCCCCTGGGTCTCTGCATAATTAGGGTGCCTGCTCTGATGCCCCCACAACCTCTCTGAATTCTCTTGTCCCCTGACCCACTTTACAAAGTTCACAGCATCCACCACCCCTAACACATTATCCATGTGCATGCAAATGTGTTCCTTTATTGTCTCTTTCTTCCCCACCAGAAGAGAGAGACTTTTTCAGTTTAGTTCATAGCTGTCTAATGCCCAGAGCAATGCCTAGTACCAAACAGATCCTTAACAGTTTACTGGTTGTATGAATAAATGACATTTATCTGCCTGATTGTTACTTCTGGACCATTTTATGCCCTTAAACTGGCCCAAGATTACTATTCTGCCCCATTAAGCTGAGTCAAATCCTTACTGTTATAATAAAAATCCCAGGGTCACCTCAGATGAAATCTTTATTCATCTCCCTGCCCAATTCCCTTAAATTTCAATTCTGTATCTACCCTCACTCTTGGCACAACCTCTGATGAAATGTAATAAACACATTACTGTGGCTGTGCGCTTTCCCCTCTGGTTTCTCTCTCCAGCCCACCATTTAGCATTGATAGATTCTCCTCATGGGATTGTCAGATTATATCCTGAATCTTTCCTTGCTCAACACAATGATATCTAACTGCTCTAAGCACCGCAGGCCCAGCTGGCACTGAGTTTCACTAACTGTGGACTCTGAGCAGGAATTTGAGTACTTTTTTGGCATCTCTGTTTCCTCATCTGGTAAAATGGGGATTGTAATGTTAACAGCCTCATCAGGCTAATGTGATGCTTATAAAATATGCAAATCATTTAGCATAGAGCTTGGCAGATGGTAAATCTTGAGCAATGTTGGTAGCTATTATTGTTAGTGTTGTGGGAAACGAGCTGAAATCCATCTTTAAATCATCTGAATTCCACATCATACTAGATCCACCCTATTGCTAATGAGTCCAGATAAATGTATTTAAACTGCTCACCTCCTATTCTCTGCTGTTTGTTTTCTGGAAAGTGCATTAAAAATTCAGGAAGTCTCCAGAAAGATCAAGATAAGAGTGCCAAATTTATTCATTTAATTTCTCCTTTTCTTAGGTATTTATGTGCCCCAAAGAATAAGAGAGGGAAGTACAGAGAAAAACTACAGAGACTGTACTCTGATTTTGTGTTGCTGGGCAAACAGGACCATAATTTGCTTCTGACAGGCTCCCTGATTATTGGTATCCATGCCTCGTGGAGCTGGAAGGTTAGGTTTAGGGTATCAAAATTATTATAAAAAGGTCAGAATATCAATAGGTTCTAGAATCGAGTGGATTCTAATCCTCACTCTTCCACTCACCTTTACCTCTCCAAGCCCCTCTTTTCTTATCTGTGATGTATGGGTAGCAGTTCTGACTATTCATGGGCTTACTTTGAAGCCTAAGTAAGATCATGCTTTTAAATAAGATAAAACTTTTTAGCATTGTTCTCAGCATGTAGCAAGCCCTTAATTAAACTAGGTGTGGTTATTAATAATATTATTGCTTATAGAATGAAGTATATAAAAGTATGATAAATTTGATGAAGTATGGTAAAAGAGGCAATGAGAAATTACAAAAGAACTTGATCTGGTCGAGGGATTTGGAAAAGTTTTTCTATGAAAAAATGACACGTAACCTAAGACCTGAACTCCACTAATTCTCAAATAGCAAACATAACAGAGAAGGCATATCATAGATCCACATCTCTGAAGGCTGTCCTGAGCAAGAGAGCTTGCTAATTTGAAGAATGGAAAGAAGCTGGGGATGTGGCATGTCAAGTAAGACAGGGAATAGCTAGCAAAAGAGCCACATTGAGTGTTTTGAACTTTTATCTTCAGTATTGAGAGGACTTAAGAGTTACTAACAGGCTGAGACATAATGAAAATCTCTTTAGCTAGGATCGTCCTGGCCGATTTGCAGGGAGTTCACTGGAAGGAATGAGAGTGAGAAGGAGAGGCAGGTCCAGTTGTCCGCTGAGAGATGGTGGCAGCCTTGACTGGACTGGTGGTGTTGCTGGAGACAGAAGGGGATTGTTCCCACTGTTGCCTGGAAGTTCAGTCAACAAGTTTTGAAGTACAGTCATAAAAGGATTGGAAAATACTTTGGTTAACTAGGAAAATTGAATGACATTGAGAATACAAAAACAATTGGATTTATTATGTGGAACCTCAGCAAAGGGATCCAAGACCACAGAGTGGAAGTTTGGGGAGGGAGGGAGCAAGGTCAGTTCACCAATAGGAAGGAGATGTGTGTCAGAATTAGAGATATCTACTGTAGAGCAAGGCTTCCCTGGTGGCTTAGCTGGTAAAGAATCTGCCTGCAATGCAGGAGACCCTGGTTCTATACCTAGGTTGGGAAGATCCCCTGGAGAAGGGCATGGCAACCCACTCCAGTATTCTTGCTTGGAGAACCCCCATGGACAGAGGAGCTTGGTGGGCTACAGTCCATGCAGCCGCAAAGAGTCAGACACCACTCAGTGACTAAGCACCCAGCACACAGTGGAGCAGGCTGCTGATGGGTGATGAGGTTACCATCACCAGGATATTTAATATGATGAATGGTCACTATTTAGGGCACTCCAGGTGACATGTTTTGAGCATACTTTTAATTCAGAATATTAAGATGTCATAATTAGTAGGAAGAGACAATTTAATTTTAAAGCTGACTACAGATTTTAGTGCTGCACTCAATATGCCAGCAAATTTGGAAAACTCAGAAGTGGCCACAGGACTGGAAAAGGTCAGTTTTCATTGCAATCCCAAAGAAAGGCAAAGAATACTCAAACTACCACACAATTGCACTCATCTCATACACTAGTAAAGTAATGCTCAAAATTCTCCAAGCCAGGCTTCAACAGTACGTGAACCGTGAACTTCCAGATGTTCAAGCTGGATTTAGAAAAGGCAGAGGAACCAGAAATCAAATTGCCAACATCTGTTGGATCATGGAAAAAGCAAGAGAGTTCCAGAAAAACATCTATTTCTGCTTTATTGACTATGCCAAAGCCTTTGACTGTGTGGAATTTTCCAATAAACTGTGGAAAATTCCAAAAGAGATGGGAATACCAGACCATCTGGTGTTGACCTTCCTCTTGAGAAACCCATATGCAGGTCAGGAAGCAACAGTTAGAACTGAACATGGAACAACAGACTGGTTCCAAATAGGGAAAGGAGTACATTAAGGTTGTATATTGTCACCCTGCTTATTTAACTTATATGCAGAGTACATTATGAGAAACACTGGGCTGGAGGAAGCATAAGCTGGAATCAAGATTGCTGGGAGAAATATCAATAACCTCAGATATGCAAATGACACCACCCTTATGGCAGAAAGTGAAGAACTAGAGAGCTTCTTGATGTGGAGAGTGAAAAAGTTGACTTAAAGCTCAGCTTTCAGAAAATAATGATCATGGCATCTGGTCCCATCACTTCATGGGAAATAGATGGGGAAACAGTGGAAACAGTGACAAACTTTATTTTCTTGGGCTCCAAAATCACTGTGGATGGAGACTGCAACCATGAAATGAAAAGACGCTTGCTCCTTGGAAGAAAAGCTATGACCAACCTACACAGCATATTAAAAAGCAGAGGCATTTCTTAACCAACAAAGGTCCTTCTAGTCAAAGCTATGGTTTTTCCAGTAGTCATGTATGGATGTGAGAGCTGGATTGTAAAGAAAGCTGAGCACCGTAGAATTGATGCTTTTGAATTGTGGTGTTGAAGACTCTTGTGAGTCCCTTGGACTAAGGGAGATCCAATCAGTCCATCCTGAAGGAAATCAGTCCTGAATATTCATTGGAAGCTGAAACTTCAATATTTTGGCCACCTGATGTGAAGAGCTGACTCATTGGAAAAGACCTTGATGCTGGGAAGGATTGAAGGTGGGAGGAGAAGGGTTTGACAGAGGATGAGATGGGCGGATGGCATCACGGACTCAGTGGACATGAGTTTGAGTAAACTTTGGAAGTTGGTGATGGACAGGGAGACCTGGCCTGCTGCAGTCCATGGGGTCGCAAAGACTCGGACATGTCTGAGTGACTGGACTGAACTGAACTGAACTGACGGATTTTAAGATTGCAGTGTGCAGCCTATACCAGATGTAGTTTCCATTTAAAGTTATTCAAAACTCAGTATCTGAGTCACATTGCAAAGTTTTATCTTTAGAAAATTTGACATGAAACCAAAATCAGTTGTGAGTTGCATGTAATTACATATTTTATTTGCTTTGGATTTTTAGTGTCTAAATATTGTTTCAAAAGAAATAGAGAACAAATTCAATTTCTCATTTTCTTAGTTTTTTTCCTTAGCAGGCTTTTAAATTAGGAGAATAGCTTAGTAACCCTGAAGAGTCTGAGGCAAAAAAAATATATTTTACTGCTCTGCCCAGTACCAGTATTGCTATTTTTACCTTCCAGTACACCTTTAAGAAAATGTCATTTGTTTATTTTGTTTAAAGGAAGAGCATTTCCTTTTATGCACATTATATTTCAGTTGCCTAAGTTTTCTCTGTCTGTGCTTGGTTGCATAAGCTGTCTGGCACTTTGTTTCAGAAGAAGTCATAATGACTAAAGAAGTTAGTGCTTTCAACTAGTTCTAAGGACAAATGGCTCTTCACATTTTCCATCCTACCTTCTTTGTTTCTTGAAACATGAAATGATTAGAATTTAACACTGTATCCCTCTGATTCTTTCGATCTGGTCACTCAGAGCAGAGTGGACACACAGTGAGTAGCATGAGTGGACACCCCAGATTTTTTTTTCCTAGAACTTGACTTTATGCTTATTTGATTAGAAAATCATTAATGCATTCAGTTGCTCTTAAGACTCTCCCTGAAATATCCAAGCAGAGAGGCATTTCAAACCAATGAGTCTAAACTGAAACTTCTGGTAGGAGATATTCCTGGGATTCCAAAAGCCTGTACCCAAATATTTTAGGTTATGTACAGGTAAATTATGAGACCACCTGTTCATTCATTTGTTCATTCATTCATTTGCTGAATACTTAGCAGGACCCAGATTACATCTTACATACAGGTGAGATCCCAGTGAAGGAGACACGGGTCGCTCCTCTCAACTTGTCTCCAGTCTCCAGTGGTCATGTAGATCATCACAGTATAAATTACAGTGGCTTTGGGTACTTCAATATAGAGAGTGAAATGAGGACTTGTGAAAAGGGGGCAGTGAGTCTGTCTGAGCGAAGGTGATCGAAGATGTCTTCCTGTTAGAGACCCGGAAAAGAGTGGTAATAACCATAATGCAAGCTCACTTTCTTAGAACTTGAAAACAAATAGCCTAAAGATAAAGCTTGAAATGATAAAGTAGTGATGTGTTTATTATACTCATGGTTAATAAAGTTAAGAAAAGAGAGATCCAGGTGGAAAATTGGGAGGATTCTGGGCTCACCTCCCCTCATTTTAACATCCCAACTATAGCTCTCATTAAAATCAACCTGGGGACAAGTAGGGCAGATCTTCTTCAACCAAGACTGTAAAGAAATATACACAGGGAGTCTAGTGGGAAGGGAGAAGTATGTGGTCAGGACCTCCACCCTTAGCAGGGACACGGAGAAGAGGGGACATCACAGGTTCAGGGATCCTCCCCAGGGAATGAAGGATTGGAGCCCCACATTGGGCACCCCAGATCTCAGGGCAGCCCTGAGGTCTGACACCACTGGAAGACAAGCCCCTTGCAAGTTTGAAACCCTGTGTCTGTGTGTGTGTGTGTGTGTGTGTGTGTGTGTGTGTGTGTTCAGTCATGTCTGACTCTTTGCAATCCCATGCAGTCTGCCAGGCTCCTTTTTTCATGGAATTTTCCAGGCAAGAATATTGGAGTAGGTTGCCATTTCCTACTCTAGGAGATCTTCCCGGCCCGGGGACTGAACCCATGTGTCTCATATCTCCTGCATTGGTAGGCAGGTTCTTTACCACTGCACCATCTGGGAAGCCTTGAAACCCCGTGGGGCTTATCAGAGGGATGTAGGAAACTGGGCCTCTGCTCTTGAAGAGCATACAGCTTTGCCTGCTTCCAGTCACAGGGTGGAGGCAGAGATTGAAGCTGCCAGGGGCACTGGCCAGCCTGCCAAGACATGACATCAGTCCCTGTCCAGCGCTCACCAGGCTCCCACTCCAGCCCCTCTTGTCCCATGCTGCTCCCCATGAAGGCAGTTCTGATCAACAGTTCTGCCACTGACTGTGAGAGTGTGCACACCTGCAGGGAGCAGGGCTGGCTTGGACTCCAGCCTGCTGCTGGGCCAAGATATAAGCTGCCATTGCCAGCATGTGTGTCCCTGCATACACTCAGGAGGGAGCAAACTCAGCTCAGTAGTGTGGTACCAAACTCTTCAGCCACGACTCAGCCTCTAGCCCTGCAAGCACACCAGGGAGAAAGCAAAATCAGCACAACAGTGCAGCTTCAAGCTCTCAGCTCTGACTCTACACCTCACACCAAGGTGGAGGCTGCCATCGCATGTAGGAGAAACCCAGCTTCCTCAGGGCCCCTGCAGCAAGCCTTGTGCCCTGACCTCACCCTTGATAGTGTGGTGATGGCACTGAGCAGAGAGGAAGCCCCAGTTTGCACCTGGTTCTGGCTCTAGCCCTGCAACTCCACCGCCTCCGCTCCTACCCGTGTGGCAGCTGCCGGTGCCTAGGAGAGAAGACATGGTCTGTGCGGATTCCAGGTCCAGCTCTCCCACCAAAGCCACTGGGCACGTGCAGCGATGCTCCCACACAAGGACTCACTTTCAAGACCAGAGCAGGTAACTGGCTCACCCGGTTTTATAGACTGAAACTCAAACAAAGTGAGAAGGAAGAGGAATATGCTTCAAAGGAAATAATAAGGAAAAACTCTGAAGACAAAATCTTAGTGAAACAGAGGTAAATAATTTACGTGATAAACAGTTCAAAACAATTGTAATGGGAATGACAACTGAACTTAAAAGAATAGATAAACACAGTGACAAATCTTAACAAAGTACTAGAAAATATTTTTTAAAAAACAAAACTGAGGAATACAATACAGTAAGTCTCTTACATACAAATCAGTTTTGTTCCGAGAGCATTATTTATTATTATTCTTTTAAATTTAAATTTATTTATTTTAATTGGAGGCTAATTACTTTACAGTATTGTATTTATTTTGCCATACAGTCCAGGTTCGATGCAGGATACAGGATGCTGGGGGCTGGTGCACTGGGATGACCCAGAGGGCTAGTATGGGGAGGGAGGTGGGAAGGGGGTTCAGGATGGGGAACACATGTACACCCGAGAGCATTTTAACAAGTCCAATTTGTTCAACAAAGTTAGCTTAGGTACCTAGTTAACAGAATCAGCTATGTAGTACTGTATTGTAATAGGTTTATAATACTTTTAAGACAAATAATACATTAAAAAGTACATACAAAACTAAGAAAGCATTTTTAACCTTACAGTTCAGTACCTTGAAAAATACTGTAGTACCAGCTACATCACTGCTGCTTTTACGCTTGCCTCTGGATATCCTGGGCTTGAAATAAAGGCTCTCTCTTGCTGTTTTGAATGCAGTACTATACAATAAAGTGCACAAAAATATGAGCACCTGAGAGGATGCACATAGGTGACAATGAACATCAGACATGTGAACTAACTCCTGTGACTGGATCTGCAAACTCAAGTCAGCACCTTTGAAAGTTTACTGCTTGAAGGTCCGTACGTAGGGACCTTCTGTAACTGAAATTAAAATTACAGTAGTGGGAATTAACAGCAGATTGGATGATACAGAGGAGTGCATTAGTGATCTGGGAGATAGAATAATGGAAAGCACCCCATCAAAAGAGG
Source organism: Oryx dammah (assembly GCF_014754425.2). Classification (NCBI taxonomy): domain Eukaryota; kingdom Metazoa; phylum Chordata; class Mammalia; order Artiodactyla; family Bovidae; genus Oryx; species Oryx dammah. The sequence goes on from NW_024070193.1 coordinate 58,717,534, forward strand.
AAAAAAAAGAAAAGATTTTAAAAAGTGAAAATAGTTTAAGGGACCTCTAGGACAACATCGTGCATGCTAACATTCACATAGTGTACTCTTGCCTGGAAAATCCCAGGGACAGAGGAGCCTGGTGGGCTGCAGTCCATGGGGTCACGAAGAATCGGACACTTACTGAGCGACTTCACTTTCATGCATTGGAGAAGGAAATGGCAACCCACTCCAGTGTTCTTGCCTGGAGAATCTCAGGGATGGTGGAGTCTGTGGGGTCGCAGAGAGTTGGACATGACTGAAGTGACTTAGCAGCAGCAGCGGCAGAAGAAGAGACAGAAAAGAGAGTGCAGTGTGTATTTGATACAACTATGTGTGGAAATTTCTTTCCTGATGTTGAAGAAGGAAACAGATATCCAGGTACAAGAAGAACAGAGGGTCCCAAACAAAATGAACCCAAAGAGACCTCCACCAAAACCTATAGAAATTAAAATGGCAAAAGTTAAAACTAAAGAGGGGATTCTAAAACCAGCAAGAGAAAAACAAAGTGTCAGTTACAGGGAACTCCCATAAGGGTTTCAGACTGATTTTTCTACAGAAACATTGAAGATCAGAAAGGAATTGTATGATATACTTAGAGTACTGAAAGGAAAAAAAAAAAAAAAACCTAACACCTAGGATACCAGCAAAGTTGAAATCAATCCTGAATATTTGTTGGAAGGATTGATGCTGAAGCTGAAGCTGCAGTATTTTGGTCATCTAATGTGAACAGACAACTCACTGGAAAAGTCCCTGATGCTGGGAAAAATTGAGGGCAGTAGGAGAAGAGGGTACCTAAGGATGAGATGGCTGGATGGCATCACCAATGCAATGGATATGAACTTGGGCAAACTTCAGGAAATGATGAGGGACAGGGAGGCCTGGTGTGCTGCAGTCCATGGGGTTGCAAAGAGTTGGACAGGACTGGATGACTGAACAACAACAGTACATACATATGGAATCTAGAGAGATGATACTAATGTATCCATTTGCAAGGCAGCAAAGGAGACACAGACATAGTGAACAGACTTATGGACACAGTGGTGGAAGGAGAGGGTGGGATGAATTGAGAGAATAGTATGGAAACATATACATTACCACATATAACATTGAAAGTGAAAGTGTTAGTCTCTCACTTGTGTCCGACTTTTTGCAACCCCATGGACTATAGCCCCTCCAGGCTCCTCTGTCCACAGGATTCTCCAGGCAAGAATACTGAGGTGGGTTGCCATGCTCTTCTCCAGGGCATCTTCCTGACCCAGGGATTGAACACAGGTCCCTGGTGGCTCAGACAGTAGTGTCTGCCTGCAATGCAGGAGACCTGGGTTCGATCCCTGGGTTGGGAAGATCCCCTGGAGAAGGAAATGGCAACCCACTTTCGTACTCTTGCCTGGTAGATCTTGTGGACAGAGGAGCCTGGTAGGCTACAGTGCAAGGGGTTGCAGAGTCAGACATGACTGAGTGACTTCACTTTCACTTTCTCCTGAATTGCAGGAAGATTCTTTATTGTCTGAGTCACCAGGGAAGCCCCTATGTAAAGTTAGAGCCTTTGAATTAAAAAATAGACAAATATGGTAGTGAGTGCCAGAAATATTTAAATTATGCTAACCAGTGATCTTGACAATTTGCTCCATGGGCATCTAGAATAGCCTCTACTACTGTTTAGCTGTGATAGAAACAATTCTCCCATTAGTAGGCTGATTGATATCTCTTGCCTCCAAAATCTGAGAAAGTTTTTAGTGTGTAATGTGTCAAATTGTCTACAGTTAAAAATTTGACATACAGCTTCAACTTCAAGTAACTGGGTTGCATTTTATTTTTATAGCATCATGCTTTGTAAGACTCTCACTAATCAAGTTGTGTTGATCTTGCTCCAATACAGCTGGTAAAGTCCAGTAAGTTGCCGCCCCCCAGAATCTTTCCTTCCTTCTGCTGCATCAAGTGTGGTATTCAGGTCCTGGATTATTAGGATGCCTCTTTGTTTCATTGGCCAGTGAGTAGGGGTGGTTTTAGAGGATAATCAGTTACATAGAAGAAGCAGACCCCACTCATCCATCCTGAGACTGGGAGCAACTTCCAACTCAGTCTGTAACCCTTGCCCATGAGCCAACCTGCAAAGTGAACAGTATCGCTCCCTCTCCTTCCCAGATTTTCCAAATGTCTTTTGAGAAGTCTTGGATTCAGAAGTATCCTTGGAGTTCATCTTGTCTAGGTTCTTTTGGGTGCAAGCACCATGGGGGACACAGAGTAGAATTTGGCCTGTGGACTGGTCCTGACTTTGACTAGAGTGCTATGATGAGCTTATCTTTCCTTAGATGCCTCACTCCAGATGCAGAAACCCGCCCAGATATTGTAGAAGTCAGCTCCATGATATCAGATATCATGATGAAGTATGTAGACAATTTATCCACATCCCAGCTGGCCTTGGAGAAGAAGCTGGAACGGGAACGGAGGCGCACACAGAGGTATTTTATGGAAGCCAACCGGAATGCAATCACATGTCAGCAGGAGCCGACTCTGCTGTCTCAGGTAAATGGGATTCTTTCAGTGTCTTCAGGATGAATTCTGATAGGAGTCTGAGGCTGTTCATGTTTGTCTTAAGGAAAATTCATCTTAAGTTAGAAAAATATTAATTGCTGCATGTAATATTTCACTGTTATAATGATATTTTATACATTCTGATATCATAAAAGTAAGTCAATATAATTGAATTCCAAAGAACTAACTCATAATTTGTTGTATTTTACAAAACTAGAGGTATCAAAAAGATAACTTAGAAATTCTTTGAATTTATAATGTAGCTGTTGCTGCTGCTAAGTCGCTTCAGTCTTGTCTGACTCTGTGCGACCCCATAGATGGCAGCCCACTAGGCTCCTCCGTCCCTGGGATTCTCCAGGCAAGAACAATGGAATGGGTTGCCATATCCTTCTCCAATGCATTTAAGTGAAGTCGCTCAGTTGTGTTCAACTCTTTGTGACCCCATGGACTGCAGGCTCCTCCGTCCATGGAATTTTCCAGGCAAGAGTACTGGAGTGGGTTACCATTGCTTTCTCCATTATAATATGTATCTTTGTATAAATAGCAGTGACTGCTTATATTTAATTTTTTCAGCAATTTGGATTTATAGATAGAAATATTCTATGTAAGTTTAGAAAAGGAAATAATGTTTTTTTTTTAAAATTTTAATTTTTACTTTATTTTACTTTACAATACTGTATTGGTTTTGCCATACATTGACATGAATCTGCCACGGGTGTACATGAGTTCCCAATCCTGAACCCCCCTCCACTTCCCACCCCAAATCATCTCTCTGGATCATCCCCATGCACCAGCCCCAAGCATCCTGTATCTTTCATCGAACATAGACTGGCACTTCTTTTCTTACATGATAGTATACATGTTTCAGTGCCATTCTCCCAAATCATCCCACCCTCGCCCTCTCCCACAGAGTCCAAAAGTCCATTCTATACATCTGTGTCTCTTTTGCTGTCTCACATACAGGGTTATCATTACCATCTTTCTAAATTCCACATATATGTGTTAGTATCCTGTATTGGTGTTTTTCTTTCTGGCTTACTTCACTCTGTATAACTGGCTCCAGTTTCATCCATCTCATTAGAATTGATTCAAATGTATTCTTTGTAATGGCTAATACTCCATTGTGTATATGTACCACAGCTTTCTTATCCATTCATCTGCTGATGGACATCTAGATTGTTTCCATGTCCTGGCTATTATAAACAGTGCTGTGATGAACATTGGGGTACTTGTGTCTCTTTCAATTCTGGTTTCCTCGGTGTGTATGCCCAGCAGTGGGATTGTTGGGTCATATGGCAGTTCTATTTGCAATTTTTTAAGGAATCTCCACACTGTTTTCCATAGTGGCTGTACTAGTTTGCATTCCCACCAACAGTGTAAGAGGGTTCCCTTCTCTCCACACCCTCTCCAGCATTTATTGCTTGCAGACTTTTGGATCGCAGCCATTCTGACTGGTGTGAAATGGTACCTCACTGTGGTTTTGATTTGCATTTCTCTGATAATGAGTGATGTTGAGCATCTTTTCATGTGTTTGTTAGCCATCTGTATGTCTTCTTTGGAGAAATGTCTATTTAGTTCTTTGGCCCATTTTTTGATTGGGTCATTTATTTTTCTGGAATTGAGCTGCAGGAGTTGCTTGTATATTTTTGAGATTAGTTGTTTGTCAGTTGCTTCATTTGCTATTGTTTTCTCCCATTCGGAAGGCTGTCTTTTCACCTTGCTTATAGTTTCCTTTGTTGTGCAGAAGCTTTTAATTTTAATTAGATCCCATTTGTTTATTTTTGCTTTTATTTCCAGTATTCTGGGAGGTGGATCATAGAGGATCCTGCTGTGATGTATGTCAGAGAGTGTTTTGGCTATGTTGTCCTCTAGGAGTTTTATAGTTTCTGGTCTTACGTTTAGATCTTTAATCCATTTTGAGTTTATTTTTGTGTGTAGTGTTAGAAAGTGATCTAGTTTCATTCTTTTACAAGTGGTTGACCAGTTTCCCAGCACCACTTGTTAAAGACATTGTCTTTAATTCATTGTATACTCTTGCCTCCTTCGTCGAAGATAAGGTGTCCATAGGTGTGTGGATTTATCTCTGGGCTTTCTATTTTGTTCCATTGATAGACTTTAAAACAAAGGGTGTGAAAAGAGACAAAGAAGGCCACTACATAATGATCAAAGGATCAATCCAAGAAGAAGATATAACAATTATAAATATATATGCACCCAACATAGGAGCACCGCAATATGTAAGACAAATGCTAACAAGCATGAAAGGGGAAATTAACAATAACACAATAATAGTGGGAGCCTTTAATACCCCACTCACACCTATGGACGGATCAACTAAACTGAAAATTAACAAAGAAATGCAAACTTTAAATGATACAATAGACCAGTTAGACTTAATTGATATCTATGGGACATTTCACTCCAAAACAATGAATTTCACCTTTTTCTCAAGTGCTCACAGAACCTTTTCCAGGATAGATCACATCCTGGGCCATAAATCTAACCTTGATAAATTCAAAAAAATTGAAATCATTCCAAGCATCATTTCTGACCATAATGCCTTAAGATTAGATCTCAATCACAGGAGAAAAACTATTAAAGATCCCAACATATGGAGGCTAAACAACACGCTTCTGAATAACCAACAAATCACAGAAGAAATCAAAAAAGAAATCAAATTATGCATAGAAATGAATGAAAATGAAAACACAACAACCCAAAATCTGTGGGAGACTATAAAAGCAGTGCTTAGAGGAAAGTTCATAGCAATACAGGCATACCTCAAGAAACAAGAAAAAAGTCAAATAAATAACCTAACTCTACACCTAAAGCAACTGGAAAAGGAAGAAATGGAGAACCCCAGAGTTAGTAGAAGGAAAGAAATCTTAAAAATTAGGGCAGAAATAAATGCAAAAGAAACAAAAGAGACCATAGCAAAAATCAACAAAGCCAAAAGCTGGTTCTTTGAAAGGATAAATAAAATTGACAAACCATTAGCCAGACTCATCAAGAAACAAAGGGAGAAGAATAAAATCAATAAAATTAGAAATGAAAATGGAGAGATCACAACAGACAACACAGAAATACAAAGGATCATAAGAGACTACTATCAGCAATTATATGCCAATAAAATGGACAACGTGGAAGAAATGGACAAATTCTTAGGAAAGTACAACTTTCCAAAACTGAACCAGGAAGAAATAGACAATCTTAACAGACCCATCACAAGCACGGAAATTGAAACTGTAATCAGAAATCTTCCAGCAAACAAAAGTCCAGGTGCAGACGGCTTCACAGCTGAATTCTACCAAAAATTTCGAGAAGAGCTACCACCTATCCTACTCAAACTCTTCCAGAAAATTGCAGAGGAAGATAAACTTCCAAACTTATTCTATGAGGCCAGTATCACCCTAATACCAAAACCTGACAAAGATGCCACAAAAAAAAAAAAAAAAAGAAAACTACAGGCCAATATCACTGATGAACATAGATGCAAAAATCCTCAACAAAATTCTAGCAATCAGAATCCAACAACACATTAAAAAGATCATACACCATGACCAAGTGGGCTTTATCCCAGGGATGCAAGGATTCTTCAATATCCACAAATCAATCAATGTAATTCACCACATTAACAAATTGAAAAATAAAAGCCATATGATTATGTCAATAGATGCAGAGAAGGCCTTTGACAAAATTCAACATCCATTTATGATTAAAACTCTCCAAAAAGCAGGAATAGAAGGAACATACCTCAACATAATAAAAGCTATATATGACAAACCCACAGCAAACATTATCCTCAATGGTGAAAAATTAAAAGCATTTCCCCTAAGGTCAGGAACAAGACAAGGGTGCCCACTTTCACCGCTACTATTCAACATAGTTCTGGAAGTTTTGGCCACAGCAATCAGAGCAGAAAAAGAAATAAAAGCAATCCAAATTGGAAAAGAAGAAGTAAAACTCTCACTGTTTGCTTATTTTTTTTTTTTAAGGTAGAGTTTGTTTTGCAATATGGTGATTGTTTCTGGCATACAGCAAGATGATTCAGTTTTTGTATATATATATGTTATTCTTTATCAGATTCTATTTCACTATGTTATTCTAAGATATTAAATATTGTTCCCTCTGGTATAAGTAAGTCCTGGTTGTTTTTCTGTTTTATATACAGTAGTATATTTCTGTTCATCCCAAACTCCTAATTTATCCCTTTCCCCTTTGGTAGCCATAGGTTTGTTTTCTGTGTCTGTGAGGCAGTTTTGTAAATGAGTTTATCTGTGTCATATTTTTTAGATTCCACATGTAAGTGATATAATGTGATATTTGTCTTTCTGTGTCTGACTTACTTCACTTAGTGTGATAATCTCTGGGTTCATTCTTGTTGTTGCAAATTTCAGTCTTTTATTCTTTTTTATTTTTGAGTAATATTTCATACACAGTGTGTCTTCTTTATCCACTCATCTGTTGATGAACACTGGGTTGCTTCCATGTCTTGGCTATTGTAAATAGCACTACTGTGAACATCGGGTGTGTGTGTCTTTTCAAATTAGAGTTTTCTTGTATATATGCTCAGGAGTGGGATCATATGGCATCTCTCTTTATAAAAGTATTTTGAGGAACTTCCTTACTGTTCTCTAAAGTAGCTGCATGAATTTACATTCCCACCAACAGTGTATGAGGATTCCCTTTTCTCCATACCCTCTCTCAGTTCAGTTCAGTTCAGTTCAGTTGCTCAGTCGTGTCTGACTCTTTGCAATCCCATGAATCGCAGCACGCCAGGACTCCCTGTCCATCACCAACTACCAGAGTTCACCCAGACTCGCGTCCATCGAGTCAGTGATGCCATCCAGCCATCTCATCCTCTGTCGTCCCCTTCTCCTGCCCCCAATCCCTCCCAGCATCAGAGTCTTTTCCAATGAGTCAGCTCTTCGTATGAGGTGGCCAAAGTACTGGAGTTTCAGCTTTAGCATCATTTCTTCCAAAGAAATCCCAGGGTTGATCTCCTTCAGAATGGACTGGTACCCTCTCTAGCACTTATTATTTACAGACTTTTGAAGATGGCCATTCTGACTGGTGTAAAGTGATACCTCATTGTAGTTTTGATTTGCATTTTTTCAAATAATAAGCAATATTGAGCATCATTTCATGTGTCTTTTGGCCATCTGTATGTCTTTTTTTGAGAAATGTCAATTTACGTCTGCCCATTTTTGATTGGGTTGTTTGTTTTTTGGTTATTGTTCTATATGACCTATTTGTATATTTTGGAAATTATGTCTGCTACATCATTTGCAAATATTTTCTCTCAGTCTATAGGTTGTCCTTTTGTTTCTTGTGGTGTAAAAGCTTATGTTTAATTAGGTCCCATTTGTATATTTTTGCTTTTATTTCTTTTGCCTTAAGAGACATATCCAAAAAATATTGGTACAATGTATGTCATAGTGTTCTGCTTTGTTATCTTCTAAGGGTTTTATGGTGTCATGTCTTATAATTAAGTCTTTAAGCCATTTTGAGTTTATTACTGCTTGCAGTTTGAGGGTGTATTCTAAGTTCATTTAGTTACATGTAGCTATTTAGCTTTCCCAACACAACTTTCTTTTCTCTGTTTTATTTTCTTGCCTCCTTTGTTGAAGATTAATTGACCATAAGTATGTGGGTTTATTTCTGAGTTTGCTTTTGTTCCATTGATCTTTATGTCTTTACCATACTGTTTTGTTTACTGAAACTTTGTGGAATTGTCGGTAGGCTGGGAGATTATGTCTCAATCTTTCTTCTTTTTAACTCAAGATTACTTTGGCAATTCTGGGTCTTTTTTGTGGTTCCATATAATTTTTAAGATTATGTGTTTTAGTTCTGTGAAAAATGTCATGGGTAATTTGATAGAGATTGCATAAAATTTGTAGATTGCTTTGGGTAGTATGACCATCCTAACAATATTAATTCTTATAATCTAAGATCATGCAATATCTTTCCATCTCTTTGAATCATCTTCAATTTCCTTTATCAATGTTTTATAGTTTTCAGTGTATAAGTCTTTCACCTGCTTGGTCAGGTTTATCTGTAAGTGAGGGAGGGAGGCTCAGGATCTGGAACATGTGTATACCTGTGGCAGATTCATGTTGATGTATGGCAAAACCAATACAACATTGTAAAGTAATTAACCTCCAATTAAAATAAATAAATTTATATTAAAAAATAAAACAAAAAAGAAAAAAAAGATTAAAAAAAGGAGTGTCTTCTTTTGATATTTTACTGTTAGTGAAAAGAAATGCAACCAATTTCTGTATGTTAATCTTATACCCTAATAACTTGCTGAATTCATTTATCAGTTCTAGGAATTTTTGTGTGGAATTTTTAGGGTTTTCTGTAGATAGCATCCTATTTCCTGCATATAATGACAGTTTTTTTTCTTTCCTTCCAATTTGGATGCCTTTAATTTCTTTGTCTTGTCTGACTGCTGTGGCATTTCATATGTTGAATAGAAGTCATGAGAGTGGTTATCCTTGTTCCCTGAATTTAGTGGAAAGGCTTTCGACTTTTCACCATTATATATTATGTTGACTGTAAGCTTTTATTATGCTGAATTATGTTACCTCTATCGAGTTGGGACATGAGTTTGAGAAAGCTCTAGGAGTTGGTGATGGACAGGGAGCCCAATGTGCTGCAGTCCATGGGGTTGCAAAGAGTTGGATATGACTTAGTGACTGAACAGAACTGATTTTACTTCTATATCCACTTTAGTCAGACTATTTTTCATGAATGGATGTTGAATTTTATCAAGGGTTTTTTTGGTTTGTTTTTAAAAAATTAATTTATTTATTTTAATTAGAGGCTACATTACAATATTGTAGTGGTTTTTGCCATACATTGACATGAACCAGCCATGGGTGTACATGTGTTCCCTGTCCTGAACCCCCCTCCCACCTCCATCCCCATCCCATCCCTCAGGGTCATCCCAGTGCATCAGCCTTGAGCACCCTGTCTCATGCATCAAATCTGGATGGGCGATCTGTTTCATGTATGATAATATACACGTGTCAATGCTATTCTCTCAAATCATCCCACCCTCACCTTCTCCCAGAGTCCAAAAGACTGTTCTATACATCTGTGTCTCTTTTGCTGTCTTGCATATAGGGTCATTGTTACTATCATTCTAACTTTCTTTTTTTAAAAAATATAAATTTATTTATTTTAATTGGAGGTTAATTACTTTATACTATTGTATAGGTTTTGCCATACATCAACATGTATCTGCCACAGGTATACACGTGTTCCCCATCCTGAACCCCCCTCCCTCCTCCTTCCCTGTACCATCCCTCTGTGTCATCCCAGTGCACCAGCCCCAAGCATCCAGTATCATGCATTGAACCTATATATGTGTTAATATACTGTATTGGTGTTTTTCTTTCTGACTTACTTCACTCTGTATAATAGGCTCCAGTTTCATCCACCTCATTAGAACCAATTCAAATGCATTCTTTTTAATGGCTGAATAATGTTCCATTGTATATATGTACCACAGCTTTCTTATCCATTCATCTGCTGATGGACATCTAGGTTACTTCCCTGTCTTGGCTATTGTAAACAGTGCTGTGATGAACATTGAGGTACATATGTCTCTTTCAATTCTGGTTTCCTTGGTATGTGTGCCCAGCAGTGGGATTGCTGGCTCATATGGCAGTTCTATTTCCAGTTTTTTAAGGAATCTCCACATTGTTCTCCATAGTGGCTGTACTAGTTTGCATTCCCACCAACAGTGTAAGAGGGTTCCCTTTTCTCCATACCCTCTCCAGCATTTATTGTTTGTAGACTTTTTGATAGCAGCCATTCTAACTGGCGTGAGATGGTACCTCATTGTAGTTTTGATTTGCATTTCTCTGATAATGAGTGATGTTTATCAAAGGTTTTTACTGCATCTATGGGGCTTCCCAGGTGGCGCTAGTGGTAAAGAACTTGCTGCCAATGCAGGAGACACAAGAGACATGGGTTTGATCCCTGGGTCAGGAAGATCCCCTAGAGGAGGACATGGCAACCCACTCCAGTATTCTTGCCTGGGAAATCCCATGGACAGAGGAGGCTGGCAGGCTATAGTCCATGGGGTCGCAAAGAGTTGGACATGACTAAACAACTTAACATGCATACACATTGGAATGATCATTTTTTTTTCAATTTTCTTTTGTTGATATGGTGTACCACATCGATGATTTGCATATGTGGAACCATCTTTGAGACCTTGGGATGAATCCAGGTTGATCATGGTGTATGAAAAGAGATTTTTGTGTGTTGTTGTATTTGCTTTGCTAATACTTTGTTGAGGATTTTTGCATTTATATTAATCAAAGATATTGGCATGAATTTTCTTTTTTTGGCAGTGTCTGTTTTTATTATCAGTGTTAAAGTGACTTCATAGAGTAACCTTGTGAGTATTCCCTTCTTTTCAATCTATTAAAAAATTTTAATTAATTTATTTCTTTTTGGCTGCACTGAGTTTTTGTTGCAGTGCATAGGCTCTTTGTTGCTGCACAGGGGCTTTCTCTAGTTGTAGCAAGCAGGGTTTACTTTCTAGTTGCAGTACATGGGTATCTCATTGTGGCAGCTGCTTTTGTTGCAGAGCATGGGCAGAGTGCTAAAATCAGTAAAATCAGAAATGAAACAGACAAACACCACAGAAATACAATCATAAGAGATCTCTATAAACAACTATAAGCCAATATAATGGACAATGAAGAAAAAATGGACAAATTCCAAGGAATGCAGAAACTCCCAAGACTGAATCAGGAAAAAGCAGAAATATTAATAGACCAATTACCAGCAGTGAAGTTAAAATAGTAATAAAAAATCCAACAAGCAAAAAGTCCAGGTTCAGATGCTTCACAGGTGAACTCTACCAAACGTTTTTTTAAAAAGTTAACACCTATCTTTCACAAACTATTCCAAAAAATTTCAGAGGAAGAAATGCTTCTAAATACATTCTATAAGGCCAGTATCACACTAATACCAAAGCCAGACAAAGATATAATTAAAAAGATTACTTACCAATATCACTGATAAACATAAATGCTAAATCCTCAACAAAATATTAGCAAATCATATTTGACAATGCATTAAAAGTATCATATGTCTTCGTCAAGTGGGATTCATCTCAGGATGCAGAAATGGTTCAATATATACAAATTAATCACTGTGAAACACCACATTAACAAATGAAGAACTCACCAAGAAGAAAAGACAGGGGACCAACCTCCCTCAAAAAAAAAAAAAAAAAAAAGTGAAAGTAAAGAAATAACCAATTCCACAGAAATACAGAAAAAAATAGACAGAAACAAACAATGTGATGAACAATTATATGCCAACAAATTGGACAATCCAGAAGAAATGGATAAGTTTTTAGAAACATACAGCTTGTCAAACCTGAATCAAAAAGAAATGGATAATTTCAACAGACCAATCACTGGAAGTTAAATAGACTGACTTTTAAAATTGTTTTGTCTTTTTTTTTCTGTCTCTATTTCATTTATTTCTGCTTTGATCTTTGTGTTTTCTTTCCTTCTACTAACTTTTTTCTTCATTTTTCCTTTTCAAATTCCTCTAGGTGTGGGGTTAAGTTTGTTGTTGTTGTTGTTTTTGAGATTTTATTTTTGTTTCCTAAGTTAGGCTTCAGTTTAGTTGCTCAGTCATGTCTGACTCTTTGCGACCCCATGGACTGTAACATTCTAGGCTTGTCCATCACCAACTGCTGGAGTTTACTCAGACTCATTGAGTCCATGATGCCATCCAACCATCTCATCCTCTGTCGTCCCCTTCTCCTCCTGCCCTCAATCTTTCCTAGCATCAGGGTCTTTTCCAATGAGTCAGTTCTTTGCATCAGGTGGCCAAAGTATTGGAGCTTCAGCATCAGTCCTTCCGATGAATATTAAGGACTGATTTCCTTTAGGATGGCTGATTGGATCTCCCTGCAGTCCAAGGGACTCTCAAGAGTCTTCTCCAACACCACAGTTCAAAAGCATCAATTATTTGGTGCTCAGTCTTCTTTATAGTCCAACTCTCACATCCACACATGACTACTGGAAAAACCATAGCTTTGACTAGATGGACTTTGGTCGGCAAAGTAATGTCTCTGCTTTTTAATATGCTGTCTAGCTTGATCATAACTTTCTTTCCAAGGAGGAAGCGTCTTTTAATTTTCATGGCTATAGTCACCATCTGGTAGGCTTGTATTACTATAAACTTCAACCTTCAAAGTACTTTTCTTATATCCCATAGACTTTGAATTGTGTTTCATTTTCGTTTGTCTACAAATATTTTTTGATTTCCTATTTGATTTTTTTTCAGTAATCCATTTGTTGTTTAGTAACATACAGTTTAGCCTTTATTTGTTTGTGTTCTTACAGTTTTTTTTTTCCTTGTAGTTGATTCTAATCTCATAGTGTTATGGTCAGAAAATACCCTTGCTATGATTTCATTGTTCTTAAATTTACTCACACATATTTTGTATCCTAATATGTGATCCATCCTTGAGAATGTTCTTTGTACACTTGAAAGGAATGTGTAATTTTCTGCTTTTGGACAGAATGCTTTGTGTATACCTATTAAGTCTGTATGATCTATTGTCAGAGAAGGTAATGGCAACCTACTCTAGTACTCTTGCCTGGAAAATCCCATGGTCTATTGTGTCATTTAAGGCCAATGTTTCCTTATTGGCTTTCTATCTGGATGATCTCTCCATTGATGTAAGTAAAGTGTTAAAATTACCTCTATTATTCTTTTACTATCAATTTCTTTAGTTATGTTGTTAATATTTGCTTTGTGTATTTAGGTGTTTATGTTGGATACATACATATTTACAGTTGTTATATCTTCTTATTGACCTCAAAATCCTTCTTTGTCTCTTTACAGTCTTTGTTTAAAATTCTATTTTGTCTAATATAAGTATTGCTACTCCAACTTTCTTTTCACTTCCACTTTTCATGGAATAACTTTTCCATCAGCTCACTTTGTCTTTCTGTATCTTTAGATTTGAAGTGAGTGTCCCATAGGCAGCACAGTTAGTGTCTTGTAGACTGCATAGTGAGTGTCTTGTAAGCAGCATATATGTATATTTTGCCTTTTCATCCACTCAGCCACTCTATATCTTCTGATTAGAGCATTTAGTCCATGTACATTTAAAGTTATTATTGATGGATCTGTTCAGTTCAGTTCAGTTGCTCAGTCGTGTCTGACTCTTTGTGACCCCATGGACTGCAGCACACCAGGTCTCCCTGTCCATCACCAACTCCTGGAGTTTATTCAAACTTACGTCCATTGAGTCCGTGATGCCATCCAACCATCTCATCCTCTGTTATCCCCTTCTCCTCCTGCCTTCAATCTTTCCCAGCATCAGGGTCTTTTCAAATGAGTCAGCTCTTATCAGGTGGCCAAAGTATTGGAGTTTCAGCTTCAACATCAGTCCTTCCTATGAATATTCAGGGCTGATTTCCTTTAGGCTCTCCTCACAGTCCGAGGGACTCTCAAGAGTCTCCTCCAACACCACAGTTCAAAATCATCAATTCTGCTGCACTCAGCTTTCTTTATAGTCCAACTCTCACATCCATACACGACTACTGGAAAAACCATAGCCTTGACTAGATGGACTTTTGTTGGCAAAGTAATGTCTCTTCTTTTCAATATGCTGTCTAGGTTGTTCATAACTTTTCTTCCAAGGAATAAGCATCTTTTAATTTCATGGCTGCAGTCATCATCTGCAGTGATTTTGGAGCCCAAGAAAATAAAGTTTGTCCCTGTTTCCACTGATTCCCAATCTATTTCCCGTGAAGTGATGGGACCAGATGCCATGATCTTAGTTTTCTGAATGTTGAGTTTTTAAGCAAACTTTTTTTTTTATTTACTCTTCTGTTTCACTTTCATCAAGAGGGTCTTTAGTTCTTAATCATCCTACTTAGTTCTTAATCACCCTACTATCTTTTTTCATGGTTAATTTACTACCTTTACTGTTTATTTGTCTTTACCAGTGAGTCTTTTCCTTTTTTAGCTGTGGCCTTTTTTCTTTTACTTGGAGAAATTCCTTTAACATTTCTTGTGAAGCTGCTTTGGTGGTGCTGAACTCTGAGGTTTTGCTTGTCTCTAAAGCTCTTTATGTCCACCAAATCTGAATGAGAATTTTGCCAGGTAGAATATTCTTGGTTGTAAGTTTTCCCTTTCATCACTTTAACTATATAATGCCACTCACTTCTGGCTTGCAGTTTCTGCTAAAAAGCCAGCTGATGGCCTTATGAGAGTTCCTTTGTATGTAACTTCTTGCTTTTTCTTTTTCTTGCTTTTAATATTCTTTCATTATCTTTAATTTTTGCCATTTTAACTACAGTGTGTCTTGTTGTAGTCCTCTTTGGGTCAGTCCTCTCTGGGACTCTCTGTGTTTCCTGAACCTGAATACCTATTTCCTTTCCCAGGTTCAGGGACTTTTTCAAATATGTTCTCTGCCTCTTTCTCTCTCTTCTTCTTCTGGGACCCTTGTACTCTATAATGTGAATATTAATGTGTTTGGTGTTATCTCAGATGTCTCTCAAACTATCCTCACTCTTTCTTTTTTCTCTCCAGCTTCAGTGATTTCCACTAGTCTGCCTTCCAGTTCGCTGATCTGTTCCTCTGTACCATCCAGTCTACTGTTGATTCCTTTCGGTGTTTTTTTTTGTTTGTTTGTTTTTTCTTGTCCGTTATTGTATTCTTCATCTCTGTTTTGTTCTTCTTTATATTTTCCCACTCTGCTAAAAATTCTGACTTCTCACGCTGTCTAATCTTTTCTGGACCTATTTGACCATCTTCACCATCAAACATTACTTGAACTCTATTGGGTTGATTACTTCTCTCAACTTCATTTAATTCTTTTGGGGTTTAATATTATTTCTTCACTGGGAGCATGTTCCTCTATCACCTTATTTTGCCTGATTTTTTTTAAAATATGAGTTTATTTATTTTAACTGTAGGTTAATTACTTTACAATATTGTATTGGTTTTGCCATACATCGACATGAATCTGCCACAGGTATACACGTGTTCCCCATCCTGAATCCCCCTCTCTCCTCCCTCCCCATACCATCCCTCTGGGTCATCTCAGTTTTGTTTCTATGTATTTAGTAGGTTTGTTATGTTTCCTGACTTTGGAGAAATGGCCTTTTGTGGGAAATATCCTATGTGTTCCAGCATCACACTCCCCTCTGTCAACAGAGCTATGTGCTCTAGAGTTTCCCACTATGTGAGCTGTATGAGTTCTTCTTTTGTGGCAGACTATGTGAGTGGTCTTGTAGGTATGGCTGGTCCGTGGTCTAGTTGGTTGACATATTCAGAGGTTGTCAGCTACTGGTTGTTGGAGCCAGATCATGGTGTAGCTGACTGTTGAGCCTCTGGAGGTGCCTTGGCTAGTGATGGCCCACTGATGGTGGAGCTGTGTTCTGGGGTTGGGGGTTGTGGGGCCAACATCCCCATATCTAGTGTTGGTCTGCTATTGGGTAAGCCTGATTTCTGGTGCACCTGGCTGTGGGTTCTGAAGTTTCCCAGAGTTTTTGCTGGCCCACTGTGAGTGGGGCTGGATTCCAGAGTAGTTGCCTGAAGTGCTCAAGATTTCTCAGAATTGGTTTTGGTCTACTGATGGATGGGGCCCAGGCCCAGAAGGTCTTAGGGCTGATGTAGGCCTGCTGATGGATTGGCTGAGTCCTGACAAGGCAGGCTGTAGGGTTACAGTGGTTGTGGTGGTAGCTTCTGCCCCCTAGTTGGTAGGACCAAATCACAGGGTCACTGACTGGAGGACCTGAGGGCCCCTGGTCCAGTGCCTGCACATTGGTGTATGGGGCTGGTTCCTGGGCTTGCTGGTGGTCAGGGCCTTATCCAGTGGCAGCTGTGGGCTCAGGGGGTCATATTGAAGCCAGACTTCTAGTGAGTGGAGCTGTGTCCTCTCTTGATTATCTGATTGACCTGAGGCTGCCCAATACTGGTGCCTACAAACTGACGGGCGCTGGTACTGGGAAGGGACTGGAGTGGGGCTGGTTTCTGGTGGACGGTAAGCTGGAGGGAGAATTCCACACTGGTACTTGCACTACTAGATTGAGTTCCCCAAAATGGCTGCCACCCGTGTCTGTGTCTCCAGGGGAGTCCTACTTGAGCCTCCTTCTCCTCTAGAAGACTTTCCAGGATCATCAGATAAGCCTGACCCAGGTTACTTTCAAGTTATTGCTTCTGCCCTGGGTCCTGGAATGTGTGAAATTTTGTGTTTGTCCTATGATAGTGGAATCTCTGTGTCCTAAAACCTCTGATTCTCCTGAAAGTGAGTGCAGCTGGCCTTTAAAAGCAAATGTTCTGGGGGCTCATTTCCTGGTGGAGGCTGGGCTGGGGAGCCTGGTTTGGGGCATGGACCCATTGCTCTTTGGTGAAAATCTCTAAATTATAATTATCTTCCTGCTTGTGGGTCACTCACTTGACTTACTGTGCCTCCACCTATCTGGTCTCATTGTGGTTTCTTCTTTATATCTTTAGTTGTAGAAGGTATTTTCTATTATATTTCAGTTTTCCTCATCAGTAGTTGCTCTGTAAGTACTTGCCATTTTGGTGTACCCATGGGAGGATGTTAGATCAAGGTCTTTCTAATCCTTCCTCTTGGCCTCTTATTTCCATAACTATTCTACATAATTTACTCCTTAGTGCTATATTTTCTTTCACCAGATTGCACAGGCCTTTGCTCCTGAGTATTTTGCCACTTCTATTCTTTGTTTTCCAATGGTAGCAAACCCACTTTGTTTTGTATGGGTTCATTATGGACTGAATGAATTCTATAAAATTTACATAGGTAGAACTACCGATGCCACTTCAGCACAAATATTTATAGTGATATTCTAGTCATTTGAATGTATATTCTAACGAACTTTAAGTCCTGCAGAGGAGGGAAAGAAGCTGGTATTACAAACTGACTTTCTCTTTCAGGAAACCTTTGAGAAGGCAAGCTTGAGTAGCAGCAGCAGTGGAGCAGGAAGCCTGAAAAGTGAACTTTCAGAAATCACAGACCTCCCAGCTGAAGGCTTCCAGGCACCATGTGGTAAGGATGAAGACCGGACCTGTGATGGACTCTTATCAGATGATAACTTCAATTTGGAAAATATTGAGAAAGGTATTTCTAGTGAAAAGGTTACAGCATGAACACACTCTTGATTCCTTTGTGTTTCAAGGTTCATTTGCTTTTTATTTTTATTAATGTGCAGATATATATTCAGAGCTTGATGATGAATTGGACATTTCGGATAACTTTAGCAGCTCCAGCTCAAGCCCTTTGAAGGAATCGACATTCAGTAAGCTTCCTTTACAACTTGTGGATTCTGGCAGGTAGAGGTCTGGAAATTGTACTTGGGAGTCAAGCAGATGTCCTCGCCTACATAGATGAATGGTTTGCTTTCCAGGTGCAGTGCTAATTAGGACAGGTGTGTCACTCTGACAGAGTGCAAATTCTACCTGGCACTGTGGCTTTCCATTGCCTCCTGTCAAATGAATAGTTTATTTCTTCCAGCAAATACAGATTCTAACTGGGGAGTGGAGATAACTTATTTGGAAACAATAACTAACTACAGGAGTAATGAAAGTGACCTTTTATGAGTCTGTTGATCAGAGGTTAGAAACCCAGAGAAGAAATTAGTCTTGCTGTAGACTAAATTTTGTACAGTTTTACTTACATTAATATAAAGGGATATATTTTCCTTAAAACACTAAAGTTAAATAAATGTTATCATTATTTAGAATTATGAAAAACACCATGCAGATTCAGTAAATATGTTAATCTTTACTCTTAATTTGAAACAATAAAAAAATAGACTGGGGCATGGGAAAGTAAAGATATATTTAGATACAATTTAAAGAATCTTCTCTATAGAAACATAGGATTCAGTTCACTAAACAAATCTGAAATTGAAATAAAACACCAGTTAAAATAGAAAATTCAGAAAAGAATAACTTTTTTAAAATTTTATTTTTTATTAAAGGATAATTGCTTTATAGAATTCGGCTGTGTTCTGTCAAACCTCAACATGAACCAGCCATAGGTATACACACATCCCCTCCCTTCTGAACCTCCCTCCCATCTCCTTCCCCATCCCACCCCTCTAGGTTGACACAGAGCCCCTGTTTGAGTTTCCTGACTCTTTTAAAAAAGTAAGTTGATGGAATATTAAACAGGATAGATAGAAATACTCTGAAATAAATTGTAGATAATCCATTCTTAATGACTATATTATGAAAATCTCATAAAAGAAAGTTTAAAATAGTGTCTCTAAGAATCAGAGTAGAACTCTAAGGATTTTGCTTCATACTTGTCTCTTTTCAAAATTAAATGGTCCATCAAAGTGGATTATAGACGTTCCACATTTTCTGGGGCAATGTCAAATTCCAACACTCTGTTCTGTTTTCCATATAAATTCCTGCCCTGTCTGCTAAATAAAATGTCTTGATTTGTGATTGAGAAAACGTGAGTATTATGTAGCAAAGATATTTGTGCATAGCAGGTTCTAGAAGCAGTTAATGACTAACTGAGGTGAATTTTGTGGTGATGGGACATTGTGTATCCACAGTAACAAGGATGGGGAGGGTCAATGGGAAAGTGAGGAAGGAAAAGCTGGACCCTTAGACTTGCATGTGGTTACTTCTAGCTCTCTTGGCAAGGGATTTAGGATGATGATGATACAGATGTTTTATGTGCTTTGTTAGCAACTCATCATGGAGTTTCTTTATTTAGTACTTTTTCTTTGAGAAAGGACCCTTAAACAAACCTGTTAATAAACAGTAATTTGCAACATTATATTTTAGCTGATAGCATCATAAATGAAGACAGTCTTTATAGTAGGTACAATTGGCTAGATATTTTTAAACAGGCAAATGAGTGAATAAATAAATGATTTGCAGCAGGAAAATGTGAAGTTATTTTTATTTTCTTGTTTCAGGCACTTTGAAAAGAAGTTTTAGTGCTTCAGGAGGAGAAAGACAATCCCAAACTAGGTATGTAGACACTGAGTTCCTAGAAACATTTTTAGAGTCTGCAGAGCTGTTTTGGTGGCTAAACTGATACCCGATAGCAGAAGTTACCATGGGCACATGGTACCAGAGATGGTGGGAGCCCACTGTTTGCATTTTACCAAGGACCATGCTGGGAATAGCATTAAGCTTGGGCGCGGGTTTTAGTCTGGCTTTGGAATCCTCAGCCACTCAGTTAGTCTCCCTGAGCTCAGGGGTAGCCCAGGGTTGTAGGGCTTCATGAGATTATCTGGGGCTGTGGCTCCCTATCCTTTATTTTTCTACATCCCTGGGGTATAGATGCCTATGGCAGATGTAGCAGGTGTAGACCACGTCACACCCAAGTCTCAGCCAGCAGGAGGGGGATGGGATGCAGAGACACATCCTTCCTTTTATGGATGTGAGTTTTATGGATGTGACCAGAAGTTGTGTTCTTGCCTTCTGCTCACAGATCAGTGAGCAGAGGAGAAAGTAGCTACAGGGGAGAATGAGCATCTTTGGGGAATTCCATTTTTAGAAAAGAAATCATTATTTTGTAATGACTAGCACTTTCTTCAATATTTGTCTCTTGGGCTAAGAACTGAAATGAAATTCTTTGATATGGCTTTTTGCAAGTTTCTGGTAATCTTCATGAGAACAGTTCAGTGACCTTGGGTGAGGCTCGTGGGAGCAGAAGCCTGACTGTGGTGGTTTCAGAGGTTACAGAAGCAGAGACCGAGAGAAACTGAAGAAAGTAGTGAGCTGACAGTGAGGTGATGGGAATGTTTGATGGGAAAGGGCCTTCTAGAATCAGGGTGGCTGAAGGGTGAGTGGACTGAGGAGAAGCAGCTGATGGAGAGGGGAAATTGTAGCTGGTTCCCAGTCTCAGAGTGGCATGGACCTGAGGACAGCCCTGGAAAAGAAGAAAGGGTAGCTTTTATGTGTGTCTGAAGAAAGAGAGGCAAAGATAAATTTAAGCTGGAGGGGCAGAGAAGAGGAATATACTTGGTAGTTTATGCTTATTAGATGATGTTTCCAGCTCACTGTGGAGGATCCTTTAGTCAAAAGAATGTGACTGGCTGGGGAGAGCTGGCATTGAGATGGCAGGGAGCTGAGCAGGGACAGGCAAGGGGCTGTCGACAGTGCTGGGTCTAGGAAGTGCCGGCCAGGTCATGTGTGAGTGACTGTGCTTTACCAGGTAGGCTTTGTGGGCACAAGAAATAAAAGATGACTTGGGCTGACTTATGTTCATTAGAAAGCTTTCAATGACTCACATAATTATGGAATGCCCAGAATCAACCTATGAAGGGATAGAAGCCAGGTCAGCCCCTGAAGTCTGTGGAGGAGGCACTCCTGGAAGATTTTGCAAGGCTCTAATGCAGGCCTGAATGAGCCTCCAGCTGATTTGCTCTGCGTGCATGTCACCTCTCTAAGGATCCAGGGTCCTGCAGGGGAGTCAGGTTGGCTTGATTCCCTGCTGTGGGAGGGGCTGAGTCCCTTCATTGGCAGCCCCTCCAGGTCCCTCATGGGCCACATTGTTTAGTCAAAGATACAACATCACTGATAAGTTTATCTTTTCTTAGTGAGGGTCAAGAAAGTTAAGCTAAAGTCTCTATTTCCTAAGTCTTTTCTGGTGTCGCTAGTAACACGGTCCCATCACTTCATGGCAAATAGATGAGGAAACAGTGACAGACTTTATTTTCTTGGGCTCCAAAATCACTGAAGGTGGTGATTACAGCCATGAAATTAAAAGACACTTGCTCCTTGGAAGAAAAGTTATGACCAACCTAGACAGCATATTAAAAAGCAGAGACATTGCTTTGCCAACAAAGGTCCATCTAGTCAAAGCTATGGTTTTTCTCAGTAGTCATGTATGGATGGGCCATAAAGCTGAGTGCCGAAGAATTGATGCTTTTGAGCTGTGGTGTTGGAGAAGACTCTTGAGACTCCCTTGGACTGCAAGAAGATCCAACCAGTCCATCCTAAAGGAGATCAGTCCTGAATATTCATTGGAATGACTGATGCTGAAGTTGAAACTGAAGCTCCAATACATTGGAAAAGACCCTCATGCTGGGCAAGATGGCAAAACCAATACAGAATTGTAAAGTAAAATAAAAAATAATAAAAAAAAACAATGCTGATAAAAGAAAAAAAAAAGATTGAAGGCAGGAGGATAAGGGGATGACAGAGGATGAGATGGTTGGATGGCATCACCAACTTAATGGACATGAAATTGAGCAATCTCCAGAGTTGATGATGGATAGGGATGCCTGCAGTCCACGGGGTCACAAAGAGTCGAACACAACTGAGCAACTGAACTGAACTGAAGACTTATGTTATAAAGTACATCATCAAAATTATTTTTCTTTTTTATTGGACACTTTACTCAGTGATACAAAGTTGCATAAATATATAGAAAAGATGCAAAACAAGTATTTTAGTACAAAAGTAAATGATCATATATGGGTGTCTTCCCCAATTAAGAGAATTTTATATTAGGATGGAAATTTTCAATCAACTGTTTTTAGGAATCTCAGCATTGCCAAGTAAATATAGACCTTTTTTTCTGAGAGGATTCATAGAAAAATTTTCAGTTGAAGTGTAGCTCTTCAAAACAAAGGAAACATATGTATTAGAGCTTGAAATACTTTTAATTTGTTTGTTTTTTTGAAATGCTTTTTAAAAACTAGTCATTATCTACATATTTACGTCAAATTGCATAAACTAGAATCAACAGAAAGAAGCAGTCCAATTGGAATCTCATTTAAAGTGGGATATTGCAGAGTGGGCTTTAACTTGGGGTTAATGACCAAGTTAATAGGTGGAAAACAGAAGATGGTCCAGACCTTGAGGTTGAATCAGCAGAAGCAGTCATAAGTAAACAGGTGAATAGGGTCTGAACTAAAATAACATGTGCAAGACTGTGACATGTATGGGACCTTGTGACCTGCCTTTGGGGGTCACAAGTTGATTTAAGGCAAACCCTCTTCTCTCAAGGGCTTCCCTGGTGGCTCAGCTGGTAAAGAATCTGCCTGCAATGCAGGAGATCTGGGTTCTGTCCCTGGATTGGAAAGATTCCCTGGAGAAGGGAAACACGACCCCCTCCAGTATTCTGGCCTGGAGAATTCCATGGACTGTATAGTCCATGGGGTTGCGAAGAGTCAGATATGACTGAGCTACTTTCACTTCATTTCACTCTTTTCTCAAGGAACTCATAGTGTAGGGGGCACAAAAGTAGACTTGAGAAGGAAATAAATGACAAAAGACAGCCTGTGTTTAATACCAAATAAGAGAAGAGAAAATTAATGAGTTTTTTACTTCCTTCCAGGTATTCCCTTTAATTATATGAATTAAAGGGAGGCAACTCTAAAATATATTTATAATTCTTTGAAAAGCATTAAATAAGGTGAAAGTTATTTGCAATCTAATTTGTTTAGAGTTATCCTGAGTTTCTTGGTTTATTAACTGTAAACCCCTCCTGCAAAGTGTTTAAAAGCTAAATGAAAAGTTAGAATCTAAAATAAGATAGCAGAGCTACAAAATATAATAAAAATCAATTTAAAATCAAGCCTGCAGATATTTTTGGCTGTTTTGTGCCATGTATTAATTAGTAAGACAGTTACAATGAGACCCTGGGCAGCTCTCCCAGGAGCTCCTTTCTGGCTCCCAGAAAAAGGGTCCCAATGAGAGAGTCACAGAAAGGTACATGCTTGATTTGAGTATGGTGTTCAGAGTTTAGAATTTAGACTTGGACCTGGCTCCATGGCACACAGAGAAAGCTTAAGCATAAACTCTCAACTTTGGTCATTTCAGATATCAAGGGCTAAGTTGAAGCTAACTGCCTGCTAAAGATCACTGATACCTCCCCAGTTACTTGACACAGACTTTCATGGGCAGTTGGGCCAGGCAAAGGGATAGTAGATCAGCAAAGGAAACTAGGAAGGGCAGCTCCTGCCTCCTCAGAGAAGCGCTGAATTCTCAAGGCTAGTGAAAGGAAACATGATATTATCAATGAAAAGCACCCTGGTGTTGTGACTCAAGCTGTCATCAGGTGATACATTTTTCAGGAATGTAATTAATGGCAAGACCCAGAGTCTCCAACTCCTAGAAGTCAATGGTCTTTTTATGCCCTCTTTAGCAGAAGTCACTTGAAGCCAGAAAGTAGTTCATTTGGGTTCTTTTCCTTGCCAAACTCCTCCCATATTTCAGCTCTCCATCCTCAAATCAACAAAAATCCTAAAAGCCCAACTCAGAGCTGAGATACTGGGTCAGTGGAGAGTGTCCCATTTCTTGGCTCTGGAAATGCAGTCTATCAGTCATTTGCAGCAGAGGTCAATCTCCAGATCTCCATGACCAGGTCTCCAGATTCTAGATCTCCCCCACCAAGATGTCACCTGGCAGCCATTCCTAGGGCTCTCCCAGACCCCTAGAAGACCTGGCACTGTCAGCATGGCATTTTTCGTATTATTAAGGTAGCCCATGGGAAATCTCCTGTTGGTACACATTTCCCAGCAAACTACAAGTATGTTCACTTAAGATAATTTGCTTTTCAGTTCAGTTCAGTCGCTCACCCGACTCTTTGCGACCCCATGAATCGCAGCACTTCAGGCCTCCCTGTCCATCACCAACTCCCGGAGTTCACTCAGACTAGCATCCATTGAGTCCGTGATGCCATCCAGCCATCTCATCCTCTGTCGTCCCCTTCTCCTCCTGCCCCCAATCCCTCCAAGCATCAAAGTCTCTTCCAAAGAGTCAACTCTTCTCATGAGGTGGCCAAAGTACTGGAGTTTCAGCTTTAGCATCATTACTTCCAAAGAAATCCAAGGCTTGATCTCCTTCAGAATGGACTGGTTGGATCTCCTTGCAGTCCAAAGGACTCTCAAGAGTCTTCTCCAACACCACAGTTCAAAAGCATCAATTCTTCGGCGCTCAGCCTTCTTCACAGTCCAACTCTCACATCCATACATGACTACTGGAAAAACCATAGCCTTGACTAGATGGACCTTAGTCGGCAAAGTAATGTCTCTGCTTTTGACTATGCTATCTAGGTTGGTTATAACTTTTCTTCCAAGGAGTAAGCCTCTTTTAATTTCATGGTTGCAGTCACCATCTGCAGTGATTTTGGAGCCCCCGCCCCCCAAAAAAAAAGTCTGACACAGTTTCCACTGTTTCCCCATCTATTTCCCATCAAGTGATGGGACCGGATGCCATGATCTTTGTTTTCTGAATGTTGATCTTTAAGGCAACTTTTTCACTCTCCACTTTCACTTTCATCAAGAGGCTTTTTAGTTCCTCTTCACTTTCTGCCATAAGGGTGGTGTCATGTGCATATCTGAGGTTATTGATATTTCTTCCAGCAATCTTGATTCCAGCTTGTGCTTCATCCAGCCCAGCGTTTCTCCTGATGTACTCTGCATATAAGTTAAATAAGCAGGGTGACAATATACAGCCTTGACGTACTCCTTTTCCTATTTGGAACCAGTCTGTTCTATGTCCAGTTCTAACTGTTGCTTCCTGACCTGCATACAGATTTCTCAAGAGGCAGGTCAGGTGGTCTGGTATGCCCATCTCTTTCAGAATTTTCCACAGTGTATTGTGATCCACACAGTCAAAGGCTTTGGCATAGTCAATAAAGCAGAAATAGATGTTTTTCTGTAACTCTCTTGCTTTTTCCATGATCCAGCGGATGTTGGTAATTTGATCTCTGGTTCCTCTGCCTTTTCTAAAACCAGCTTGAACATCAGGGAGTTCACGGTTCACGTATTGCTGAAGCCTGGCTTGGAGAATTTTGAGCATTACTTTACTAGCGTGTGAGATGAGTGCAATTGTGCAGTAGTTTGAGCATTCTTTGGCATTGCCTTTCTTTCGAATTGGAATGAAAACTGACCTTTTCCCATCCTGTGGCCACTGCTGAGTTTTCCAAATTTGCTGGCATATTGAGTGTAGCACTTTCACAGCATCATTTTTCAGGATTTGAAACAGCTCTACTTGAATTCCATCACCTCCACTAGCTTTGTTCATAGTGATGCTTTCTAAGGCCCACTTGACTTCACATTCCAGGATGTCTGGCTCTAGATAAGTGATCATACTATCGTGATTATCTGGGTCGTGAAGATCTTTTTTGTATAGTTCTTCTGTGTATTCTTGCCATCTCTTGTTAATATCTTCTGCTTCTGTTAGGTCCATACCATTTATGTCCATTATCAAGCCCATCTTTGCATGAAATGTTCCCTTGGTATCTCTAATTTTCTTGAACAGATCGCTACTCTTTCCCATTCTGTTTTTTTTCCTCTATTTCTTTGCATTGATTGCTGAAGAAGGCTTTCTTATCTCTTCTTGCTATTCTTTGGAACTCTGCATTCAGATGCTTATATCTTTCCTTTTCTTCTTGGCTTTTCACTTCTCTTCTTTTCACAGCTATTTGTAAGGCCTCCCCAGACAGCCATTTTGCTTTTTTGCATTTCTTTTCCATGGGGATGGTCTTGATCCCTGTCTCCTCTAGAATGTTGCGAACCTCATTCCATAGTTCATCAGACACTCTATCAGATCTAGTCCCTTAAATCTATTTCTCACTTCCACTGTATATTCATAAGGGATTTGATTTAGGTCATACCTGAATGGTCTAGTGGTTTTCCCTACTTTCTTCAATTTGAGTCTGAATTTGGTAATAAGGAGTTCATGATCTGAGCCACAGTCAGCTCCTGGTCTTGTTTTTGTTGACTGTATAGAGCTTCTCCATCTTTTGCTGCAGAGAATATAATCAATATGATTTCAGTGTTGAGCATCTGGTGATGTCCATGTGTAGAGTCTTCTCTTGTGTTCTTGGAAGAGGGTGTTTGCTATGACCAATGAATTTTCTTGGCAAAACTCTATTAGTCTTTGCCCTGCTTCATTCTGCATTCCAAGGACAAATCTGCCTGTCACTCCAGGTGTTTCTTGACTTCCTACTTTTGCATTCCAGTCCCCTATAACGAAAAGGACATCTTTTTTGGGTGTTACTTTAAAAGGTCTTGTAGGTCTTCATAGAACTGTTCAACTTCAGCTTCTTCAAGCGTTACTGTTGGGGCATAGACTTGGATTACGGTGATATTGAATGGTTTGCCTTGGAAACGAAGAGAGATCATTCTGTCGTTTTTGAGATTGCATCCAAGTACTGCATTTTGGAATCTCTTGTTGACCATGATGGCTACTCCATTTATTCTGAGGGATTCCTGCCTGCAGTAGTAGATATAATGGTCATCTGAGTTAAATTTACCCATTCCAGTCCATTTTAGTTTGCTGATTCCTAGAATGTCAACGTTCACTCTTGCCATCTCCTGTTTGACCACTTCCAATTTGCCTTGATTCATTGACCTGACATTCCAGGTTCCTATGCAATATTTCTCTTTACAACATTGGACCTTGCTTCTATCAGCAGTCACATCCACATCTGGGTATTGTTTTTGCTTTGGCTCCATCCCTTCATTCTTTCTGGAGTTATTTCTTCACTGACCTCCAGTAGCATATTGGGCACCTCTGACCTGGGGAGTACCTCTTTCAGTATCCTATCATTTTGTCTTTTCATCCTATTCATGGGGTTCTCAAGGCAAGAATACTGAAGTGGTTTACCGGTCCCTTCTCCAGTGGACCACATTCTGTCAGACTTCTCCACCATGACCCGCCCATCTTGGGTTGCCCCACAGGCATGGCTTAGTTTCACTGAGTTAGACAAGGCTGTGTGATCCTAGTGTGATTAGATTGACTAGTTTTCTGTGAGTATGGTTTCAGTGTGTCTGCCCTCTGATGCCCTCTTGCAACACCTACCATCTTACTTGGGTTTCTCTTACCTTGGGCGTGGGGGTATCTCTTCATGGCTGCTCCAGCAAAGCACAGCTGCTGCTCCTTACCTTGGATGAGGGGTATCTCCTATCACCACCCTTCCTGACCTTCAGTGTGGGATGGCTTCTCTAGGCCCTCCTGTGCCAGCACAGCCACCACTCCTTGGACGTTGGCTTGCTCCTCCGGGCCACCGCCCCTGGCCTTGGTTGTAGGGTTGCTCCTCCCGGTCACCGCCCTATGCGTTTGGTTTACTAGAATAGAGATTTGATTTTACATCTTTGCTCTTTGCATGTAATCAGAGAGTCATAAATAAAGAGT
This sequence comes from Oryx dammah, assembly GCF_014754425.2. NCBI lineage: Eukaryota > Metazoa > Chordata > Mammalia > Artiodactyla > Bovidae > Oryx > Oryx dammah. The sequence goes on from NW_024070193.1 coordinate 58,745,239, forward strand.
GTCACTTGGGATACTCCTCCAGATGGTTGTTAATCTGAGTGGTCACCAAGTAGTTGCTTTAACTGCAATCAGTCATACTCTCTCAAGGGCTCACTAGTTAGCTGTTCTGAAGATACAGAACCATAAGGTTCTGGCTTACATTTAAGTTCTATTTGGTAAGTCACAAAAGGCAAATTCAAATTACCTTAATGGTTTATTTTTATATATTGGTTTAAGTGAATGCACAGTCTCGTGATGGTCTATCTGAATAAATTTTCTTGAATGAGAACATAAGAAATTATTTTGTTTTAAAAGCTTCAGTGAGGTATAATTCACACATTACTTTGTGTGATATAGGGCTTGGCCTATACCAGTGTCTGTCTGGATTTTATAGTCTTAGTTGATATATTTACTGGTGGTTCTAATTCAAGTCATAATATTTTATTACAGTTTACAAATAATTTGTCCTGTATAACTTGGTAATACACATAGGAGTTTCAGTCTCTTTGTAACATACAGTCAAGTACTAGTAAACTATGGTCATTGAATTATGACCTTCTACAAAATTCATTGATTAATCAATTAATATTTATTACTTTGTGCTGGCACATACCAGACTATGCCTAGTCCATCTTTGCATTCCCCAGGGCACAGTTTATTGCACATAGGTACCAGTCCACCAATACTTCAGTTAATAGATGAATGACTGTTATCTTAGCACAAATTCGTATCTCTGTCTATAATTGGACTAAAACCTCACCTCCTGGCTTGAACCTACAGCCTTTGCCATAGTCGACAGCTTAAACCCTTTTTAAAGATCCTGGTGCTTAGGCAATAAGATTTTCCCATGCACATGTATATTCTGTTGCCAAGGCAACAGAGTACAGTTGGCAGGATAGTTTCAGACATTGAATGTTTGCAGTATCGGAGATACCTGTGGTTCACAGCCTCTTTGGTGAATCAATGTATGCATAATTGTATTCAAGGATGTGTGCCTGATTTCTCGTCTTTGTGTATAGAGATGATTGGAATTGTTTGTGACCATCCAGGATCATACATAGAGAAGGCAATGGCACCCCACTCCAGTACTCTTGCCTGGAAAATCCCATGGATGGAGGAGCCTGGTAGGCTGCAGTCCCTGGGAACGCAAAGAGTCGGATACGACTGAGCGGCTTCACTTTCACTTTTCCCTTTCATGCATTGGAGAAGGAAATGGCAACCCACTCCACTGTTCTTTCCTGGAGAATCCTAGGGATGGAGGAGCCTGGTGGGCTGCCGTCTCTGGGGTCGCACAGAGTCAGACACGACTGAAGCGACTTAGCAGCAGCAGCAGTATCACACATGTGACTGGAAAAAACTTGTGTGATCTCAGGACCTAGGAATGTTGCCTCCCTATAGCAAAAGTCTTGATTCAGTTCAGTTCAGTTCAGTTCAGTTGCTCAGTTGTCTCTGACTCTTTGCAACCCCATGAATCACAGCACACCAGGCCTCCCTGTCCATCACCAACTCCTGGAGTTCACTCAGACTCACATCCATCGAGTCAGTGATGCCATCCAGCCATCTCATCCTCTGTTGTCCCCTTCTCCTCCTGCCCCTAATCCCTCCCAGCATCAGGATCTTTTCCAATGAGTCAACTCTTCGCATGAGGTGGCCAAAGTACTGGAGTTTCAGCTTTAGCATCATTCCTTCCAAAGAACACCCAGGGCTGATCTCCTTCAGAATGGACTGGTTGGATCTCCTTGCAGTCCAAGGGACTCTCAAGAGTCTTCTCCAACACCACAGTTCAAAAGCATCAATTCTTTGGCGCTCAGCTTTCTTCACAGTCCAACTCTCACATCCATACATGACTACTGGAAAAACCATAGCCTTGACTAGACGGACCTTTGTTGGCAAAGTAATGTCTCTGCTTTTCAATATGCTATCTAGGTTGGTCATAACTTTTCTTCCAAGGAGTAAGCGTCTTTTAATTTCATGGCTGCAGTCACCATCTGCAGTGATCTTGGAGCCCCCAAAATATAAATTCTGACACTGTTTCCCCATCTATTTTCCATGAAGTGATGGGACCAGATGCCATGAGCTTCATTTTCTGAATGTTGTCCTTTAAGCCAACTTTTTCACTCTCCTCTTTCACTTTCATCAAGAGGCTTTTTAGTTCCTCTTCACTTTCTGCCATAAGGGTGGTGGTCATCTGCATATCTGAGGTTATTGATATTTCTCCTGGCAATCTTGATTCCGGCTTGTGCTTCCTCCAGCCCAGGGTTTCTCATGATGTACTCTGCATATAAGTTAAATAAGCAGGGTGACAATATACCGCCTTGACATACTCCTTTTCCTATTTGGAACCAGGCTTTTGTTCCATGTCCAGTTCTAACTGTTGCTTCCTGACCTGCATACAGGTTTCTCAAGAGGCAGGTCAGGTGGTCTGGTATTCCCACATCTTTCAAAATTTTCCACAGTGTATTGTGATCCACACAGTCAAAGGCTTTGGCATAGTCATTAAAGTAGAAATAGATGTTTTTCTGGAACTCTCTTGCTTTGTCGATGATCCAGCGGATGTTGGCAATTTGATCTCTGCTTCCTCTGCCTTTTCTAACCAACTTGAACATCTGGAAGTTCACAGTTCACATAAAGTCTTGATTATTTTGACTTAAAACTATGGCGGATAGAGACTCCCGCTGCTGCTGCTGCTGCTGCTGCTGCTGCTGCTGCTGCTGCTAAGTCGCTTCAGTCATGTCTGACTCTGTGCGACCCCAGACTCCCCCATCAGGCTCCCCCATCTCTGGGATTCTCCAGGCAAGAACACTGGAGTGGGTTGCCATTTCCTTCTCTAATGCATGAAAGGGAAAAGTGAAAGTGAAGTCATTCAGTCGTGTCCGACTCCTAGTGACCCCACGGACTGCAGCCTATCAGGCTCCTCCATCCATGGGATTTTCCAGGCAAGAGTACTGGAATGGGGTGCCATTGCCTTCTCCGGAGACTCCCGCTACTTTTTCATAATCCAGTTTCTAATAATCCAGATCTAGTTTCACTTAAATTGATTAAATACTATTGATCACTGCTTGCTGCTGTTAACCTGGCCTAGTAGCTGATGTCACAATCAAGCAGTGTTAGCAAAACAGTTTGTTGTCAGTTGTTGCTCAGTCACTCAGTTGTGCCCCACTCTTTGTGATCACATGGTCTGCAGCACTCCAGGCTTTCCTGTCCTTCATCATCTCCCAGTGTTTGCTTAAACTCATGTCCATTGAGTTGATGATGCCATCCAACCATCTCACCCTCTGCCACCACTTTCTCTCCTGCCCTCAAGCTTTCCCAGCATCAGGGTCTTTTCCAATGAGTCACCTCTTTGCATCAGGTGGCCAAAGAACTGGAGCTTCCACTTCATCATCAATCCTTCCAATGAATATTGAGTTCCTTTAGGATTGACAAGTTTTATCTCCTTGCTGTCCAAGGGACTCTCAAGAGTCTTCTCCAGCATCACAATTCAAAAGTATCAATTCTTAGCATTCGTTATGGTGTAACTCTCACATCCTTACATGACTACTGGAAAAACCATAGCTTTGACTATCCGGACCTTTATTGGCAAAGTGCTATGTCAGCTTTTTAATAGTCTATCTAGATTTGTCTTCCAAGGAGTAAGCATCTTAATCTTATGGCTACAGTCACCAACTGAAGTGATTTTTGAGCCCAAGAAAATAAAATCTGTCACTGTTTCCATTGTTTCCCCATCTATTTGCTGTGAAGTGATGGGACTGGATGCCATGATCTTCATTTTTTGAGTGTTGAGCTTTAAGCCAGCTCTTTTACTTTCCAGTTTCACCCTCATCAAGAGGCGTTTTAGTTCCTTTCTGCCACTGGAGTGGTGTCATCTGCATATTTGATGTTATTGATATTTCTCCTAGCAATGTTGATTACACCTGTGACTCATGCAGCCTGGCGTTTGGCATGATATACTCTTTATTTAGGGCTTCCCAGATGGCTCAGTGGGTAAAGAATCTGCCTGCAATGAAGGAGACACAGGCAAAAATGAGTTTGATACCTGGGATCGGGAAGATCCCCTGGAGGAAGGCATGGCAACCCACTCCAGTATTCTTGTCTACAGAATCCCATGGACAGAGTAGCCTGGTGAGCTGCAGTCCATAGGGTAGCAAAGAGTTGAACATAACTGAACTGATTGTACATGCACACTCACACACACTCTGTATATAAATTAAATAAGCAGGGTGACAATATACAGCCAGCCTTGACAAACTCCTTTCTGTTTGGAACCAGTCCATTTTTCCATGTCCAGTTCTCAATGTTGCTTCCTGATCTGCATACAGGTTTCTCAGGAGGCAGGTAAGGTGGTCTGGTATTCATATCTCTTTAAGAATTTTCCACAGTTTGTTGTGATTCACACAGTCAAAGGCTTTAGCGTAGTCAATGAAGCAGAAGTAGATTTTTTTTTCCTGGAATTCTCTTGCTTTTTCTATGCTCCAACAAGTGTTGGCAATTTATTGTCAGTAAAATGATTCTATTCCTTTTCTATGACAGTTCTAAAATTTCCTGACTTATTGCATGTTAGTTCCTAGCTATTATTGGAGTACAAGTGGAGAGCCATAGTAGCACCATGCCAACTTCCTGCAGTGATACCAACTCCATTAACATTACAGGTGAACAAAAAGCCCTTAATGAGCAGGAGAAAGCATCCATACATCATGTCACTTGTTCACACAGGGTATATTTATGATGTCACTGCCTGAAAGACACTTTCAAGGTGTAACATGCTACTGAGCTTAGACGGTGTGGTTGCATCAGCTTAGTGTTGTAAGCCAGTCTTCTCATTTCATCGTAAGGTCAAATATTTCTTCTATCAGCATTAAATTGTATTGAGTACTTTTCATAGTTGAGTTAAATGATGTGATGCACTTGCAATGCACGTGAAAATATTTCCTCAGTTCAGAGATACATTTAAAATAATTTGATGAGGTATAAAATTCTAGATTCCATATCCTTCATGACCAGCATGCCTCTGAGAAAATAATCATCTAAATAATTTACCTCACACTTGCATTTAGCAGTGAAAACTTGATTTAAAAAATTACAAAGCTAACACCTCCAATTGCCACCTTACCTGTAGTGGTCAGGTAAAGTGTAAGTTGTCGGCTACTACTCATATTCAGTGCTTCAATTTCTGTTTTGGCTTATGAATTCTGCATGAAAAATTTGGTTTATGAATACACACCAGATCTGAAGAGAGCTGAAAAGACCTTTCAGAATTTTTAAAAACCTTCCATTTCTCTGAAATTGTTTTATCGATCTGAAATGTTATTGATCAATTCCCATTTCAAAACTTTCAGAAGACACAAGCTTCATTATGATAAACCTTTTCACCACAAAACATTTCTGGAATGTTTTCTTTGTGTTGGGCCATTTCTGGCTAGTTTCCAGCTTGTACTGTTGTAGGAAACCACCATCTGAAGCCATAATGTTCCATTAGACATAAACATTCAGTCTGGTTCAATCTAGAGGCAGCCTCCCCTCAGTTCAGTTCAGTTCAGTCGCTCAGCTGTGTCTGACTCTTTGTGACCCCATGAACCGTAGCACACCAGGCCTCCCTGTCCATAACAAACTCCCAGCGTTCATCCAAACTCATATTCATTGAGTCAGTGATGCCATCTAACCATCTCATCCTCTGTCATCCCCTTCTCCTCCTGCCTTCAATCTTTCCCAACATCAGAGTCTTTTCAAATGAATCAGCTCTTCACTTCAGGTGGATCCCTCAGACTCTGCCTAATCTTCTGTCCATTGTTCGTGTTTGTGGACCCAACACTTTTATAGTTAAAAGTTGTCATTAAGAGTTTTTTTCTATTGTGTAATTTCAGATGACTGTGTTTTCTTATGATCTGTGATATAATTTCCAGAGAAATTAACAGTTTTTCTGCTATACCTGTGCAATCTTGTAACTTTTAAGACTGTAGGGACAGTTTCTTTTCCGTATTCCATCTCCAGTGTCTAGCACAGCGCCTATACACAGTGAGCACTTAGTAAATATTTTTGAATGAGTGAGTGAATGTGTGATGGTTATTTTTAAAGATTCCCTGAAATTTCTTAAGGAGAAATTTAGAATCATATAAAGAGGTAGCAAAGCTGAAAGCAACTCACCATTACCAGGGAGGTCTACTTCATATATGCCCACTATCATATATATGTTTTTTCTTAAAATATCCTTTTACTGAAGTATAGTTGATTTACAATATTGTGTTAGTTTCAGATGTACAGCACAGTAACTTGTGCTAAAAGTTATTACAAGATAATGCCTCTATTTTCCTATAATGTGGAATGTATCCTTGTTTCTTATCTATTATATATATAGCAGTTTGTATCTCTTAATCCCACATTCTTAAGTTATCCCTTCATTCTTCCCTCACCCCTATGGTAATAAGTTGTTTCTTTTCTACATCTGTGAGTCTGTTTTGCATAAATGGTCATTTGTATTATATATTAGATACTAGAGAGGCTCATCAAGATTAAGAGACTGGACCACCTAAGAGCCTCTTTGGTCCCTTTAATCTTTCCTCAGGTGGTTTCCTTGCTAATTCTCCTTTGATTAGCAACTGTTCTGCCCTTTGGAACTCAGAGAAGGTCAAGAAGTCTGGGGGATTAAAAAGGCCTCCCTGCCCTGGAGTCCCACAGGGCCCTGCTCAGCACAGTTCTATTAATCTTTTCTATTGCTTTTTTTTTTCTATTTTATTTCTTTCTTTCTGATCTTGCTTCCCTTGTGTCTCAGCTGGTAAAGAATCCATGTGCAATGTGGGAACCCTGGATTCAATCCCTGGGTTGGGAAGATCCCATGGAGAAGGGAAAGGCTACCCACTCCGGTATTCTGGCCTGGAGAATGCCATGGACTGTACAGTCTGTGGGGTCACAAAGAGTCGGACACGATGGCGACTTTAACTTTCTGATCTTTACTGTTTCCTTGGGTTTTGTTTGTTTTTCTTTCTCTAATTCTTGGTGGGTTAGGTTGTTTATTTGAAATCTTTGTTGCTTTTTGAAAAAAACCTGTATTATTTTTCTCTTAGTGATTTTCCTGCATTCCATAGATTTTATAAAATTATGTTTAATTGTCACTTCTCTTGACATAGTTTATGATTTCTTGTTTGATGGCATCATTGGCCCACTGGTTTTTTAGTAGCAGCTTGTTTAGTCTCCATGTGTTCATTTTCCCCTCATCTTTCTGTGGCTGATTTCTAGTTTCATGTTGTTGTAGTCAGAAAAACTGCTTGAAATTTTTATCCTCTTGAGTTTGTTGAGGTTTGCTTTGTGGCATAGTATTTGGTCTATGGCACCCCACTCCAGTACGCTTGCCTGGAAAATCCCATGGATGGAGGAGCCTGGTAGGCCGCAGTCCATGGGGTCACTAAGAGTCGGACACGACTGAGTGACTTCACTTTCACTTTTCACCTTCATGCATTGGAGAAGGAAATGGCAACCCACTCCAGTACTCTTGCCTGGAGAATCCCAGGGATGGGGGAGCCTGGTGGGCTGCCATCTATGGGGTCGCACAGAGTCAGACACGACTGAAGCAACTTAGCAGCAGCTGCAGAGAATGTTCCATACATGCTTGAAAAGAATGTGGTATACTCTGGGCTTTTGGGGATTTGGTATCCTGTAGATACAGTTAACTCCAACTGGTCTTTTGTTATGTAAGACCTCTCTTGTCTTATGGATTTTCTGTCTAGAAGATCAGTCCATTGATGTCAGTGGGGTGTTAAAGACTTCTACTATTATTGTATTCCTGTCAATGTCTCCCTTTATGGCTGTTATTTATATATATATCTACTCTGATATTAGGTGCATAATCTTAATAAGTGTCATATCTTCTGTTATTGATCCCCTTATCATTATATGCTATTCTTTCTTTTTCTTTCTAAACTTTGTTTTAAAGGCTATTTTTTGTGATACAAGTATCAGTCAGTTCAGTCACTCAGTCGTGTCTGACTCTTTGCAACCCCATGAACCGCAGCACGCCAGGCCTCCCTGTCCATCACCAACTCCCGGAGTCTTCCCATACCCATGGAGTCGATGATGCCATCCAGCCATCTCATCCTCTGTTATCCCCTTCTCCTCCTGCCTTCAATCTTTCCCAGCATCGGAGTCTTTTCAAATGACTCAGCTCTTTGCATCAGGTGGCCAAAGTATTGGAGTTTCAGCTTCAACATCAGTCCTTCCAATGAACACCCAGGACTGATCCCCTTTAGGATGGACTGGTTCGATCTCCTTGCAGTGCGAGGGACTCTCAAGAGTCTTCTCCAACACCATAGCTCAAAAGCATCAATTCTTTGGCACTCAGGTAGAGTCCAACTCTCACATCCATACATGACTACTAGAAAAACCATAGCCTTGACTAGATGGACCTTTGTTGACAAAGTAACGTCTCTGCTTTTTAATATGCTGTCTAGGTTTGTCATAACTTTCCTTCCAAGGAGTAAGCGTCTTTTAATTTCATGGCTGCAACCACCATCTGCAGTGATTTTGGAGCCCAGAAAAATAAAGTCAGCCACTGTTTCCACTGTTTCCCCATCTAATTGCCATGAAGTGATGGGACCAGATGCCATGATCTTCAATTTCTGAATGTTGAGCTTTAAGCCAAATTTTTCACTCTGCTCCTTCACTTTCATCAGGAGGCTTTTTAGCTCCTCTTCACTTTCTGCCATAAGGGTGGTGTCATCTGCATATCTGAGGTTATTGATATTTCTCCCGGCAATCTTGATTCCAGCTTGTGCTTCATCCAGCCCAGTGTTTCTCATGATGTACTCTGCATAGAAGTTAAATGTGCAGGGTGACAATATACAGCCTTGATGTACTCCTTTTCCTATTTGGAACCAGGCTCTTGTTCCATGTCCAGTTCTAACTGTTGCTTCCTGACCTGCATACAGGTTTCTCAAGAGGCAGGTTAGGTGGTCTGGTATTCCTATCTCTTGAAGAATTTTCCACAGTGTATT